>NC_091134.1:9033416-9361445 GCF_041381155.1 Argopecten irradians | reverse complement strand
CTCTTTTTACTACTCCGCTTTTGGATGTTTTAATTCAATAATTTACATTTTTCTAGGAAGTTTTCACTTGTATTGAAAATGCTACATTGGTTTGCTCTTTTGCTATTATTCTCTTGCCTGCAAATGTTTTTACGTGATTGATTAAATACAATATGTACATTGTATGATCTCATAACCAATAATGCTCCGCTTAGGGCAATAAAAAAAAATCCAGAATTTAACATGCTTGAAGCCAGCAAAATGTTTTTTGGGTTGCACATTTAGATGAAATGCTTTGATCGTTTGCATGAAATAGAAATATGTAAAATGTGTGCTTTGTAAGCTAATGTAATGATCAATGCAAAATACAATAAAAATAAATGAACATATGTATTGATGTCTTACGTCATTTGTCTTGGTTGTAATATCAAAACCAGAATTATAAATTGACCTCAAACAAGAACAAGAGATAGCTGACCAATATAAACAGCATTGTGACAACATGTCCTCTTCCCTGAATTTTGCTACTTTTCTACGATTAAAATACCGAAAAATGAATGATGAATTGTTTGGATTGTATAAGAACTGATATACCAAAATCGCAAATACAAAACAGCTGATTTAAACAACCATTTTCTAAGTCCACGATATGTGAGAAAAAAGTGACATTAACAAATCATGAAATGTTTGAAAAATTGAAAATAACAGTTATTATACTAATTATTTCCATGTTTATAACGTACATACGCAGGGCGTGTGTGTTGCTATGATTCATTGTTTAAGAACAGGAATAGCTTGACAAGAAATTTAAATGGGTTTTACAGCGTTTTTCACCAAAACCCACCACATTCAAACGATAAATGATGAAAAATCAATAGGTTGTGTTTTTGCTAGTGATGACACCTTTGATGTTATATACGTTAACATGGAAATAATTAGTCGAATATAAAACATTTCGAAGCTGTGGTGAGTTTTTAGACTAATGGTTTACTTCTTTAATATTATTTAAAGACAACCGTATAAAAGTATAGGACAGAGCTACCTATGTGTATATGTTTATTAGACAACGGAATAAATATAATTGAATTCTTACCGTAAATATATTATGTCATGTTCTTTTCTTTTCTTTTTTTTTTTAATTATCAAAATAATTAACTTTAATATTTGAACACGTTATGCTGTTTATATATTGCCCAGCATAAGTCCCTGTATATTTTACTCTATAGTTTATGCTGTGGGTTCCTCTTTTGTCGCTACACTCAGATCTCCTGTTCTCTTCTCAACCGCAGCTAATACATCTTTCACCTAAAACAGACAAATCATGGAGTCAGATGATAAGATCAAAACACGAGAAGTGAAAATTAAAACAAATTTGGATTACTTATTTCTTACAAAGTTACAAATACTATGATTGATTATATCAAAAATAACCAATATTATACGTATCACAGAATAATAATCAAAATTATTAAAGAATTATGGCATATATTAAACCAGATAATGCAAGACGAGGTAAAACATTTTTTCTACTCATTGTCAAATCAAATCAGGTACAATTTGGTAAAGTATTTCTGTTTAATAGGCTAATCTTAGAAAATCATACATTTTGAATTGTGTTAGCTAAACTAATGAAAGTTTACTTGAAGTAAAATAACGAAGACTAACATTAAGATGTGCCAGGTTGTTGATTCAAGGCTCAGTTTATGTAACATCATCGATAAACACCAAGTAATAACATTCTCTATAGTCACCTTTTTTGATAAACGTAAAATATCATTATGTTTTCGTAACTAAAATTTAACATGTCGGTACCTACCCAGTATGGAACATTTTTCAAAGAATATTGAAAAAAAACCAACGAACTTGAAAAATAACTTTCAGTTTTAATTCAAACGTTGTTTTCACGAAATACATTTTCAAGAATCTAGAAATCTAGAGGCCGCAAAGAATTCTTGAAAATATTAATTATTATTCTTGGACATATATTTAGTTTTTAAACTTATATAGACTTAAATTCTGTCTGTTTGAATTTGTTTGTTTGTTTTGATTCTTTTTTTTTTCTTCAATTTAATATACATACCCATCGTAGAAATGACACAGCCGCTGTACTGACTCTACACAAATTTTCCTCCGTGATACCCTCTATACGCGAATGTGCCTTTAAAGCTGTCTCTAAAGAAATAGAACCAACATCTAACTTTGCAACGTCTTGTAGAAATGTTGAGCTGCCCAGCATCCTTTGGATATATCGGTAATCCCGCTACAACAGAAAACGTTATGTAGCTCATTATGTAATAACAATTATTTACCGTTTAGTCAGACAACATTCTTTGTTAATAACTGTTAATCCGTTTTATAGTGACAAACCATGTTCTATGTTATCTATAATCGCCAAGGTTATAACAGTGAGAGTGCAATGCACTTCATTGACACCGACTATACTCAGTTTGTTGTCATTTGGTTATATTGTGAACTGCCACCAAAATAAGCAAAAAATGTTTCTTAGGATAACAATTTATAATTATGATGGGAAGGACGTTTCGCCAGATGTTTGACAACTGTATCCCGCATCGTAGCACAAACTTATAATAGGTGTTCTGAATTATTAGCTTGACTAAGTTCTCAGCCGAAGATTTTCGGTTATTTAAGCATTGGTGGCACTATTTTTTAAATTTCATCGGAGTAAGAAAAATAATGATTGCAGGCTAGAAATAATATTGTTTCTATTGTACAAGCACGGTATAGAGCTTGGTTAATAAGTTATTTGTTTTCAACCCCATCAAAACTATATTCCACTTCTAAATGATTAGTGGTTTTGCCTACCTCTGTGTACTCCAATCCGAGCAGTGTCATGGTAGCTGTAAGAACCTTTATCACTAACTCTGGTGGACGAGCGAAAACTTTCATCTCATCAACGTCGGCTTTCTTTATCTCCGCCATTATTATAGGGGTAGGCCAGCAAACTTCAAATATAACACTCTTTTGCTATTTTTAATCTTTATATCTTTATATATAATATATATACATGTATATATACACACACACACCTGTATATATTTGGAAAGCCCCTGGTGTCAACAAATAGGTTGGCCTATTGGAATATAGCCTTTGTTATTGAAGTTACCTGGCTATATCATCACACCAAGTCCTTAATATAGCGTAGTGTTTCTAAAACGTCACAGGTACAATAATATACTCACTACGTCGTTGGATTTTACTCGGGATTTCAGTTTTTAAATACCCCAATTTATTCCATTGAAATTCAAGACATAACTAATTATTGAAGGAGGAATAATGAGTATATGTGATATTAACAATATGACAGAAAGGTCGAGATTGTATTTAAACCAGGTGTGGAATGAGTTGTTAGTAGACTAGAAGATAAAGAATTTAAAAGAACTCAATGTGTTGACGGAATTAACTGATCTTAACTTCATAGTTTGATATTTCTTTATAATCGATTTTTTTGCCATTTTGCTCGTTATCAATTTCTAGAAATTAGGCAGATTTTGTCATCGACCATATTTACATAGTAGAAGGAATTTCACAGATAGATTATTTCATTTTTTGCTGTTTCTTTTTATATTTTTCTCTCGTGAATCATAGAGAGAAATTCCTTTCCATATTATTGTCGTTGTTTTCAATCAGCAACCCTTAATCCTTATTATACCAGAGTTACAGTGGCACAAGTTAGTGATGACTATGTGTAGGTTTTACGATCATCATTGTCCCATGTTGAAAATAAGAAACTTATTATGTGATCGGCTTTGTTCCTGTAGTTTTATTGTTACAATCAGATTCGTTGTTGATTTTGTGATCCGGCTACGTCCTGGGTTAGTTTTGTGAATGCTGAGCTCGAAGAAGCGTTTACGTACAATTTACCGATTGCTACATTGGGTTTATCATCTCATAAACTAAGCAAAGTAAGAGGCTAATCCTTATATATCAAAACGACAGATACAATCATTTACCGTGTGTTAATATACTGCCGTCATGTGTATCCATGCACAAATGCCACTCATAAAAAGCGCGCCGTTGACTGCCGCTTAATCCTGCCGTTTTCTCCATGACATGAAAAAATAGTTCCTTTATATCAGTTAATGTATTCAAGTCAATACGAAAGCGGACTGGGCTAATTTTGAAAGAAGAAAAAAACTATTGCGTTATTACGCGAAAAATGCTATATATTATTACATTGTTTGAGCCCTCGGAAGCCACATTTGATTCCGGAAGCCACATCTAATATGGACGAGCAAGAACTTATACACATATCATCTATAAGCATGAAGTTGGTTAAGGGTTGGTTAAGGGTTGGTTTCAGGGGTTAAGCTACCATATTCACATAATTTTCATGTTCATTTTAGAATAGATTATGATTACCATTTTACACACAATTTATAAGAAGCAAATTTTCTCTTTGCTTGTATCTATACTGTTGCTAAAATAACTCTAATGAGTTTTTCTATACTTCCTAAAAAATCCATTGATGTACAATGAATTTGATTTAAACGTTCGCGTTACAACTTATGACATTTTATTGTTGGAAAAACAAATGTATGAGACAAAAATTTCCACTAATCTCATGGTCACGCGGAGATCGGTGTATAGCATATGGACTCGGATCATTTCAGAAACATAAGTTTGATATTAGTGTTTTAACGTCATAGTCGCATCGATATTGGACTTTTCAATTCCACTATTCAAAACATTGAGTTCATTAGCGTAGTGTTGTATGGCCATCCTTTTTCTTACTAACAAGCACCTCAAATAATCCTATTGACATTTTTCAGAGAAATAGAGGCCTTTGATTCGCTTAATGTACATATAGGTGTCATACTGCCCCGGTAAAATATAAGATAAAGACTGCCGATTATGTAAATTCGGGTGGTATAACATCATAAAACAAAATATTAATTGTTTAAAAGTCTCGCTTAATAACGCCAAAAATTTCGCGTTATAACGCCACAAGATTCGCGTAATAATGCGAAAGTTTCGTGTAATTACGCGATTTTTTGTTGATTTTCTTCTACCAAAATGAGCCCAATCGGCTTTCGTAAATAACAAATTAAAAATTTAAATCTGTTTCTTTATGTCTCCGATTGTTTCGTACATGTGTTATTTGTAAACATTGATACGAGATTTTGTGAAATATGTAAAGAAGTTCGCCAATGTTTACCAATTGTATTCATACGCAGTGAATCGGGTCACGTTCTGCACTTAATATAAACAGATCGGCCCTAACTTAGTTTATCGATACAGAAACAGTGGCATTTGTAAATATTAATTGTTGAACTTTTTCATCGGTCTCCGTTCAAATAAATTCCATATGATATTTAAAATATCTTAACGGCATGGGTTAAGTATTTGTTTCCTCCACTGACACCTAACAAAATGGCAATATATTTCCTTGAGAGATTCAAATAATAACCAATATCCTACCCGAACCCCGAATTTTCACCATATTACCCGATTCAAATGTCCCAATTTTTTACATTTGATTTAGAGGGGTTTTTTCAATGGCAATAGCATTTTTTATGTGCGTGCATTTTAGAAAAACTATGGTCATAGGACACCACCCTAAAGAACTCAACGTTTTTGCACTGGAGCACATTAGAATATTGGCATATTTTTTGTTTTTAAAAATAAATTGTTTGATGTGACACTGACTTAAATAGTTCTTTAGAGATAAAATGCATTTGGACCGACACCACAAATAACTCTGCTATATGTTAACGTTAAAAATCATAATAAATTCCCAAAATTTCGTTAACAAGTTTCCATCTAACCTGGTCAAGGTCAATATCCGAGGAACAAATTCTGAAAGTTTCAACCTAGCATGACCGGCATTTTCTCAAGATATCTGTCATCAAGTGTCACCATGTGCCAATTATATACATCCGGGTCATGGATTGGGGTCAAAACAAGACTTTTTACACAGGATCCTGGAGCAATAAAACATAAGAAAATTCAATATTTTACACTATAACAGTTAAAATGACATGTACACTACACATCTACATTACATTTGTTGGCAAATACCAAGTTCACAGGGGCATGCTGCATGTTTTCATAAAATACATACATTTCTGAAGAGACTTCATTCGTGGGTACTGAAACCGGAAGTATGTAATTGTGGTCTCAGTCCTATTATGTACATCAGTTTTTAAAGCTAAACTTTTGTTTGTTTCAACACTGAATATGACAAAGTTTTCCGAATAAAAATATTAAAGGTTAATGCCATCCTTATCATGAGCTAATGTGCATTTAATATGCTTGATAAAACAGTTCAACAAAATGACTCAAATCATTGTATGCGCCATATTACACACCTTGAAAAAATATCAATGTGCGCTAAGTCACAACATCTTTAACACATTTTGATTTTTAAAGTTTACTTTCCAAAGTGCTGTAGCTAGGCATTATCACAATTTGATAAGATTACAGCTATGTGTTTCTATGCTGCAGGTAACAAAAATTGTAATCAATAAATGTTTACTTATGTATTTTGTTTTATCATGATCGCCAGATAAGAAGCATGTAGAAATAAAATATTTTGTAAAATGTTAAACATTACTGAATTCAATTCTGAAACGATGCATCAATAACGTCTAGTTTGAAACGAAAAAGGAGCACAAGACATTAACATTATAAAATATCTGCTAACATAAGTGAAATAAATGAACATGCTTGTTTGAATACTAGTACATCGACTTAAACGAAACAGTATAAAATATTAGGTAAAAATTCTATTGACTTACAACCATTCCAAATAATCTATATCTCTTCTTTGTCTATTAATATATTTGAAGTTGAAGAAACGTTCTGAACAAATAGGGTTTACAGGTATGTAATAGATAAATACTTTGGGAAAGTTTCTAGGTCGACATCAGTATCTAGTCGAAAAACACCGTTTTCCATGTGTTATATGAATCCTTTTGTTGTTTAATAAGTGTGATTGATTTAATATTAACGATGAGAATACATAGATAAACGTATATTTTAATGTTGATTGCTGATTGGCTTTACGTCAAAGTCATGATAAACTATATTAAAATAAAATTGGTAAAATGATGCACACCTGTATGATAGTATATGATTAATAGTTGTTTTATAACAAAACATAACTGATTCCATTACATTGATTTTTCTTTAAATATTTGGTATATATCACAAAATATAAGTCTGTTAGGATAATCTTGTAATTTATTTAGAAAACACGTAATATATATTGCAAAACATATCGGTCAATCTCTTGAACACTGTGTAGTTTGATGTTGTTGTTTTTCTGTCATGCTGTGGGTTCTGGTTTTGTCGCTACACTCAGATCTCCTGTTCTCTTCTCAGCCCGAGCTAATATATGTTTTACCTAAAACAGAGACAATGCTATGTGTACAAAAATATTCATCATAAGAAAAAATATTAACGGAATCTCGATTGCTACATAGTTTCAAATATAATTATGTATGTCGTGAAAAATTAAAGAGCCAACCCATCAACAAAATCACTGAAAAGAACCTCAAATGGAACAAATAATTTACCCGCAACTCTTTGAGGCATATCTTTCCTTTATTTTCCGGTCTAAAAACCAAGGAAATTCACGGATCTACATAATAAATGTTGTATACGAGTACGGGACGGATCTACATAATAAATGTTGTATACGAGTACGGGACGGATCTACATAATAAATGTTGTATACGAGTACGGGATTAAATATAAAGGAATATATACTGATGTAATATGTATGTTAGTATCCTTTTACAAATAATTCCTAAATGCTCCCATCCCCCGCATACACGGTTTATAACATTCTTAGTACAATGCCCCTAATACAACCATGAACAATTTCTAAATCCTAAATAAATACTAAATATATTAATATATTAAGCCTATATAAAAATGATGTACAAATCGTCTTCCCGAACACGGATAGCTGTAGGGTATATAGCTTGTGTAATTAATAAAAATTCAAGCTGAGGTGATATCAATATGATATTTTAACAATTACAAAAAATCATTGCGTACAGACTCGATATCAACCCATCTGACAATGACACCCTTTTCTTTATTCTTCTGTTCTAACATATTGATATATGTTAATGCTTAACTACATGAAGAGACAGGTATTTTAAAGACTTGACGTATTTTGAAAAAGTTGAGTACCTAGAGAAAAGCATCCGACCTCTGCGACGTCGCCCATGTCGTTTCCGACTGGTGGTAATGTATAAGAGCCCCCTAATTACTCAAATTCAAATTCTTTATTTGCATTTAGTTTTCAGCTTCTTTGTACAAATATACCAAATATTATTCAAATATAACTGGCATACTTACAGGATATTACACTTAAGCAGTGGAGAATGGACAACATCATTACATTATCTTTTTTTTCCAAAGTTGTTGCATTATATATACATATATCACTCGCCCACAACGCACCTCATTGATACAGATAACATAAAAACTGAATTTCTAATTATACAGTTAAAGTATGGGGTTGAGGGATATAGCAAGTTTCTGGTTTCCCGAGACTTGTCTATTTCCCGAGGCGGAGCCGAGGGAAATAGGCAAGTTCGAGGGAAACCGGAAACTTGATATATCACTCAATCCCATACTTTAACTGTTTTAATATACCGATACCTACAAAAGCTATGATAAGACTAAAACTATATTTCTTTTATACGCTAACGTTCTCTCTATTCCTGTCGCGTACAATAATGGCCATTGGAGATTGAGATAGGCCTACTTTTACATTGTAATCGATCTACGTAATCTTATCTTCAAACATACAAATTATTCTGAGATGATAACTGTGATTCTATGTCCGTTTTGTTTTGCTTCTATTCAAACCGCAGGTTAAAATTTGATTCCGCTATGATTTCTCGATATTTCAACATTTATACCACTAGGCAAAATACTTGAATTTGTATATAAATATTGTTGAAATTCCGAGACGTTAACCACTTACAGGTAGCCTATATACATGTATAAAAGGTATTGTCCTCTGACCCCATTACATTTTTTCACAAGCCTCTCACTTACAAGATAAACATGGCGACGTGTTCGGTAACAGTTTCCGATCGATACTAACGTCGTCTGAGTACGTCAACGGAGATGGCGTGATCGGAAACTAGCTCAGTCCAATTGTTACGTCACCTAGCAACTGATGGCGTGATCGGAAACAAGTCCCGCCCACCTCAAATCTGATTGGTTAAACGGAAATACCCGAGTACAAGGGTGTGCTAGCTTCCAGAGGTGTGCTAGTTCTATGACTAACACACAGCTGAGAGAGGTTTTTGGAAAAAGCAGGGAGCTAGTAAATTTAACAAAGTATCTTTTATATAGTGTAAATAAAGTAGAGGTATATTAATAACTTATTATATATACATACCCACTGAAGAAATGACGCTGCCGCTCGATTGACGTTACGTATTTCCTCTTTAGTTATACCGTCTATTAAGCACTGAGCCCTGGAAGCGGTGTCACGAGGAATAGAATCTATGTCTAGTTTTGACAAGTCCTGCAGAAATGTTGAACTGCTCACTATCCTTTTAACATAGCGGAATTCCTACAATGACAATAGAAACAGAAATTAAACATAATTTCATAGCCAACATACCTAAACATGATATCATTAGACAACAGTCATTTATAATTGCTACTTACAATACAAAACTGTTATACTTTCAGTAATTACATAAAGTTATTCATCGATAATACATTTCTGTTACTCATGTTTCTATATTTATTTCAGAATACACCAATACACTATATTGCTTTATGTCAGTCCGTTTTTAATGTGAGCAGCTGTAACTGAAACTATTATGTTATTATGTTATTCAAACATTACGACCACTTTACACTTTGACAAATTATAAGAATTGTAGAAAGAATACCATTTGTGATATTCTAGAGGTTACTATCACTTTCGTTATATCTCATCTTAGACTTACGACATGCTCTGACAGATGAGACAAGTAATGTGATAATAAAATTGTATAACGATACAATGTATGGCTTTCAAGTGATACCTCGCTCTCTGTTATTATCCAAGGAAGTCTCCGGAGGTCTGCGATTGGTCAGTTTTATTTTCTCTTGAACTGCTTTCAGTTTGACATATATTTATATATATATAGTCCACGGTGGGTATAACGATAATAATAGTAACCCCTGGAGTATCGAGGATTTCATCTGACTTACTAAGACCCAAAAGCTACCATGTGAAATATTTCATTAAATTTCTTAATATTTTTTTTTTACATTTCTTAACATTATAAAAAAAATACTTACCTCTACATGTTTTACCCCAAGAAGTGTTACTGTAGCTTTGAGGACCTTTATGACCAGAATCGGAGGAGAAGATAGAGATTTTATCTCCGTAACATCAGCTTTCTTTATCTCCATACTTATTCATGCGATGTATCATACGGACTTCAGATTTCTACTGTGATGTTGTTAACGTTAACTTGTTAACCTGTTAACTTTTACGCTGACCAATAACGTCATTTATGTATAAATCAGGACAGCAGTATATGAGCTACGTCTTTGGTTTTTACTCTGGATTTCTCTCTTAAAAGGGCCTACAGTTATTCCGCTGAGAGTTTATCTCAGCATACCCACCTATTGAAATTTCTGGAACATATCATTCCGAACCATATCTTAGATATTTTGTTTTAGTTTTAAAAAAAAGTTGAACAAAATTGCAACAGCAATCTCATTAAAGTTGGGGTTTATGCGGACAGACCGTTCATTACATGATAGTGTTTTTTTTTCTTATCCTTTGTGACAGCATATCTACCACGTAGAAGGCGCGTGATGACCTTGAGTGTGATAGAATAAGGGTCAAATTGTTATGGGCTTTCTATGTCGCAAAGGACTAATATACACAATCTTCTATAAGTAACCATCTTATCTATTTGAGTTAATATCTTGACAAAATATTTCTTTATTTTGATCATCTCATCTGTGTAGGTGAGATGACTTTTAACCTAGTGAGACAAGATAAGAGTTATCCAATGACACCCACCTTTGGTAACTTTGACAATATCATTTAAGAACCAACTGTTGTATAAAAGAACTATTCGGAATTCTTTAGACTTCCACTGTGACGACAGCCACACGACAGCTACAAAAAATAGTTACCTTTAAAAAGCTACAAAAAATATTTTGA
The DNA here is from genome assembly GCF_041381155.1 of Argopecten irradians. Taxonomy (NCBI): domain Eukaryota; kingdom Metazoa; phylum Mollusca; class Bivalvia; order Pectinida; family Pectinidae; genus Argopecten; species Argopecten irradians. The sequence goes on along the minus strand of NC_091134.1, from coordinate 9,350,299 downwards.
AGTAGAACCAAACGAGGATCTCTCAAGAGTGCATTTCCATTGTGACTCATATATTTGATGACATAGATGATGTAAACGATATGTTCTGGGCGCATGGTATGTTTGTGAGAGATGTCAATGACCAGCATGTACCACTAAAGGGAAATGTATCATATTAAACTCTGATACCTTACAAGAATTATGATTAAGTAGATATGGTGATCAACAATACTACAGTGGTTGGCTGTTATCATTTTTATGAAATAAGGATTCCAAATTGTACAAGTGGTTGAACTGACCATCGGGGCCTCTGAGGGGTGGAGCTAAAATAGGTCACATTGACCGTATTGCTATAAACGACTATACATGTTTAAAAGTTATGAATACATATTGTTCATGGTTTTTTCATGTAGCATCCTAATGAGGTGATGATTCAAAATTGTACAAATGTTTGGTCTGAGCGAGTGAGGCCATCAGTAGTAAATTGATGGTATAAACGACTTCTCAAAAAATTAAATACGAATATCGCTCATATTTTGGACATATAAAGTATACTTGTATTTTTTTCTTTTGAACGTGTCACTGAAAAACGGATTATTACATTATATATAGTTTGAATATGCATCGCCAGTCTTAGCCATATCTGACTTGCCTCATATAAAAATGATCTTCAGAAGGTTCAAGTCACATCTAATTTATCAAAATTATCTAATATATATGTCTTAGCGATCACTTTTAAAACATCTTGAATAAGTTCCTGTGATGCTTCAGAGTACGGTTGAAGACTGGAGACGATTCTCTTTGATGATAATATTCATTTAGTTGTAGTCCTTCTGGATCTTTCGAAAGCTAATGCTTTTGAGACTTGAGGTATACATGATTTATCCAAACGTTCATTCAATCTAATGTCTAGATATACATGTACAAATCACGAATCTCAACAAATAAAAATAATGGGACATAGTGCACCACATTCTAAGACAAAAATGAAAACAAGACATCAAAAATAATTAAACATTTTATTATAATAAATCAAACAAACACACATATAATAAGATAAGTCTATTTGAAATGATTATTTGATAATTTTATATTTCAAATCGTATTGAAGAAAATCATCGACATTCTGTAATTGTACGATGTTTGTACGTTGATAGAGTTGCACTTGAATACCATGAATAGTTCTCATACTCTTGACTGTGTATGAACTTATTTACATACAGTTTGATGAAAACTTTGGAGAAGTTTATAGGTCGAAATCGGAGTCTCAAAGTATGAGATATGACGCTCATTACAGGTTTTAAAGGTATTATAAGTGAACATCACACTGAACGTGTTTTGGGTGGCACATGTCGATGTGTCGTTAGTAGGAGAACAACTATACAAATACCAGGTTGATGATTGCTCAGCAGCATTAAGACAATTCACTATAAATCATTTAATAATAACAAAAAACAGTAAATTTATACAGAACCGTATGACAAGACTGCTTTAAAATTGTTTATAACAATAGAGTAATTATAGTAATAACATAATAGATTGTAATGGAGTTTTTGAATTCAGTATGTCATATGACGCCGATTCATACTATATCTATTGCACAGCATGTAAGGAAAGGACTTGAACATTGGGTATTTATTCTGCATGTCAAGCTGTGGGTTCTTGTTTTGTTGCTACACTCAGATCTCCTGTTCTCTTCTCAACTTCTGCTATTACATGGTTCACCTACAGACAAAACATTTAGGTACATTTAAGAACATTCCTAACAACAAACATGATGATTAAAATTAACGCATAAACTGTTAAATATTGGGAATTTATAAAAAGCCTTTACTAACAACAGTTAAATTGTTAACGGTGGATTTCGCTTTGCATTTAAGTGGGTGTTTCATAAGCAAGGGAAAATAAAGATTTGATATAAATTAAACATAACTAAAATTAGGTATGACTGTACAGATTCCGAATCTGTGATTTAATGTCATCTTTAAGAATTTCTTCATTATTTGGACCACTTAATTCTTTTAGAATTTGCTTGTCCACTTTTAATCAAATTGTTTCCATAATAAGCCCAACCCTATGCAATATACTGCTATCAAGTTCTCAGCGGAAATTGAAAAATAATAATACTGGCTCGACACTGGTAATCCCCTCAACAACGGCCCTCCGTACACCAAATTAATTTTCGTTTAATGTTAAGTAAATTTATTTCGATTTTCTTTATAGATACATACCCATTTAAGAAATGACACTGTCGCTTTACTGACTTTACAGATTTCCGCCTCTGTAATACCATCTACAATTTGACGTGCTTTTAAAGCTGTCTCTTGAGATACAGAATCAATGTCTATATTTGACATATTCTGTAGAAGTGTGTAATCGCCCAGCGCTCTTTTCACGTATCGGTAATCCTGTATAGAGAAAAAAAATATCATTGTGAAGCAAAATTCATTAATGACACATTATCAATACATTTATGTTTGAAATAGTAGGTGTTCTAATTGATAATTGATACATGCTGGCTTATTTATAACGTATACTCTTTTCGCGGGATATTGAAGAGATCACCAAACTTTTATCCGTGAAGAACCCCCATTTTATGGCCAAATCGTTAAATTCGTGAAAGTAAATGAAGTATTTTTTTACCGCTAAAGTAATCAGATATGCGCTGACAATACTATCTTGATAAATATGTGATCAAACATATGTTTCCATTGGCTAGGTGAAAGGTCATCTGAACTGGTGAAAGGTCATCTGAACATGACCCCTTATCAGCCACTGTTAGATCTTCATAACGTAGTGAAAAGTTAAGATCTTTATTTTAATCGAGTTGTTAATCGGTCAATCATAATTAGCCTCACCTACATAACAATCAAACTTCATGGCTATGATAGAATATTGCAGTATAGCTTGGACACCCGTTTTGCATAAGCTAACATTCCGTAAATCTATTCATCACAAGCACAATTCTGAAATACTGTATGCTTACCTCTACGTTTGGAACGCCCAGAAGTGCCATCGTAGCCACAAGGATATTCTTGACCAATTGAGGAGGGTTAGATAATGACTTAATCTCAGTAATGTCCCCTTTCGTAACCATAATGTTAGACGTCGTGTAAAATCAGTAAGTTCTAAATCGATTCTGAACTACTCTGTGTTAAAATCTCTTCATAAGTATACACACCTACTACATGGTTGCATACACGAACTAGAAAAGTTTTTCATAACTATATACACATACTACGTACAAGATTCCATACAGGGACTGGGAAATCCCTTTAATGTCGATAAATAGACTGACCGATTTGGTGTCCATTGTGTTGTTATTGTCGTTGCCTAGCTAGTCCTTAATATAGCAGTTACTTGGTCTGAACACGTGCCAAGCACGTCATCAGTGAAGTCGATGTGAATCAGATGACTTCAATATGCTAACTACGTTGTTTCCATTATAATATACTGTTAGTTCTGAATCATATATTTCATATTAGCATAAAAATATACCCATAGAGATTGGAAACTCATTCTTTGTTTTTGTTGACAGAAGAGGGATGTCCAGATTATAGGTATTTTCCCTTGGCTAAATACTTTTAAATATATTCGTTTAAACGTAACAACTCCGGTTTTGTTTCACCGGTTATAATTTATTTTTAGTTACAACACATATTTAAGTAGTTGCATACAGCTAGAGTTGTACAAAATAACACATTTCAGTTCCTTTCTTAGTACATTATGAAATAGAGCATCATTATACAAAATCCAGGAATGACAATGGACACGTGGTATCAAACAGTCAATCAATTTGTTTATTGTAATTGGTCAAACAAAATCAAACATTAAAGGAGCATAATCACGTTCAAGTAACTGAAAAATAATGTATAATATTAAACAATTATATTTACATTTTCTTGTCACTTCGACTATATAAACTAACCAAGGCAAAGTGAAGTATATGACGGCATAACTGACACCCAAAACATTACCATTATGACGTCACTAATGTTGACGTGGTGACGCCGACTGATCACCGTCACAACGGCTGTTCCATGTTGTGGATTATATCGTAGTTGATAAAGAGTTTTCCTGATCTAGCTTAAACAATGTTAATGCAAACACCGTAAAGTGAATTGATAATGTGAATATAGGAATTAAACTATCTTGCTATGGCATCTATGGTCTATATAGATGTCAGAGCTTTGCAGATAATCATCTCATAAATGAAGATATATATGAAGATTAATGATGCAGTAGAGCATTTTAAATGAAAAGGTGAAATATAAAAAGACTGGATAAACAAAATACATGAAAACAGAACAACTTGTTTGTAAAATCATGTCCATTCAAGGTAGTCTAGGTGATTCAAAAACAAAAAAGGGTTACAATTTAATTATGTTATACCATTCAAAATACTGCCACGTTTTGCATGCGCCACTTATATTATAGTCAATATATACTCAGGTCATACAAACACAGAATGGTTGTTGCATTAATATCATATTTGCTTCTATACGTAAATGACATAACATATCTTCGTATTCAATATGAAATAATTTTGACGAGCTGATCTTTATTTCATGTCTAATATGCTATAGCACACATTCTATGTAGAGATAGTTAAACTGTCCGTCCCCATCTACACCATTGGCAATACTTCCTGAACCTGAAACAAATCAAGGAGGCATGGAGTTTGGTTTAACTAGCTATATGAAGGCAATTTATTCAAAATGGACTGTTATATAGTCAAGAAAGTATTGAGTTGATAATGTCATCTTCTACATTTTCATTACAAGAATTTTTTTTTTATGATTCCCTAAAGAAACACTGATCTTTCTTTTCAAAATAGTTCGACTAATCATTATTTAATCTTTCATTTTCATTTTTTGTGATCCCTTCCATACGTTATTTCGCGTTTTCCGTGTTTCGCGTTTACATTTTCTATTTAGTTAAAATAATACATACCCAACAAAATAGGTTACATACAGCAAGATTATTATTCCGAACAATGTCAATTGTCAATCCATCCACGAGCCCGCGTGCTTTTACAACCTCCTCCTGAGCGATGGAAGCGACATCTAGCGTCGAAATTCTTTGTATCAGGGAGTTATCGCACTTTAGGTTTAGCACCTTTTGCGCAGTTACATAGTCCTGCATCAAAATTTGAAGAAATTGTTTTTAAAAGTCGTCGCAAAAGAGCGCCAATTACAGATACAAAATAACGTATTATCACAAATCTCTATAAAACGCTATGGAAATTACAGTAAGCAAGAAAATATAAAACTAAATGCCGCAGAAAGTAGAAAGTGTAATATATATTCATAATAGGTTTAAATAATATCCAATACCTATTTTATGTATTGTACAATAAATAATACGTACCCGTGGGTTAGGTTCTCCTATCAATATCATGACAGCTGCCAATATGTCCTTGATTATCTTCGGAGGACATAGCAGAGATTTTAGTTCGCCAATTTCATGTGGTGTGACTGCTACCTTAGCCATGTTAAGAACATACTATTACCTTTATTCTGACCTCATGTTAATAAAAATACCTTTGTGATTTATTAGTACAATGGGTATGCGATTTCCGTTCTGTTTTCGTATTAGTAGGTCTTACGTATAAACAACGAAAGAATTATCCGCTGGCAGGCACTCATAGCTCTTTTAAGTAGGCACTCATTTTGGGAACGTAACATTTAGAATGAACACTCAAACGCAAAACGTAAATTTTTGCTTGTACAATATTTGTAATTTATTAGATTACATAGGATTATTTATATTATGTAATTTCACATCAAAAGTTGAAATATCCTCTCATGATAGAGCGCAAGTTTGTGTTATAAATCAGTGGAATTAAAACTGAAATATTTCATGAATTTACGAGACATTTTCACTGCATTTATATGATGAATACATGATACATCCGGATATTTATCTATGTGTTAGTTAAGCGTTTGTATCTTATCTGCATTTTTTGCTTTTAAATCCTATATATTCATTCATAAGGCTTGTTATAACAGTTCGATTTGCCAATATAGATTTCACATTAGCGTCAACATCTCGGCCCAGACTTCGCTTAGATTGTTGATGAGTAATATAGCTCTAGATAAAAATTGGGATTTCCCTTTAAATGACCTGGGGTGTTTTTTTTATTCCAAACGAATCCATTCGCCTTCTCCTATATTAATGTATCTATAATAATATAGATGACATCACGTAGTTGTGAGTATTTATAAGTAAAATCCACCCAGGGTTTTTTTTGGTTTATGTAGGTGCCAAGGCTTCATCGGTGTACAATGTGAATTCCTCGTCGAGTATATGTATATAAATTATAGTTCACACCACTATAACATTGAACGTATTTATATTGCAAAGCAGGTCGAATATCGGTTAGGTTTAAAGCACCAAATTCAAAATGGCCGAAGTAAAACAACAGGATCTCGTTATAATAAAACGTTGAGCTGCTCCACCTCAGGCTGTCAAAGATACCTTAGCAGCTGCTATGATACTTCTAGGGGAATCAAATCCAAAGGAAAATGCATTTATATAATGCCTTACATAATATTATCATATTTTTATATCACTTCTCCTATGTGTATATATGCACTTATGTAGTAGTATATTGTAATAAGCTTTACGGTTCTTATACCATGAATAAATATAATAAATATTGAACTTATCCCGGAGACATTCTATTTTAAAACGTTTTAGGTTGCCAAAATTTTTATTCCAAACGAATCCATTCACCTTCTCCTATATTAAATGTATCTATAATAATATAGACGACATAACGGAGATGTGAGTATTTATAAGTAAAATCCATCCGGGGTTTTTTTGTGGTTTATGTAGGTACGAATTTTTGTTAGGAAAGAGAGAAAAATAAAGTAATTCTTGTAAATCTATGTGCACTGCTAATCGCTTATCATTTTTACAGGCATATTACCAGTAAAACAGTTTGCATTTAGTGTAATGCACTCATTTCGCAATCAGTCTTATATATAAAGTCTGTGCCATTCTGTGATTTGTTGTAGGATTTCAGGACAGCAAAAGTAGCTCTAGCACAAGTATCTGACAACTCATTGATAAAAAAGATGGCGTCGTTAGATGTCGAATCTATACAGGCAGAGGACGCAAAGAAAGCACAAGATCTCATTGCTGGCGTAACTGCTGAAAGAGTTCGAAATACTTGTGCAGCAGTGGTCGGAATCTTCTGTTGGGTATGTATTTTCTAACCAAATACAAGTAAACTGACTCTTTCCTCTTCCTTTAAATGTACACTTTCACTCATAAAAAGTGGTCACAGATTGGTTAGGTACCGTTCCTATAACAGTAGGTTACATGCATTTTACATGGGAATTAATGTATTTGATATATCTAGACCCCACAAAACGTATTTAAAAATGTTTAAGAATTAGGGTTTAAAATATCCCCCGACAGCATTTAATAAATCTTAAGTATCATAAACAAATGTATCTTAACCCAGCACGTTCAATATATCCACCAACAAGATTGATTTCAAAGAAAACATCATTGAACCCGAATTTGTCTTTGGCTTTTGAAAAACTGTCACTTCTTTCAGAGTAGCGGCGTGAATCTACGCTTCTTTCAATATACCAATATTGTATTCTTTTGCTATAATTATTATTTGGATTGCGATTTTTTCGAAATTGGTAGATATTTAAGGATTTTTTTTTAATTTTGTTGAGGTAATGAGGGTATAAAGATAATGGAGCACGTGTAGTTTACGAAACCCCGGCGAAGCCGGGTTACATAAAATTTACACGGGCTCAATTATCATTTTACCCTCATAACATCAACAAAATCAAAATCTATTCCTTATATTTTCAGTTTTTCACGTAAATGAATATTATTTATTCTCCCGACAGTTGCATGATTTTTATTCAAATACCAATATATTTTAATCTCCCGCCAGGGTCAACGAATTCGATTGAACAGCTGATTGGAATCGAGTCATTTATATTTTCCCACCAAAAGTGCGGTCACGACCCCACGTTACTATTCCCGTAACAATGGAATCGCCGCACGAGTTGTTCTATCATTATACACTTATAAAGATAATACTAGAAAACTTGGTTATTGAGTCCATGTCAGTGCAAACTGTAAATATTCATTATTTTTCAAACATAATACCTATTACCGATTGCAGATATGTAAATAAATCTTTCTTATGACTCGGTATCTTTTTTAAATCGTTCATTTATGATATGTTAATTAATAATTATAGGTACAGGAAGTGCTTGCCAGTGTTGAGAAGAGGACCGGATGTCTAAGTACAACTTTTCTTATTTCCATGATAACGAAATAAATTTGTAATTAAAAAAACAAATTATAAAACACAAAAATGTGAGAACGTGATAAAGTTGTACATATTCATGAATTTGACATGTGCGTTGTTAGAAGTTGAATAGGTATCTGGGCCCACATTCACCTACATTTTATGTGCAATATGCTTTCAGACAATGCAATTTTGTATCCTTAAAGGTAGGTTTCGCCCAATGAAATATAGTCTACGAAATTGAAATTTATCCTGTACATAGATATCCTGTACTTCAGATCATTTTCGATGCGTACAGCGAACAATATGGGTGGTCAGTTGCCTAGCTTGACCAGGAAAATACTCCTCAAAAAATAGAGCGAAGTCAAGATTTACATAGAACATGACGTATTTTTTTTCCAAAACGAGGCCGCATCAACAAACGGAAGCGTGCAACAAAATGTCAGATAGAAGTGACAGTCTTGCCACGGCATGTTTAGTTAAAAAAAAACAAATCGAAGTACGATAGATAGTTTATAACCTACATGTCATATAATCTATAACACTTCAACTACTGACATACGCTCGCTAGCTTAGTACATCAAACATATATGTAGTTAGTCTGCCGCCGTATGTGCGCTGGCATATGTGTTGAAATTTAACTCACCACGTGCAACACGACCAAACAGAATTCGGGCGAGGTCCGCATGAAATGTGGCTTCTGTTTCTTCTATTGCTACATGCCATCTCTGAGTTCCATTCCCTAGAGATATCCGAGGATGCTACCGATTCATTCTAGTTTCCTTCTCTTTGATGCCGATTCTGATACATGTTTTTTTCTCACACGCTTTCGTTCAGCCATTTTGTTTATTTTTAGTGCGTAACAATGCGCATGCACGAAACTTCGACAACACTATCCATCGCAGTTCATTTGCATACAATCCACGATCGTAATAAATCAAGAATTCCTTCTATTTTGTATTCAAGACCCATTTGCTCAATCTCATACGCATTAAGAAATTAAATTGATGTATTTTTAATAGGTTTTTTCACCTTTTCTTCCGTTTATCGGATTTTACAAAAAAAAATTATTTGGATGAGCAAAATCTACCTTTAATACATGTTTTACATCTCGTATCAGTATCATCTTCTATAAGGATGAAGAAACTGTGTGCTACTGCAGTGTTTGGTACAATAATGTACAGTCATATAAAATAGGAAACGACGGAAACCAGTTGGACTATGATGTGAAATATTGTGCATCGCCGAAACAAGACAATTGACAATTACTAGCTTTTTGTCGAAATGTTGAAGGTATGATAACGAAATAAATTTGTGGTATTTTGATCTATCGGAGATAATTCCCTTCGTTTCATTCCGCCAGTATTACTGAATGAAGGGAAATAAATCTGACAGACTCGGGGCAAATATTTGGTATGTGAATTGATTTTCTTTTTATATAAATACTTAGATTATAGTTTAGATGGAACAAAAAGACGAACAAAATATTAAAGGTATTTACAATTTGTATTCCGCAAGTTGTACTAAGTTGATTGGTAATTGTAGCTACACTACATAGTACATAACGAATCACGGAAACATTTCACTTTATTGTTATGCATCATATCAATATAATAAATAAAGTTTACATTCTGTTCAGTTTAGAATGTGTGCTTTTTGTAATTATTTTCAATATTTACTGTTTGATTCCCAAATGTTAACCACTCATATACAAACCGCACATAGGGTAACTGGATGATATAACAAAAAAGTCTTATTTTTGCAATTCAAATCAACATTTTAGCTTTATTATGCATAGGAGTTGTAATTAATTATTGTTAAACTTTGTTGGTATCAAAGAAATAACATTGAACATTCGGATAGATACTGTACAAGCGAATCTATACCCTATATATATATATCATTTTACTGCTCTCAAAACAAAACATAAAAACAAAATTCTTATGTTTGATGGGTGGAAGAAAGTATGGCCAAAAGTCAGTTTAAAAGGTTTGAGTAATAATACTGACTGGCGTAATATTGAAACTTCGTAGGCAAAAAGATATTCAGATGCGTAGATGTTTAATACATGTATTTATCTTTACTGTTTCCGCAAAAAAACTATTCATTCAGGAAATGCTGATTTTATAATTAAAACATTCAAAATAAATAATCAAATTTGGCTAATCTGGTTTGTAACATAAGTAACAGATAGATAAGACTCGTTCTAGGATAATTATTTTAAAATATTTTGAATTATGAAGTTCAAAGACATCATTGAATTTTGCTGCTTTTGTACATTTTTATTGCTTTAAAAATTTAATTTTGCGAGATACAAAATTTTCTGGTAACTTCGCAACAAGGCTCGAACGCGAATTCAAATGTTTGTTTGTTTGGGGTTTTTTTTCGTTTTTTTTTTTTTTTTAGTTTTTTTTTTTTTTTTTTTTTTTTTGCGATAATTGTATATTAATTTATCATTACCAGTAATGTTCACAATTATATTGTATTCACAGAAATAAAAAAAATTCATCAAAATTACTAAATAACTGACCGACTACTGGTCCCCCACTTAGCTAAATCTGATGTAGAACATAGCATTTATAGTTTAGGAATGTTATCGAAATCGGGGTCTGTTATCATCCGGTATATCTACATGGCGATGATGATTTGACCTCGATTTGTATGGCAGGTGTCATCGAGGAAACGGGTAACGGTTAGTCTTGTGGTATCCCTGGTTCTATAACCCTACTTCTTTATGAAGAGATTTTTAATGAAAAATATATATTTGTTGATAATTCACGATGTTCATTATTTCCTTTCGTCATTTTATACTGTGTAAAAAATACACCACATGTGGTAAATAAAAATGTCTTATAGATATAATTAGGAAATCGACTTCAGCTGTAGATAAGTTTTGACGCTGACATTGAATATTAATACCATTAATACTCCGACACGATATTTACGGGGAACTGGGGAATGAATGCCGTGATGTGTATGGTTTTAAAAGTGCTAATAAATATAAAATTAGTATATTCTGAAATAAAAACAACTTATATGATAATTTGTTTTCATTGTGTGTTAAGGTCGTGTAAGGTCGAGAAATCCTGGCACAGATAGGGCTTTGTCTTCTTGGTAGTTGCAGGATTGGTAGGTCTGATATCTCTAAGTGTTCAGTGTAATCCATCAAAGACCAGAGCCACGTATAAGGGTCCATAACTGTCGCAATACTGTAACCTTGTTCCTTTTTGCAGCAATTACATAATAATAAAATTTGGGAAGAAATTATGTAAGTTTTTTATGAATCAATCAACTAAAATTGAAACATTTTTACTTCCTAAATTAAATCTAAATCTTCTTAATGTTTTGTTGTTGTTTTTTTACATTAAAACATCTTTAGTGCCCTAAACATGAATACATTTGAAGGCAGCCAAGTTTTGTGACTATGATGAATGAGCTTTCCAAATATAAACAGATGTCCTGTACCCTCACACGGCGTTTTCATTCATGACCCACTGGTTTTAGACATTCATTCTACAGGTTGTTTATACATATTTTCTTTCTTTCATGTCTTCTTTCTTTCTTTTAATGCATATAGATTACACCTTTCCTTTCCTTCTTTCATTTAAAGTGTAGATAACGTCTGTTTTTCTTTCTTTCATCATGTGTGTAATGAAATAGCACTTTTTCATACTTTCATTCTTTTTTACAAACAGTTTTATTTTCAAGGTTATGGTATGTGTTCCGGATTAAATCTGCGGTCCTACTAAGATTAAATCGGCACCACAGACAAATCCGGTCTTAAGACAATGTAATATATTTACTAATCTAATACGAATACAACGCTTTCAATTTTGTTTAATTATGAGAATAAAATGTTCATTTTTCTTTAGTCCTGGTTTTCATTATCCTCTTAGAGTTTTATCTTCCAAATAAAAAAATTAGATATAGTATTGATAGCCCATATACAACTGTTTTATGTATTAAAATGCTTCGCAAACTTGAATGCGCTTTAGATAGCAAAACGGAGGTAATGTTAGTCTCTCTAATTGAAACACATTTATTGGAAACTACCGAGGTTAAAACAGACAAAGCGGTACGACTAATTTGGTACTGTTTCACCATCGTATTTATTGCGACTTCATTTTTCTTTAGTCCTGGTTTTCATTATCCTCTTAGAGTTTTATCTTCCAAATAAAAAAATTAGATATAGTATTGATAGCCCATATACAACTGTTTTATGTATTAAAATGCTTCGCAAACTTGAATGCGCTTTAGATAGCAAAACGGAGGTAATGTTAGTCTCTCTAATTGAAACACATTTATTGGAAACTACCGAGGTTAAAACAGACAAAGCGGTACGACTAATTTGGTACTGTTTCACCATCGTATTTATTGCGACTTCTGCAATAAGTATTGATTCCCTTTTTGAAAAATATGTTTTTTAAAGTATTCTGAAAGGAACAGCAAATACAAAGAACAAATGAACTACTCCGAAGATATTAGGGAAGTGAATATTGTATGTCTCCCGCGTTTTCAATTATCTTAATGAATTAGCGTGGCATTTTTATGTCACAGCATTATGAATTGTAAAATTATGATACTTGTATATCCATTAATGTTTTGTGTAAGTGATCAATAAATATGCATCACTGTGGGAAATGCGGTTTTCCTATCGATTAGGATGGCCTTGTAACTTATTCATGTTATCGTCATGCATTGTCTAGTTAATGTTAATTAAATAGTTATGGTACGATCCTTTATTATCTTGGGGCTAATCGGCTCATTGGTTTAAAACAGTTCATGATATTTACACTCTTCACACCCTACCACATAAGCACACGTGTTCACACGCGAGCACATGTGCATATTAGTCGCAGTAGGCGAACTCCACTGTATGAATACCGGACATTGCGACCGCCGAAGCGAGAGATTAAAAATAGATTAGCGGGTACTGATATTCAATGTGTCTTTTAATCATTCTATGGACTTTATATATCGTGTTATAAATTAAAATAGACTCAGCGATTATTTATTTAACTTTTGCAATCGGTATAATTATATATATATTGATAACCACTTTATAATCGTTCATAATCAACCATAAATCAACAACACCAGCATTCGATCCGGTCTAATTTCTGTAATTCTGATAAAAATTGGGCGAAATATTGAATGATTCATAATAAAATATTATGTATGGAGAGAAAACCTGACAATGTATGTGAAAACTGTTATTTAGAATGTCCACAATCATGTCTTTTATCCGGGGCTACTGTATGACTTGTAGCTGGTCATGACGGAATTGACTGTATGGTTCGTAGTGATTCTACTGGCGATTCCTAGCGATTTGCTGCATGTGTCTCTTCGAACTTTTCATCGTATTAGATACATATACCAGTGTTGAGTATATTATATAAAGACACATTTAATTAATGACACTATGCAATTTAAATTCAACTTCATTTTAAATTTTAACCACACGTATAACGAATACAAAATAACAACCGTATACACGGGAACATATCTAGAGTCTTTACGACGTTATTGATATTATTGATGTAAGATATTTAGCCATATTTTCAGCATTTCAATTCTAGTTTGTATGTAATTCGAAGTTTCTACTTATACGTGTTAATAGCTTAGAACTGTGGATGTATTGTAATTCCGGGATGGTGGTTATATAGTAAGTAAGATACCTTTTATTATAATGTCACACATTTAAAACAAAATGCTACATTACATTACATTTGTACACATACAATAAATTAAAATTCCCAGCCTAAAAAGACTTACACGAGATACTAATTTAAAAGGGTACAAGGGTACATTAAATAAGACAATATCCTATTTCCAATATTACCATCAGCATCGGTATTATTGTAAAATGGAACCGTCAGAAGAATCTGGTTACTTATAATCCAATATCATCATAGGATCAAATTTTAGAGTTATACTGTAAACAAATTCATAAAAATAATGCCTTTCTGCAACTGAACATATTAATAATAACTGAAGATAAAAGTCGACAGTTTATAGGTATCGTCGGTCCTCAAGTAATTAGCCCGGCCCTGCATGTTGGATGTTAGAATTGCCTTTGCTGCCCCTATTGCATAATCGTAAAAGACAACTAATTTATTTTATTTTCACTTATTCCCAACTAGCTTTCTTCTTCCGAATGTCTAAAACCGTAGGTTACTTGATACGATCTGCATCTGCCGAAGAAAGTCTATTAGAAAATTCCGACCAATCAGAAGAAGGCTTTCATGGAGTTTTACGAGAAGAAACATAATCAAGGTGTACTTTGATGTTGAAACTTTCTTAAAAACGGAAACTATTTTGTTACAATACATTAATATAGAAGGTACATCTAAATTAACGTTTCAGTTTTCATTTTAATTGAAACACATTGTTAAAAAATTACAAAAACAAAAATAAAAATATTCTCTTTGCGCGCTTCGAACACCCGATTATGGGTTCATAGGTGTACCGGTTTAATCATTACACTACTTCTAATGATATCAAATAACCAAGTCAATGGAGAAACTCTTGTTGGGAATTCCTTTTTCAAGTTATCTGGCTTCTAATTGGTCAACATTCAGATAGTGCCTGTTTTCAGTGAATATTGCATTGGTACATTGGAGTTTTGAGAGATGCCAAACCATGTATGTGTACATGAACGCCACAGTTTTCATCATACGAGACTTTATGCATTCCCTAAGGATTATCTCTTTTGGAATTATTTGAAAAATCTTTAGTTTTTTCACTGCTCTTTTTAAAGATGTATTTTTTACAAATGCAATTTTAAGAACAGAACATACATTACTCTTGTATACAGTGGTTAATGATGTCATTAAAATCTTCGCAACTTTTTGGGCAATAACTCCATTATCCAAGTTATCCATCTGTGTGAAAAAGGGTCTTAATTCATTAAGAGACAAAATGATTAATCCAACAATGTATACAGTCATATAAAACCAAAATCGCTATCAACATACAGTCTTCCCGCTACAAGCCATACAGTACCGTGTCCAAAGGTGCTGTTTATAATCGATGTTTAATTTGTTTTCTAAAGTTCGAATGCTTTCTATGAGAAGTGCTTTGATTTAAAGCATAATCAAATGGAGGAAGAATTCGTAAACTGTAAGTGAAAGATGATATATGAGCTAATTATTCAAAAAATTTGCGAGACTATCGGCCGAAGAGGGTACTTCTGGCACTGATTCGATATATTTTCAGGTAATTATAGATGTCATTTTCGAAGAAGTACAAGTTAGCATCAAAGGATAATGTATATATATATTATATATTTTCCGACAACCTTCTTAATCGTGCTAAAGAATCGAAAACTTGACTTTGATCATATGCATACTGTGTTTTCAAAACAAATCTGTCGCTTCGGCGGTCGCAATGTCCGGTATTCATACAGTGGAGTTCGCCTACTGTGTCAGTGGTGACCACAAAACCAAAGTTCCGTATCATCCGTCACTTCGATATTAAAACGCGTTCTATTTAACTACACACACCATCTCATTATCTTTTAAATGTTAATGTTTAGCGTTACATCGTTCTAAAGCAGTTTAAGTAATATGAAATTGATTTTTTTCATATAAACTTTTTCCCTAAACTAGTTTAAGAGTTGATGATGTCGTGAAAGTCAAATGAAATAATTCAAACGTTTTAGCGATAGCTAAATCCTAACTCCACAAAAGAATTTTGTAGACAAACAATTCATCGGAATGACTTTTCGGTGATGATATCAGTGGTAAGGTGAAGGAGATTGCACTTGAAATATTGGATAAATTTATAGTATGTGACTAGTGGTTCTGCTGTTTTTTGTTTTGCCGATACGCTTTTCAAAAGTATTCATCAAATGCAATATCAACCCTGAAATCTTCGACGAAAAGCAACGTAATTATGGTTAATTTCATTAGTTTTGCGTTACTTACTATCAAGCTCCCTTATACAGTATACATGTACTCACAAAAACAAAACGAAAATACGTATGATTAGGTGTTGGTACAAATTAATCAACCATGATACATTTCAGACACAATCGTTTAAAATATTATCATTGTCGATAGTTTAAAATGATAAAAGTTTTACTTTTTATGTTATATTAAAAGTTGGTATACTTTGAAAGGTTGTAAGAATTAATACTAGTAATCTATAACCAAACTACATGCTATGAGTTCATATATACATGGCATTTATAATTTCCGTCATCCATCAACAGAATATATAGAATGTTCAGTTTTGTTAATCATCGTATTCCGTATCTTGTTTTCTATAATAAATGTGTATTTCTAGTTTTCATGAGAAACATGGGAAGTTGAAATGTGAAATTGTTTGAATCATCTTCAATCATATCTTGTACCAAGCCGGTAAATAGTGAAGAATGCCAACAGGCCCATTTAAACTGTCGTTTCCTGTAGAATATATCATATCTATTGTCCTCAAACATATTAATTTTGATAATTCTGTTTTATTGGTCAGGGTGACGTTATTGGGGAATACCAAAATAAAGCTCTTCAAGATAAAATAGTGAAATACATTTTATTTCAAGAAAACACATCCCTATAAAACAAATACAGGCTAGGTTGTCTTTTTTATAAAAGTAATAAGCTTATATAAGATAATTCATCTTGTAATACAGTATATTTCTCATATGCACGAAGTCAGTAAACTTTAAAATATACCATTAAGTCTATAACAATAACATCCAGGTGGCAGGCATTGCCTCACAGGGCAAGTGATACTGCAAGCAAAGCGGGGTTAACAACGGTTTGAAGTGAACCATATAAAAACATTAGCGAAGATGTGAAATACATTTGTATATGTATTAAAAAAATCAGGTTTCATATACAAGGTATTCCATCAGAGAAATTCTATTGTCGAAGGTTTAGCAATTTCTTCATCACTTTCATGTCTTAACTGGTTTACAGTGAAAATAGGTCTAAATTACTTGAACTACAGATATAAAATTCTATTATTTTAATTATCAAGTAAAGCATAGGTTCTCACTTAACACTGCATCGATAAAAATAGTTCCTTAATGGGAAACAATCTTGATTTTTCTATTTTACTCTTCAATCATTCAATATTTATTCGTAGATTTTAATCTGACTTACTTTAGTTACTTGAGGAAAAATAATCTTTCAGAAAACAATTATAGTGTAAAGTCCCTAATTACACTGTAACATTCCAAACAGTGTCCCAATACTGTCCTTGGCGAAATCCGATATAGGAGAGGACATTTCAAAAATCTAGGAGTTTTCAATCGGTATATTTTATTTCACAGAACGATCGACGTAATAGCATACCTAAGAACCTTGCACCATTGCACATCCTGCCATTCCACCATTCGCATCCATGATACAGATTTCCTCTAACGCACAGGAACTTGTGGCACATCCTCCAACCAAAGTCTGTACAACATAAACAAGTGAAGGACGTTAAAACGTTTGAATAGGAGCCGATTTACTGTAAACGTACTTAAGCGTAATTAACTTTAATAATTCCATTACTTTAGTAATTTTTTGTTTAATCACCAGCTCCCTAGAAAAAAATCAATAGTAAATATTTAAAAGAGAACGTTTTAAATATATTTCGATATATTAAGATGACAAAGAACTTAACCAATCCACAAAGAAATAACTATGTACATGTATACGAACTTTTAAATGTTAACAAATATTAACAAAAAATAAACATGTATATGCAAATGTGATTTATAAAAACTCTAAAACCGTAGTGAATATTAATAATATAGATCAAAAGGACCATTCCTCTTGTGACACATACATGCATAATTATATATGACAGTCTTGTACAAAATATTGTTTCGTGTGCTTACTATGGGCTAGATTAGTTTGTGAGAATACCCAAAATCAATATATATATATTATGCATAAAACATAGATAATTAGTAACGTCACACATCAGTTGATAATCAATGCCTAAACCTTGACTTATTCCGTTTGAAACATGCAAAGCAAGTCTGCAAATGTAGAATTTTGTCCACAGTTATTTTGGGTTAGTACAACCAATAATTATCTGCGTGTAAGTACTGCAAATTCAACTGTAAGGCAAAACAAAAATAAAATAAAATTTTCAGAAATATATGATTTTGGTTGAGACTGGAGTTAACGTACCGCTGAGGTCGTGACATCACTGAACAGGTATCCAGACTTCGAAGATATGGATCCACTTACAGAATTTTCAGCGTTCATCTGGCATTCCTTACTGTTCGTGTCAAAGCTGACAGAGTCACATCTGAGGAAACATGGTTAAAGTGCATTTTCGACAGAATTATTTATCAACCTATGATTGGCTTGATAATGAAGTGAATTAAATATCATTTACAACCAGACTAAACGAGTAGAACCTGATATCATTCATCCTTTATTCCCTGATATTAATATACAGTTCTAGGGAAATATAATAATTCCCCATTTTGTTTCATACCGTCGGAATACATTTTAATGATAGATATTCAAATATACCATCTGTCACATAGAAATGGCGAAAAAGTGTACTTTTGTTTCACTTGTCGTGTTTACGTAACGATCTATATCAACCGTGCTGCCAATTCATTTGTAAGCTCTGTCGGTGTTTCAAATAAATCCTTAAACAAATATAATATGCTTCATGAACTTTTGCAAATCGATATATATCACGTCTCAAGCCAAGTTTTACGGGCTGATCGAAATAAAATATGTGTATCAATGTGCATAACGTAAAAATGATTTCGTAATACAGTTGTAGGGAAATAGATAATTTCCCATTTTGTTTCATACCGTCGGAATAAATTCGAATATACCATTTGTCACATAGGAATGGCGGAAAAGTGTACTTTTGTTTCACTTGTCGTGTTTACGTAACGATCTATATCAACCGTGCTGCCAATTCATTTGTAAGCTCTATCGGTGTTTCAAATAAATCATTAAACAAATATAATATGCTTGATAAACTTTCTGCAAATCGATGTATATCATGTCTCAAGCCTAGTTTTACGAATTGATCGAAATAAACCATTTATCAACATAACTCGTGTATCGCACAAGTATTAAAAAAATCAATCACGTTTAGAATATAAATGAACGTAACGATCGATTCACGAACATGACATAAAAAGATAAAATTAGACCCCGAAAAAAATTGTTGACCTCTAATGTATTGCCACGGTCTCCTGAATAATATTTTTTTATTCATTTTTTACTTATCTATCATTAGACGTTAACAATATTGCAGTTACAGTCAAAACGTCATTCGAACTTATACGAATGGTTACGCGTGGTTGTTGCTATTTTCAAATTTTCTTGAAAGAGCCATTCATATTTCTTGTTCGATAGGCTAGAATAATACCTCTTTTGCCAATCTCGTATTCTAGCCGGGAATGATGTTTCGGCCAATAGTTTAAGTGGCTGATGACGTCAGAGTATTCAAGATATAGACGAACAATTATTTTCACAGTACAATTTTATTTTATTTTTAAAAGAATCGTACAATTCTTTCTGTCCACCTATAATTAACATTGTTCCACCTACCTGTTTTGCTTACATTTCGTTAGGTAGATATTTCAAGTATCATCTTTTCGACTTGTGTGCCAATATTGTACAGGTGGGAAATAAAAATGTTCGAGAGATAATTAGAAAGTCGACGTCAACACGGGTTAAGCTTTGTAACATTTCATGCTTCAGGTTTGATAAGCTAGAATTACACTAATTAGTTTGTGGTTAACATAAAATATTAACACCAAGGACACTCGATACGGAATATTGAGCACATACGAGGGTCCCAGGAATGAACGCTATAATGAGTATTCGTTTAAATGAATATAAAGTTAATGTAAAATGGCTATATCCTTTTTCGAACGAAAAAAATTCAATTCAAATCACTTACTTAATGATTTGCTGGCATAGTGAAAAGCATGTAGACATGTCTGGTAATGTTAGATTGAGAAATCCCGGTTCTGCTAGGGCTTTGCCCGCTTGGTAGGTGTAGGACTGGTAGTTCTGACATCTGTAGGTGTTCAGTGTAATCCATAACAACAAACCCGAGAACCAGACTCCGAGGTCCATGTCTGTCTCAATACTGTAACTGTGTTCCTTTAGATCTGCAAAAATATGGTTGGAAATATAGCCATAGTTTTCCTTCTAAAATGGCTGGATTCTTAATAGATGAATCTTGACGTATGATACTTATTAAAAGAACATCATTTAATCTATTTCTCATATGAATATAGAACCACGATCAATTTTGCTTCATTTTTAGAAAAGTTTATTGCAGTTTATTTTTGTCAGGAAGCGCTTCTTCCAACTATTTGTTAACAGCCATACATTTTCTATGGGATAAAAATCAAAATAAAAAATACTTCTCTTGTCTTGTTAATCCCACTGGAAACTAAACTTACATGAGATCTGTTAAAATCCAGCTTTGAAATTCAAATAGTTCCAACCATAACCCTCATCCCACTATTAAGACCCCCCCCCCCCCCCTTCTCTCTTTTGGTATGTTAACTACCAAACTCTATCCTATTGGTGATACCACTCTGATCGTCCCTCCTTTTGCTCTGGGATCAACCAGCTGCCTCCAATGGACACATGTGATACCGATTTAACTCTCATTTTGACCGCCCAGAACACAGACCTGTTATTGCTTCTTTAATCTTGGAACACAACTACTTCCACGAAAAATTGAAACAAAAGCATTCAAACAATACCAAAGTTAGACTTACCTATTTGTCTTGTTATTCTATTCAGTATCTATAACTGCCTCCAATGTTAATGTCCCTGGCGCCTTTCCCTGATCTGCTATCGATTTTCGTCGAAGTGTTCCGTTATATACCCGTATATAAGCGGGTATGTGTTATTTACTAGAGACAGCAGAAAAATCGATCGTTACACGCTTCTCGCGTTGGTACGTTCACTTTTGTTGATACCTGGAAGTTCATCCTCGCAGGTAAAACTCAATCAATATCGGCATGTTAGGAATTTAATCAATGATGAATTCATTGCACAAATCCTTAACTCAGTTAATCCTATTTAAGGTGTTTCAATGTTGAATGTAGAACAAGTACTGATTGTAATGGGAACCATTACAGATCGATGTCCCCCAAATAACCCATCAGTCGTAGCATTGTGTTCGGTATCCCTCAAAACCCCTCTTTACCAATTTTCAACTTTTTCTAGCATCATCTAAATTTCACCCAATCAATGTCCTCCATTTCGTTACCATGACAACCAATATTTTTTATTTGAAATGTCGGCATATTGTTCGGCATTCCCTTAAAACTCAATATACCAATTCCTACGAAAATTGCAGACAGACATCTGAAAAAAGACGACAGGTCCTGATGGCCAAAATGAATAACCTTTATTGACAACTCCACATCTTGTGGTTTGGTTGCTGTTATAAACCATTTTGTTATTTCACCTCGTAACAATTGATGATTATCGAAATAAAGAAGTTTCTCGTTACGTCGCACTGAAAAGTCGATAATCGTCGTGGTCTCGGCAATCGCCCTTCACTACAAATATTATTTTACTGATGACGAATAATGTAAAAGCACAGATCAACCTCCATGATATATAGAGTATACCAGACGAATAAGAATGAGTAGAAACAACGGAACAAAAACAATATGTTCCCCAACTCCATAGGGGACGTTGTGGAGGATATGATTAACACTGTATATCATTGGTAACCAGGAATAGCTATACTAGAAGCGATACGATACTTAATACCTGAATATTGATAATGACTGTAGTAAAAACATCTTTATATCCTGGTTAACAACGTAGAAATATTATATATATGTTGATAAAGAAAAACTAATGTAAACGATGGTAACGATAAAATAATTAAAAGAATATAAGAAAATCAAAGGTAATTAGACACTAGAGCAAGCTGGGTAGAAGAGGGGGAAAGTCAACAGATTTCTTTTTTGCAGATTGGAAAACAAAATATAACAACCAAAATTATTCCTATCTTTTACACAGACAATATTATTGTAACAAAACAACAGGATGTTTTGGGAGAAAACTATATGATTTGCCTTGTAATAAATCACCTAGGTAAATTCAGTGCATTTTCCGAATGATTGTGAGGTATGACACCTGTCGTTTTCTGATTCTAACAATCTAGATGAAGAACTAAGTTTTAGTGGAGCTAGTAAAACGACGGGTAACAAAAGTCCAGGATCTGATTGATTTACAACCGAATTTATTTAAATGCGCTTAGGCGAGGGCAGGATCAGCGACACACCTAGTGAAGTACCTTATAGCACTGTTTCAGACTGTTGATAAAGTTATGACTACTTCTTTTAAGGTCTGAGGGAGATGGGTGTTTGGAGAAGAGCTGGAATAGAATAGAATGATACTTCATACCAAATGAAGATAATTCCAGAGGCAACAGCCGGTCCAGGACCATATATATATTTGTTGATTGTGGATAGAACGATCATGTGTGTCATCTTGACAATGCGACTAACAAAGTACATGCTGGGCAACAAGTGTATAGACATTTTCGTCCAGAAGGGAGAAATAAGGGAGCGCAAGGCAGGATGGCAAACACGTACAGTGCACTACACAAGCTAGTAGTTGACCGAGGAAAGGCAGAAGCTTCTCAAAGACTGTTTCGACAGTTTCCAGATGTACTTCAACGTAGGGCATTACACAACATCTTGAGAAGGTGACCAGAGCCCCTTATACATGTATGTTAAAACAAGCAGTATAGGCAACCACTAACCAGAGCCTTTCTGGACGATAAGACGGTGACGATAAAGACGGTGGTAAAAAAGAGATGGACCCTGAGGGATCTAAAAGAGACGATCACTTGGGCCCACATGAAGTTCAAACCAGACAATTCCAGTGCCTCATCCTTAAAGGCAATGTGAAGGAAAAAAGGTTTAAGATAGGAGAGTGAATAGAATTTTTTATCGCGTTCAATTCTTACATTCGACCATCGGTTGTGTAGCAAATAATTTATAATGATAACAATTCAGCCAAGTTATTTTCTGGAGTGAACTGCATGTTATTCACAAAGAAACATTTACAAAAATCTTTGACACTTAAATATACTTCTTCTATTTCATAGTAACAATTTAACCGATTCAATTCATTCATTTTGTTCGTCAATAAATACGTAGGATAAACGGGCGATAACTCTGTCATGCTTACACAATTCTGTGAATATTGTACGATTCGATCGTTATTTGCTGACATATTTTGTTTATGCCGTGTAATTTTTTTTTTTTTTTTTTTTTTTTGTTAAAGCATTTGATGAAAGCATTCGTTATTCCCCGTTGCTTGCCGTATTTTGAGTTTCATTCCATAATATGCACTTGCAAAAGATATTTCCAATTTTACAGCAAAATTATGAAATGCATTGATACTATTTTGAAAATTGTAATTTGTTATTGATGTGATTTTGATAAAAAGTATTTCAGGTATCGGATTGATGGGCATTTTGTTTCACTGACAAGTGTACCAGTGACGCATCAGTTTTTAATGTTTCAAAATGTAGTTAATATTTTATGTCTCTTTTAGTACAAAATTCGTAGATGTGGTGTACCAATCGGTAATGATGTCTATGAAGTATATCTGTTGTTAGAAAATGAATATATTGTTTAGTATATTTCAAAAATACGAACAAATGTGCAATGAACATATCAGACATGTATTTCTCAAAGTGTAAGCAACCTTACCTCGATGTGTTCATTAGAATGATGACGGGGTAATTGTCTTATTTCGATATCGAAACATGTACAGTGTATGAAATCACCACTTCATCCTCGGTACTCTAGAGGTTAAAATCACTGACGTTATATCCACGTCAGTGTAAGTAACCCATGGAGTATTAAACCTTCGTGATAGATACAGATCGCTGATGGCTAGTGAGGTACAGCATACTGATGAAGACTGCGGGAAAGTTTTACGGTCGATATTTTAATCAAAGCATAAATAGTTCTTTTTCCGACATACGAGAGGAAATAAAATATTTTAGTGCTTTTAAGTTTGGTATGTTTTCATTCAGTTTACTATATTTTCTGTTGGGAATTTGACTTGACTTGAAGATTATTTATTTAATGCAAATCATTATGATCTATCAGAGTCACCTCTAATCGTTTGCTCTGCGCCCGTACGGCAGTAGCTTGTCACAATATGGTGTCGAGTTTAAGGTATGTCATCGAGTTGAAATCGATAGGTTACTCTTTCGGTGAAAATAAAAGGGGAGTAACTCAGCATTTAGTAGCTATAAATAAGCATATCATGGCCCTATGGATCATGTGGACTGTAAGGTGTTTAACAAAGTTAAGTTTGTTGTCGCTACGCGGGCTGAGTAGATTTTACGCTGGCTGGGAAAGGACATGAAAATTAAAAAATTATTGCGTGTTTACGCAAAAGCATTGCATGTGAACGCAATATTTTTGTGATAAAATGCAACATTTTTGCTTGTAAACGCAATACTACTTTATGTAAACGTTCGCGCGCAAAAGTTTTGCGTAAATTGCGTGTGAACTCAATTATCATTGCGTATGAACGCATTACTATTGTTTGAACGAAATAGGTATTCCGTTTGAACGCAATAGTATTGTATGTGAACGAAATTATCATTGTGCTCAAAAGCAAAAGTATTGCGGTCACACGCAATAATTTTTTTCCAGCCACCGTAGATTTTAGATCCTTTCAGGCATTAATCTATCCTGACGAAGATGGACGTGACATTGAAAAGACGGCTTTGCTTAATCAAGCGTCTCACAGCCGGAAGTGGCTTGACGAACTCGTCAAATATCGCGTGCATGGCTCGTATTAAAGCGACATATCTTTTGCGTTTATAGGGGTATAACCTGTCACGTCTCCGTAGAATTCTGTTACTCTGCTAAGTCCCTGCGGATTTCGATATTGTCATGGTTGGAGAAATGGGGGGAATCAGACACTATTGATAATATTTTTTCTAAGCGATTCAAGCTTGTGAGTAATGCGTTGGAGGTGACTCTAGAGAGACCGTCGATTTTTGCCGCGTGTGTTCGTCTAGATCGTATATCTCCAAGGATATTCCTGTATAACGGGCTTAAAGACGTTAAGCGATCTGAATGTGATGGATGATATCCCAATTACCGACTATAGATACAATCGACGGTAGAGCTGTCTCGTGTGGAAGTCACGTTTGGCGGCCGCATTATACAGAATGGAACAATTGAAGATGATTTGGAACGTGTTCCAGAGGGAAGCGACTGTCCAAAGCGTTTGGTTAATCGATGGAAGTAAAAATTAGTGATAGCTCTTTCATAGATATGTTAAAATGTGGTATACATTGGAATTTCGTTTGAAAATATTTTGTTACTCAGTATATAATACAAAAACATGTTGGTATCATAAATCTTGAATAATTTGCATATTACCGGATTATCGGCCCTTGTGGATAGGCACTGATCGTAATGTCGTATATTTGCCAGCGTAACATCATGCTTTACAGAGAGAAATAAATGAGGATAATTTCTCTCATGAAATAATGATATCATAACGGATACTAATGTATCCTAAATGGAGGTAATTTTGTAATATGCAAAGACGGAATCGTGATCAGCACACTGAGGCAACTATGCAGGTTAACGCGAGTGGTGTGGCTGTTCCCATATGTCATGATGGCAGAATCCGGCTAAATTTATTTTATGTTTATTCTGAAGGTCCTTGGGTATGGAATTTGCTAATCCATCCCCTCTGTCGCTATACAGCAGCTAAACTTACATTTATGGCAATGTGCTTCCAATGCTGCCCTATTCTAGCTGCTATGACGTACGTCAATGTAGCTCTGAACGACTGACGAAAGATTTCTGACAGAGGAACGAAGTGGTCGGAGTGGAGGCCGGGTATGATTATTCGTTCTAATACTGCCCACGAGCAATCAAGTTACATGACACCAAGTTCTATGTCACTAGACCACTGTCACTAAATCAGATTTAGTGTGTATATGATGTCTGGCAGTATCATTCAATGACATACCACTATAACGTATGCAAGGGTTCTGCTATCACAGGAGACACAACACGAACATGCCGCAGCCTCTAAGAGCGCTTTCGCTAAACGCATACGTCTTGAACGCCCTTAATTACTGAGAGGGCGTTAAGCAGAATAAAAACAAACAAAGCCCATAAAGCGTGTTTATAAATTTGGCGTTATCAAAAACAAAGATATGCTATCACGATATAAGCATACATTACACTTAACTGTCTCTTACAGTTTGATCGTCTTTAAATTCCCATAGCTGTTGATGGTTCGATAGACAATGTAAATGAATCCATTAAATCACATCTCTCTGTACACTTTCAACTGATTGGTACAATTGTATGTGGAGAGGCTACGGAAGGTGGACCGGAAATGAGTCCTCGTGTTCGCTCATTATCTTTTGATTATCTCGATAGGAATTGTGGCCCTGGACGGTCCCCGTGTGGTATGGTTAACGTTTCATCTAGTGATTGTCCCTGGTATTATTTCTGTACTCTGTCAACCCGGCAAAAGGAAAATCTAAAATCAGACGGAATCTTTGTCTTACTTGAGTAATGGATAGTTGGACTGTCTCCTTTGATCCTCACACGATCCTTGTAACTGTTACGCTAGAAATCATCCTCCATATGAATCGTACTGATTAAGGTCTTACTCGGCGGGTGTAGTTTAAGTGCAATACCTTTAGAACAATTAACATGATCGCAAAAGGGTGCTTCATTTGTAACCATATATTTTCCCAATGTCTCCTTGGACATTGCGTTAATGTTTGGCCCTGATGATCACGTGACCGATCGAAGTGTGCTGCTCTGTATCTTCGGCAGTATGTTTCAGTGAGACAACACTATACAGAAGACAAGAGTTATGCTATCACAAGGAAACTCAAAATCGCCCCCAAAATGACCTTCGGTGTTGCTAGAATTTTGGAAAGGTACACTCGTATCAATATTACCCTGAATGGTTTTATCCACTGGACTGCTTTATCAAAGGATACAAGTGGTATAGACTATTGTTTTTACTGAAGTCTGAATATATGGTATACCTTCATAACAATAAGCGACATACATATACATATAAAACTCTGGAACAATGCATCGCGATTCTGTTGTCCCTAATCCCGTTGATCTTCGCCAACACCGGATGGACGAACGTCCACTAAGATTCCATTACTTAGCGACAGACCGTCACTCTCTGATTAGCCCTCATGAATATTCATAAGAGGATTTCTTACACTGACTTGTCGCCTTTAGATACGCTTTAATTTTACATCAGTATGTATGTTGAACCAATGAATGATATCATCTGATATAGAAATCAATACGACACACAAGGATAGGTTTTTTTTTTCGAGATTTCTTAGTGTTCATTTTTCCCCATTTTTCTTTTATTCCACTCCATTTGAAAGTCAAAATGCATAAATAAATCTTATTAGGGTTTACCGTTTTCTGCAATCCCCATGGTTACTTTTTGTTGGTAATAACGAAGGAACCGGGACGCTTTCCCCCCAGGGTTCATTGCGTCGAGTGTAAGGGCGACAACTCTAGGAGTTTAAAATATCTTATTCAATTAGAATCTATAACTTATAATCTATAACTTATTTACGTTCACGAATTCATCAACTTAAACTTACTCATTATCATGTTGTATGTCATGAAATTGGGTAACGTTATACATATCGACAAGATTGATAGAATAATTGGATAATACCGGCGGAAATAGGTGTCGCTACTGTCATGTAATTTAAATGTTATTGATAATAATGGAACACAAAATATATTGGATAATACGGCGGAAATAGGTGTCGCTACTGTCATGTAATTTAAATGTTATTGATAATAATGGAACAAAAAATATCACCATTGTATTTGGATAAATATATGACAAACAACATGAAACCTTTTCATCTAAGCAGTATGATAGCTGACATGCAGCCACGTTTAGTAGCTTGCTGTCAATCTTAACAGTAAGTGACAGAAATCAATAGGAAGAGATCGAGTTACCCTGGCATGCATCGAAGTAAGCGCAATGGTGATAGAAAAACTGAGCATTTAAATATTCAATAGAAAGTTATCGAAATATTTTTGGAGAGTACCATGTGATTTTATGACTTGCTTGAGAAGAAATCATGACTTGCTTGAGAAGAAATCATGCCGGATCACAACATTGCCACATCATGACGTCATGAGCATTGCCCGTATTTTGACGCGACGTATTTATTACGGCGCCACAATACTCGACTTAGCCAATGAAAACAAGCTGCAGTAAATCACGGTAATGACCATTACAGAAATATTTCATGGCCGAATTCACCGGCTAACAAGCAGATTACGTGATAAATCATTATTGTAAGTAATCCAAACTGTTCTCCAGGGACTGTTTCTCGCATCAACGCTCATGGCGAATGATTCGGACTGTCTTGGATAATGATCCCCAAACTAACCATTTTGTATACACGATAGCTTCTTGAAACAATATTATTTATGCTATATATGGCTCTAATTGGGCCCACTTCTTTCGATCGTTGGGAAATATAATTAGTTGTTCAAAAGGACAATTTAGTCAACTCAGCTCTTTTGTGTTAAACACATTTTTGCTCCGAGGTTGTAAGCCGTGGCTTACCTGAGTAATTAGTCTTTCTAACTCCGCTACGGAGACAGGAAACCCGCCGCGAACCTAAGGCATTCATAAACTCATTACGATGGCCGTCACTCCATCACCATGAAACGCTAATGGCTTTTTGTCTCTAAAATTGGCGATGATATATATGTTCTATATCGCTGTCAATGCCAGACTTGAAGCCATTCTCCGGGAACTTGTATGGGGTATACTTGAAAAATGTATATGGCGACAATATATAGTTTTTGTCATGTGTGATTGCATTTGTGTGGAGAAATATTATAGTCTATACATTGTTTTGATTAGTGAAAGAAAGGTATCATGTCCATGGATACATTGACTTATGTCAAGTAATTTCCTGCTTATTAGACGTCTGAACGCTCAACCATAAATGACGTCATATCGGGAAATGTCCTTTTATAAAAAGGTTATGATAATATCTTAGTAGTAAATATGTGAAATGATTTTATTCAGTGCATTGGTCTTAAATAAATAAGCATCAAATCAAAAGGAATATCTAAGTGATAAAAGTTCCAAAATAATTGTCTATGGGAAAACTTCCAGCAATTCTCGGAAAAGATTTCCGAAGTATGCCGGTAATTTCCCCTAACTGTTGTGATTGTCACACGATTGAGAAATATCGGTAAACAAATAATCTGTATACCCTGGAGCTGTTCATCGTTAAACTTTCGATGGATACTGAAAATTACTTTTCCGTGTTGTTGGCGTGGAGCTCCGGTTAATGGATCACAATGGCCGTACTCAACATATCCGGATAGTCCAATTGGAGGACATTTGGATAAACTGATAAAGACGAGATTGAAAGCGAGTTGCATGCATTTTGTAACTCTCAACTGACTAGCCAGAACTGAAATTTTGATACTACCGAATCTTCACTTGCAAGGCTTAATTATCAGATAATGTGGACTAGCCTTACATAATGACCGAGGGCGAGCCCTAATTCGTTATTTTATATCTAACCAGGGTTGCATATCTCCATATGGACTGAATCTTTTTTTTTATGTATTAGATATGTAATTTTTTGACAATGTCAAAAAGATTATGCATATGAAGAACTATGGTCATAGAACGCCACTCTGAAGAACTCAACGTTACTACAAATTACGCGTTTTGGCTATGAAGTTCACAAGTCACAAATGGACGGAAACTTTGAGTGGATTTATGTATATATCGAACCCCACGTCACGTGGCCTTGCATTAGCAAAGGAGAATAGTGGAAAATCATATTTCATATAATATTTTATGAATATATTTGACAGATTCTGGTAGAAATGCATGGATACACTAATCACAGCACCGATAAATAGTTGTAGTATTCAATCGAATTGATTTCAAACGCGCATCAGCAACGATCGTAAGTCTTTTTTTATTTCACAGCACTTCAATTCCCATTTAAACTTGAATAAAAAATTTCGTAGATATTTATACATGTAAACCACAAATACGTATACATTTGTTTTATTGATCAAAGTTGGAATGGCAATATGTTTTTTATTACTTTTATCGCTCTATCAGTATAAAACTATATAGGATCACGCTACTATGTATAAAAAACTTCCGCAACATTGATATACCTGTATAAAGTACACAACATTGCAGTTAACTGTAAGAGCAGAGTTTTATGACGAAAAAAAAAACGAAATAAAAAGCCAATAAAACACAAGAGACATATATTGATTCCATAGACTGTTGATCCATCTGCCGTTGGGAAAATACATGACAATAAAACCGTTCTTGTAACCATAAGGTGTTGTTGTAAGCATATATCGTGTTCCATGGGGAAAAAAAACACAGTTTCTCAATACAATCGATGAAAAGCGAATAAGCACTATATCCGAAAAAGAAGACAATGTGGGCACAGAGTACATTCGTGAAAATAGCTATCCAGAGGCCCCTTAGGGAAAGTCTGCACTTCTATAATAAGGGCCCGGATAGACAGATGATAAGTTGGTGTCATTTTTTCGGCTGAATTATATTACTAAATTACCTCCCCTAGTTTGGAATTAAGGCATTGAACATGTTTAGAGCCAATTTTTAGTGACATTCTTATTAAATCTTTAATATTCTAGAGACTGACGACGAGACTGGCGTATGGAGTAAAAGAATCGGTATAAAACAAAAGAAGGCTAAGGAAAGAACCCTGTGGTGTACCAAACTTAGCGATTTACTATAGTGTGCCGGTTGGTTAATTGTATGTTAGATTAACGTAAACACATTGTGACATCATCAACTCCTACTCACAAGAGCACATAGCTATGTATTAATATGAAAACACGATATATAATTGTTAACTGTTTCATCGTCGGGCCAAATGAAGACCAAAAGAGGAACAAAAGTCCAATGATGTGAATTAGTTACAGTTTATATAAATTTGGACCTACCAGAGTGCCCATCATCCTCTATACTCAAGGGGTACCAATCACTTACGATCTTTACATCCTTGGACTATCTCATTGTAAAACTGAAGGCAGCTCAGAGGAAAAAATCTGAACCAATCACAGGCCAGCAAAGATTTCCTTTGACAACTACAGAAAGAGCAACCCCTAACTTCAAAGCCATACAGTTAATCACAGTGTACCGTTATATATCTCTATGGCTACTAAATTACCTGTTCTGTTCTGTTTGCCCCAATTTTACTATGAAATTAGTTCATGGATGTAGAGATCGTAAGTGATCGGAACCCCTGGATTACCGAGGATGATGGACACTCTGGACGGTCCAAATTGATATATACTGTTCTCAGACCCCTGTGACAAAGGTTGGATCAAATTGTATTATTCTCATTCATTGAAAATGTAATTGCTTGGAGTTTACAAATTAATTTCGTTATGATTTAAGATGTATGATGTTTTAAAAAAAAATGTTCTTTTGTCAAAACAAACAAAATGAAAAAAAAAATCAGAGACTGTGTCCTGCTGATCTTTGCGACGTAAATCTCCACGGATTCATCAAACACGGATTGGTCGGAGTTTACGGAGTATAACCACGTCCGGAAGTTCAGGAGAGCTGCAATCAACTTCAGTGTAATGAAAATTGTCAGTAGGGGAATTGAGGTTCTCTCCGCGAAATAGGTCCGTAAAGAAACCATCATTACAATGTTATTTGTTAGAAATTGAAGAGGCTGGTCCAACATCTGCTGTTAAGCCTGAGTCTAAGTGTCCCTAAATCCCCTCTGTCAACCAACCTGGCCAATTACAGCACCATCAATATCACATTTGCTATCGATTTCCAGCTCGTGACGAGATGTATCAACGACGCACAAGAAATTGATATTTGTCGCCGGGATTGCATCTCCCTATTTGACTTATTTTTTATCAATTGATTGATTTAGGTCTGTACGATCTGAAATAATTTGATCAGATTCGTCTGAGCGAATTTTCCTGTATCATTAAAGCAGGTTAATCTATCTACTAGTATAGCGAGGCCATCTTAATCTTTTTTTGCCAATATCAATGCGAAATGCATGTTGATGAGGCTGATTTAACCGGCCCGAGGCCATCTTAACTGAGATTAGCAGCAAAAAAATTCCCGGATATCGTTAGCTTCAATCAACAGAAATTTATTTTTCAATTAAAAGAAGTTGCTGTCAGTTATCCTTTTCAATTAATTGACATTCACATCCGTGCTAATTCGATAAGAGTGACGTTCCGTCGTAGAAATTCACAAAT
Organism: Argopecten irradians; assembly: GCF_041381155.1. Classification (NCBI taxonomy): domain Eukaryota; kingdom Metazoa; phylum Mollusca; class Bivalvia; order Pectinida; family Pectinidae; genus Argopecten; species Argopecten irradians. The sequence goes on along the minus strand of NC_091134.1, from coordinate 9,317,741 downwards.
TTTGCAAATTATCAGCTTTAGGTGTAATGCGAAACGTGAGATATGCCAATCATCGTTATAATAAATAACATTTAATTTACGTTTTTTTAATTTACCATGATAGAATATTTCATGATGTACCAAACGTGTTATCTCGTTTAAGACGAATGAAAAGTTATCTTGCTGTATAGATAATACATAGATATTCATATATAGTCATATACATAATTAACATACGAATAGATGACGTAAAAAAAGTCGAAGCCTGCGCACAAATTATATTACTGTCAGTAATTATCTCATATATATATCATATATCTTCTATAATTATGTTATAAACTAGACATTGTCTAAACATGTTACCATGGCTAAATAAAATATATTATTAAGATATATTTATATAATTCGTTTAAATACGGGATATACCTTGCTCCTTCAATAGATGTTAAAATGGCTTGCCATACAGGCCACTAGAAGACACATTTAATAGTGTGTTCCGTCACCACCCTACTATCATTTTAAGAACACGCATATATTTGGGTTCGAAGTAAAGAAGCAGAGGCGATTGGTCATATGCACTAGTTCGAATCCCATGCGGGGCAGAAATTTGATAGTCAGATGTTCCTGGTTTCGTTTAGGTGACGGTGACAACGAACAATATATGAACAGATAATTTTAATAAAATTGTGTGGGGCAGTTGCCAGGTATTGACCGTCGTTCGGTGGGCTTTTTTCCTGGTTACTCCGATTTCAGGATTATAGTTACTTCCCTTTATTTTATCCGTCAATACGTAGTTTAGGGTCGCGATCAGAAAAGAATAGTAAAAAAGCAATTGAAGTCGCCATTGACAATCTTACTCCAAGGAAAAATAAACACACATTTCCTGATGACATTGCAAACCTTTTTGTTCTTCATTATATAAAGGAACTAAAGGAAATATACATTTCAATTGATGACGTTACAAGTATTCAAAGCAACGTTCAATCATATGCTTCATATGGACTATATGTGAGCAATTTGGCATTTGGCAGTTTGAAAATAAGCACAAATTGTGTAATTTGAGTTTACTGATAGAGACAAAACACAAAACAAAGTATACGTACAAGATTGAAAACTGTAACAACTAGCAATATTTATTTCAATTTTAGTGAACGTTTTTGGAAATCTAAATGTCCTGTAGATTTTTGAAATCAATTACCCACAGATCATTTTAGATCGTCTGCCCAGTGTATTTGCACGTGAACAAGGCGTTCTGCTGATAAGGCGACAAATCTGTGTTAGCGAAGTCAAATGTTATTGTTCCTGTCTCCGTGCAGACCCTAATTTGGCGACTAATCTGGACCCGGTACACATCACTTTGCTATAAACACTCTTAATGCCATTTGACAGATTCATTTGCACGAGGACAGCGCGTGGCATGTTCCGAACATCACGATCTCGGATCAATTGAGTTGAACATCAGCGACACTTCCAGTGGGAATCCGAAACAACGGAAAATGTTAGCACAGAACCAAAATGGCTACTGTACATGTAGTTAAAGTTTTTATTTTAAATAAATGTCATCGTGCTTACAAATGCACTTAAAATCACTGTTCAGTTGGCAGACAAATACACCAAACTGTCCTAATACAAGGTCTAAAATAAAATATTTGATCATGGTAATAAAAGAAACGAAAATGACAATGTCAATTTAAAACAGCTGTTGCAAAATGCAAACATTTTGAATCGAAGTATATTTTCGACTAACAGCATCGAGAAAAACATCCAGTGTCACTTAATATTATCATTTCAAATATTTGTTCCTTTTTTACATATCTGACAAAACAAAATATCTCGTGTGGAATAGTATTTAATGAAAGAAATGATATATTATGCGTATGCTCCGGAAGTGAAATTATGGTCACCGGAAATGGATTTACGTCGATCATCGGAAAACTGTAACCCAACTGTTATTGAACGCGACACTGCTTGGTGAACCTTAATAGGTCGTGTTTCGGAACTGTGACTTCTAATCAGAAGTTCTGTGTTCGTGTCCTGTGTGGGTATAAAATCCATTACTTAGAGGTTAGATTCGTATCGACCATACGATCCTTCGACCACGCCATAATGAACGGAAGCTGCGCGAGGATCGTTACTGCAACTGTTACAATATCCTGGGCTCAGCGTTTGTGTGACGAACCGTTAAATTCGGTGTAACAGCCACTAATTATTATTTTTCTTCCTTTATTTCCTTATTCGAGGGTCTGAAGATTGAATTGAAAAAATGACCCGTTCGATAGAAAGGTTACAGGATCCAGTGTAGCTAGGTCAATTTTGTAAATCAATTTTGCGAGAACCGTTTTTTGTCCTATTGGAATGGCAGTTGCAACGATTCAACGATTTTATTTTACACCCAGACACATGATAATGTGTAACATGAGGGATAAAACAAATACAAAGGTATAGGCATGACAGGATGGACAAGTGTATGTATGTAAACAAATACCCAGACACATGATAATGTATGTAACATGAGGGATATAACAAATACAAAGGTATAGGCATGACAGGATGGACAAGTATATGTAACATGAGGGATATAACAAATACAAAGGTATAGGCATGACAGGATGGACAAGTATATGTAACATGAGGGATATAACAAATACAAAGGTATAGGCATGACAGGATGGACAAGTATATGTAACATGAGGGATATAACAAATACAAAGGTATAGGCATGACAGGATGGACAAGTATATGTAACATGAGGGATATAACAAATACAAAGGTATAGGCATGACAGGATGGACAAGTATATGTAACATGAGGATATAACAATACAAGGTATAGGCATAGGATGGACAAGTATATGTAACATGAGGATTAACAATACAAAGTATAGGCATGACAGGATGGACAAGTATATGTAACATGAGGGATATAACAAATACAAAGTATAGGCATGACAGGATGGACAAGTATATGTAACATGAGGGATATAACAATAAAAATACAAAGTATGGTATAGGCATGACATGACAAGGATGAGGGACAAGTATAGGCATGACAGATGGAACATGAGGGATATAACAAATACAAAGGTATAGGCATGACAGGATGGACAAGTATATGTAACATGAGGGATATAACAAATACAAAGGTATAGGCATGACAGGATGGACAAGTATATGTAACATGAGGATATAACAATACAAAGTATAGGCATGACAGGATGGACAAGTATATGTAACATGAGGGATATAACAAATAATCAAAGGTATAGGCATGACAGGATGGACAAGTATATGTAACATGAGGGATATAACAAATACAAAGGTATAGGCATGACAGGATGGACAAGTATATGTAACATGAGGGATATAACAGATACAAAGGTATAGGCATGACAGGATGGACAAGTATATGTAACATGAGAGATATAACAAATACAAAGGTATAGGCATGACAGGATGGACAAGTATATGTAACATGAGGGATATAACAAATACAAAGGTATAGGCATGACAGGATGGACAAGTATATGTACATGAGGGATATAACAAATACAAAGGTATAGGCATGACAGGATGGACAAGTATATGTAACATGAGGGATATAACAAATACAAAGGTATAGGCATGACAGGATGGACAAGTATATGTAACATGAGGGATATAACAAATACAAAGGTATAGGCATGACAGGATGGACAAGTATATGTAACATGGGGATATAACAAATACAAAGTATAGGCATGCAGGATGGACAATATTGTAACATGAGGATATAACAAATACAAATAGGCAAAGGTATATGTAACATGATAACAAATACAAAGGATGGACAATGGACAAGTATATGTAACATGAGGGATATAACAAATACAAAATATAGGCATGACAGGATGGACAAGTATATGTAACATGAGGGATATAACAAATACAAATATAGGCATGGACAAGTATATGTAACATGAGGGATATAACAAATACAAAGGTATAGGCATGACAGGATGGACAAGTATATGTAACATGAGGGATATAACAAATACAAATTATAGGCATGACAGGATGGACAAGTATATGTAACATGAGGGATATAACAATACAAAGTATAGGCATGACGGATGGACAAGTATATGTAACATGAGGGATATAACAAATACAAAGTATAGGCATGACAGGATGGACAAGTATATGAACATGAGGGATATACAAATACAAAGGTATAGGCATGACAGGATGGACAAGTATATGTAACATGAGGGATATAACAAATACAAAGGTATAGGCATGACAGGATGGACAAGTATATGTAACATGAGGGATATAACAAATACAAAGGTATAGGCATGACAGGATGGACAAGTATATGTAACATGAGAGATATAACAATACAAAGGTATAGGCATGACAGGATGGACAAGTATATGTAACATGAGGATATAACAAATACAAAGTATGGCATGGAACAGATGGACAATATATGTATATGTATAGGGGATATAACAAATACAAAGTATAGGCATGACAGGATGACAGTAACATGAGGGATATAACAAATACAAAGGTATGGACAAGGTATAGCATGACAGGTGGACAAGTTTGTAACATGAGATATAACAAATACAAAGTATAGGCATGACAGGATGGACAAGTATATGTAACATGAGGGATATAACAAATACAAAGGTATAGGCATGACAGGATGGACAAGTATATGTAACATGAGGGATATAACAAATACAAAAGTATAGGGCATGACAGGATGGACAAGTATATGTAACATGAGGGATATAACAAATACAAAGGTATAGGCATGACAGGATGGACAAGTATATGTAACATGAGGGATATAACAAATACAAAGGTATAGGCATGACAGGATGGACAAGTATATGTAACATGAGGGATATAACAAATACAAAGTATAGGCATGACAGGATGGACAAGTATATGTAACATGAGGGATATAACAAATACAAATATAGGCATGACAGGATGGACAAGTATATGTAACATGAGGGATATAACAAATACAAAGGTATAGGCATGACAGGATGGACAAGTATATGTAACATGAGGGATATAACAAATACAAATATATAGGCATGACAGGATGGACAAGTATATGTAACATGAGGGATATAACAAATACAAAGGTATAGGCATGACAGGATGGACAAGTATATGTAACATGAGGGATAACAAATACAAAGTATAGGCATGACAGGATGGACAAGTATATGTAACATGAGGATATAACAAATACAAAGTATAGGCATGACAGGATGGACAAGTATATGTAACATGAGGATATAACAAATACAAAGGTATAGGCATGACAGGATATATGTAACATGAGGATATGTATAGGCATGACAGGATGGACAAGTTGTAACATATAAACAAATACAAAGGTATAGGCATGACAGGATGGACAAGTATATGTAACATGAGGGATATAACAAATACAAAGGTATAGGCATGACAGGATGGACAAGTATATGTAACATGAGGGATATAACAAATACAAAGGTATAGGCATGACAGGATGGACAAGTATAGTAACATGAGGGATAACATGAGATAACAAATACAAAGGTATAGGCATGACAGGATGGACAAGTATATGTTACATGAGGGATATAACAAATACAAAGTATAGGCATGACAGGGATGGACAAGTATATGTAACATGAGGGATATAACAAATACAAATGTATAGGCATGACAGGATGGACAAGTACATAACTTTATTGTATAGCAATTACTCTCAACATTTGTACACTACACATGTATGAAACACAAAGTATACTTATTTCATTCATGGTTTAATAAGAAAAAAATCCTAAATGATAAATGTAGAATATTTTGATTTTATAGTAGCATCATTATTACGATAGAAGTAGAGGATTAAGTTTTTTAAGAAAAAGGGAGAGTCCATTTAGGACATTCTTATTACAAACTGATATCAAACCTTTCATCTTATTATCATTTGGGTTAATTCGGAAGTAGTTTGGAATAGTTTGGCATTATTTGAAAATAATGAAACTCATTTCCAACAATTTTCCAAGCACATATTACAAAGTCTATCTTCTTTAGGAATATTTCGCCATCTGCCTGTTTCAACGGGGAACTTTAAGTTACAGGAACGTATTCTGGTTATTTACAAACTGTTATTTTCGGACAATATTTTCAAATGCTTCTCAAATTTTAATTCAGTTTTAAAAATTAAATAGAATTGTCCTCTCGGTGAGTTCTGGGCATCAGAAGGAATGAGTCCCATTTTCTGGTAGACAAAGAGCTAATTTCATTAAAAATTCTACTTAAGTTTTCATCAGTACTTAACAATTTATTCCAAAAACGAGCCATTTGAAGTTTGACACTTAATACCAATGGAAACCGACCAAGTTCTCCATATACCATGAAAATGGGTGCTAGATCTTACTCTCAATATCCTTTTACAGAATTTCAAATGCACTTGTTCAAATTTCTTTAGATTTTCAAACCCCAGACTTCCGAGCCGTACAAGAGAATTGTAAGTCAATTGGAATAGCCTGTTTACGATTTTTGATATAATGCAAAAAGGGATTTTTGCGCTCGATCCATAAGTCGAACTTTTGCTTTTAAAAAGTTTCCATTGTAATTAAATATTACACCAAGATATATAAAATTATCCACAATTTCAAGTGTTGCATCTCGCAAATAAAAAAAGATTTTGTGTTGACTTCCGCTTACAGAAAATCATAACTTAAGTTTTGTCAACATTTACCTTCAGTTTCCAAATATCACAATAATGTTGGAAAATATCTAACTCTTTTTGAAGTCCTTCGGGAGTTTCTGCAAACAGAAGTGTATAACAAGACGTATCAATAAAAAGCTGTAACTCAGATGATGTATCTTCAGTTATCTTTGCGATAAGAACGCTCTTCAACGACTTAAAAAAAATTCTAAATCATTTAAGAATAATGAAAATAGAATAGAGGAAAGATTTTCGCCTTGTTTAACACCACTTAAACACGGGGGAAAATCTGATACTTTTCCATTGTGTTTAACACATGACTTGATATTAAACATTTGCCTTTCATATGTTATTTTTGAAGTTTCATCCATACTCTAGCTCGCCAGCTTGCATGTCTGTTCGTTCAATGATTTCAGATCTGATCTTTTTGCTGGCTTTTGCTGATAAAATTGTTTCAGATTTAAAACTTTGACGCTTTTATGAAGATATGTAGATTTTTACTCTCGAACAGCTTGATCTGTTGTGGTATTTTAAGGATAAACATATTTGGTCATTTCAGAACCAAAAATTTTAATATTGTTAAATAAAATAATTTGACACAAGTTGTATCCACTCGTTCAGTCTTTTATTACATAAAAAATCATTTAAATGTCCTTCACAACATTCATACATGTTTCAATGCTATTAGAAAGCTAACAAGCAGAACGTCTCCAGTAAGCCTATATCTTTCTCTTGCATTTAGCAAGAGAAGCATAGTTATTTTTAGGTCATCTGATCCGAAGGATCAGGATGCATGACCTATAGTCATCGTGCTTCGTCCGTCGTTGTGCGCCGTGCGTCGTGCGTCGTGCGTAAACTTTTGCATTTAAAACGCTTCTCCTCTTGAGTGGATTACTTCCATATTTGGTGTGAAACATCATTGGGGAGGGACAATCATATTTCATATAAATGAGTAAGGTCTGACCCCAAGGGGTAGAGGGGCGAGGCCCCAAAATAGGAATTTTTCTTAATTTAAGCTTTAAAATCCTACTCCTCCTTCATCCTAAGATGGATGTCATCCATATTTGGTGTGAAACATCATTAGGGAAGGACAACCATTTTTTATTTAGATGAGCCTGTTCCGATCCCTAGGGGCTGAGGGGAAGGGCACAAAAAGGGCAAAGTTTCTTAATTTTAGCTTTAAAATCCTACTCCTCCTTCATCCTAAGATGGATGTCATCCATATTTGGTGTGAAACATCATTAGGGAAGGACAAAAAAAATTTATTTAGATGAGCCTGGTCCGATCCCTAGGGGCTGAGGGGAAGGGCACAAAAAAGGGCAAAGTTTCTTAATTTTAGCTTTAAAATCCTACCTCTTCTTCATCCTTGAATGGAATTCATCCATAGTTGGTTTGGAATATCATTGGGGAAGGACAATCATTTTTATATAAATGAGCCTGCTAGGGGTTTAAAGGGATGCCGAACGACATGCAAACATTTGCGTAAAAATTTTGGTATTCCAAGATGGCCGCTGGCCCACTTCCTCTTTTCAGGTTTCGGTCTCCGATCTCAATGAAAATTGGTCTACATGGGTTTTTAGAGATGGTGAACAACATGCAAACATTTTTGTAAAGATTTTGGCATTCAAAGATGGCCACTGGCTCATTATCTGTTCGTCATGTTTCGGTCTCCGATCTCAATGAAAATCGGTTATAGGGGTTTAAAGTGATGGCGAACAACATGCAAATATTTTGGTAAAGATTAGATTTTGGTATTCTAAGATTGCCTCTGGGCCAACTTCCTGTTTTTATATTTCTGTCACTCATTTCAATGAAAATTAGTATATACGGGTATTAAGGGATGCTGATCAATATGATAAAAATTTTGAAAGATTGTCGCTGGGCCAACTTCCAGTTTTCAAATATTGTCTGCAGTTCATTGAATATAAAAGTACCTCAACATTTCTTCCAAGATGTTACATTGTGCAACTGCATTCTTGATTTGTTGCAGGTGGGGATGGGGAGGGAGAGGGTCGTTTGGGGGATTATGTAATGGTGTCCATTACAATGAGTATTTGTTTTAGCTTTAAAACCCTACTCCTCCTTAACCCTTAAATGGATTTCATCCATATTTTGTGTAAAACATCATAGGGGTAGGACTATCATATATTATACAAACGAGTTAGGTCCGACCCCTTGGGACAAAGAAGCGGGGCTCAGAGGGGGAACTTTGATGAAATTTGGCTATAAAAGCCTACTCCTCCTTAACCATTGAGTGGATTAAAGCATCCATATTTTGTGTGAAACACCACTGGGGAAGGACAATCATATTTAATATAAACGAGTTAGGTCCGACTCTTGGGTATAGAGGGGCGGGGCTCAGAAGGGGGAATTTTAGGTGAGGACAATCATATAAAGGACCTAGGTAAGACCCATGGGGATAGAACGGCGAGGGTCAACAATGGGAGCTTTGCTGAAATTTGGCCTTAAAATCTGGACGAAGGGCTAACAAGTTTGTTGAACCAGAAACTTACATATTCAACTAAGGAGTTACTTGTATTGTTTATATTAAATGCTAACCACTACTTCATACTCAAATACAAAATAACAAAGTCACAGTATAAAGTTTAGTTTAAACATCCTTTTGTTTTAATAAAATATGTTTAAACTAAACTTTATACTGTGCCTTTGTTATTTTGTGCCATGAGTAAGATGACCGTTAAGGCCCATGGGCCTCTTGTTTAAAATAAATTTTCCGTGCCACTGTGGGTCATCAATTTCAAAATGGTGATTTTTATATAAGACTTGAATTTTTCGGGAGTTCCGAGCGCAATATTGGGAACTCAAATCCAATGCGAGACTTGGCATGAAACATTGACCTGTTGATAAGTGCAGTAGCTAGATTTCATTCCAGAATATTTTATTGTCTGGTGTTAAAAACAATCGGAATTTTAGCTAGATGAATCAACCTAGAAAAAAAATCGTCTGAGTTAAGAGTTACTAAATATTACTGCAGTGTTAGTACAACAGTAATTTTATTATCACTTTATTCTCGCAACAGATACAGATTTGCGCGTAATTTCGCAATAAAGCTTGATCGCGAACTCAAATGAGACGCGAACATGTAGGAATGCGCGAATGTCATAGTATAGATATACTATGTAATGATATCATATAATATCGCCAATCCTGAGATAATCACGCTGTACATAGTGCCCAATACATACATCACAGTCAACAGGAAATTAGAACGGAAACAAAAGTACAGGTTCATTAGATAAATGACGAGCTATATATTCCTAATGGCGGATCGCAAGCTGTCAATTAAACTTGCTTGGTACCGCCCCCTTTTGCAAGTGAACTTTGCCGCAAATTCGAATGCTCCGCCATGACAACCATTTGTTTACGTCGACACTGTAGACTTGTTTGGCGTGTGTAATTTGAAAATACGGGTTTGCGTTGGTGTTAGAATAAATATAACAGCAGCAATCGACATCCTGATAAATTTGTTTGAAATGCTTCATTAAAGAGCATTGGAGAGAGAGTGCGCATGCGCAAGGGATGGCTGTCTTCCGACGACCTCCGCAAATTGTTGGCTGAACTTGCTAATTTACAGGAACCCTGTGGTAACCTAACGTAAAATATCATTGTACTTTCGCTTCAGAAAAACCAACAGATCCACGTTTCCCCAAATTTTCCTGTTCGAAACCCCAATTCATTGTATACGTTATATCTCATCAAACGTTTCCCGCGAAATGCCACGCATGTTTTTTCATTGAGTGCTAACTTCCGGTGTTTCTGGAGTTCTCAACCATAAACCACTTCATTCCTCTACACCAGTTCGAACTAAAAGAGAAACCTACAAAAAGCATAAAAATAAAACCTCTACGGGTGCTAAACATCAACTATCAGTCAATACGTAACAAACAACACATGCTTTGCAACATCTTAGACAGCTCCATACCAGATATTGTAATTAGTACCGAGACTTGGCTGAAACCAAACATCAAAAATAATGATTTTTTTTCCAGCAGGTTTCAAAATTTTTCGAAAAGATCGTACTCAGTGTGACTCCAACAAAGATGGCGGAGGTGTACTCATTGCTATAAAGGAAGATCTTATTAGTGATGAAGTTCACAATCTCACGCCAAGTGACTCATGTGAAATGGTATGGGCTAGAGTATCAATAGTAGGGAGTAAAACTTTATACATCAGCTCCTTCTATCACCCGAAAACCTCTGACGAAGAGAGCATGAAATCATTTACAAAATCAATACATGAGGTCTCTAAATTAAAAAACGCTACAATTGTCATAGGAGGAGACTTCAATCTGCCTGGTTGGGACTGGAAGAACAAAGTCCTTAAACCTAAGACAAGTTACACCAAAATTCTTTATGACTTTGCAAATTTATTAGACGACACCGGCCTAACCCAAATTATCGAAGAGCCCACCCGAAATGAAAATGTCTTGGACTTGATTGTAACAAATAGCCCAAATCAAGTTACTCGCACAGAGATAATCCCAGGCATATCTGACCACAACATCGTATTTATAGAACTCAATATCACACCGTCAAAACTTGTGCAACAACCTAGAAAAGTACCCCTATATAATAAAGCTGAGTGGAACACCATTAAACACCAACTAGGTAATATCTATAAACACATGCTAGACATGATCGATTGGGATGTAAACTCATTGTGGGAGTACTTTAAAACTGATCTCACCAAACTTATTAACGATCACATTCCTCAAAAAACAATAAAGCAAAAAACAAACCTACCATGGGTCACACCAGAAATTAAGAAACTAATCAAGAAACGCGATGGACTTTACTTAAAGTCGAAAAAAAACTGGGGACTTAAAACTAAAATCAAAATTCAAAGATATAAAACATCTAGTACAGAAAAAAAACTACGAAATTCTTATTGGGAACACATTGAAGAAATAATAAACCCTAAAGCTCCTTGCCCAAATAATAAATCATCTAGTACAAAAAGATTCTGGTCATACATCAAGGCTAAAAGGACTGACCACTGTGGAATATCCCCATTAATCCGTATTTACAACACCTGAAACATTCACAGCCCAACAGTTTAATACTAGATGTGCTATGACTTTTGACCACCCTTTTCCACCTATGCCTGATATAGTCATACATGAAAATGGCATTTTAAAACTACTAAAAGAACTAGACCCCCAGAAAGCTGCAGGGTCCGATGACCTAAGACCTAGGGTATTGAAAGAACTTGCAGATGAAGTAGCCCCAATACTATCCTTGATTTTCAACAAATCCATTAAAACAGGCCTAGTCCCCAATGGAAACTGGCTTACATATCACCAATCTACAAAAAAGGACAGAAATCCAACCCTGAAAATTATGACACAAATAATATCCTTTATCCGCTTCAACATGGCTTTCGCAAATCTCGTTCATGCGAAAGTCAGTTGATAGAATTTATCGATGATGTATCAAGAAACCTTGATGAGGGAAATCAGACTGATATCCTCATTATGGACTTCGCAAAGGCTTTTGACAAGGTCAGTCACTCCCTCCTCATCCATAAATTAAAGCACTATGGGATAAGAGGAAACGTTGTCACTTGGATAGAGAATTTCCTTCTTGGTAGAAAGCAGCTGGTTATGGTTGAAGGGGAGGTGTCTGATTATGTCAAAGTCCACTCCGGTGTGCCCCAGGGATCGGTCCTCGGAGCTAGTTTATTTCTTTACTACATAAACGACATCCCTGTCGGCCTAAACTCCACCATCCGTCTGTTTGCAGACGATGTTATTGCCTACTAAGTTGTCAAGTCTGACAGTGATGCTGAAACTTTACAGTAAGACTTGGACAAACTCTCGCTTTGGGAAAAAACATGGAAGATGTCCTTCCACCCAAGCAAGTGCAACGTTTTGTCTGTACACAGAGGGAAAACTCCAATCAAACATAATAACATTCTCCATGGACACACATTAGAACACGTAGATCAAGCCAAGTACCTGGGCATAACAATACAACCAAACCTTAAATGGGACTCACACATAAAAAACATCACTACAAAAGCCAATTCCACACTGGGCTTCTTACGAAGAAACATCAAAATAGGTTCAGCATCAGTTAAGTCCCAGGCATACAAATCACTAGTCCGTCCATCCCTAGAATATGCCTGTACAGTATGGGACCCTTACACCCAGGAAAACACAGAAAAATTGAAATAGTACAACGTAGGGCTGCACGTTATGTATTACATCTAGTGTAACTGATATGCTGAAAGATCTTAAATGGCGTCCTCTTGCTGAAAGACGCAGAGAGTCCAGGCTCTTCATGATGTACAAAATAGCTAATAATCAAATCGCCATCTGTAAACAAAATAGACTCATTCCAGCAAACAGGCAATCCAGGCAAGCTCACCAACAATCATTCCAACTTTCACACTGTAAAACCCAGGTCAGAAAACAATCATTCTTCCCTAGGACAAAATCTGAATGGAATAAGATCCCAGCACATATCATATGGTCCTGCTCCACTCCTGAACAATTCAAGACTGCTCTCCTGTCAGTATATACCCAATATTAAAATAAACATGTCATTATCTACTGACTTTACCGGAATCAACTCAAATCCCATATCTATCTCTCTCATGACATTATCTTTAATTTGTTGAAGTTGGTCATTACCAATTAGAAAAACCTTTCCTGAACATGGAAGATCGATGGAAAGTGGATAAAAACACCCGAGGCAACAGCTGATGTGCTAAAAGACCACAGTACTTACGTGTGTACACATTTTTTCAAAGGTAAAACTGTATGTAAGTAACTCGTTATATATTCTGTTGTGCATATGTCATATTTTATACCAATCACCAAGAAGTGTTAGTTCTAAATTTGTTACTATCAAAATTTCTGATTGTTCGTACACGTACATATATATAGAGAATAGATTTCTACATGTTTAGTATCTTACAATATACAAGGTTTATTTTGGTGCGAGACTTAGGAAAGCCGAGATGACGATAAGAGACTTAATAAATATTATTATTAATAAGCCTGTACCCAGAGTCAGTGCAATCGGTTATTAATTTACGATATTGGTACTGTACTTTAAAGGCCCATGACCTTTCACGGAGAAAAATATAAAGGTTTCTTAAAAAACATTAATAACATCAGAAAATGCATACCGATGACCTAAAATAAGATTACAACACCAAACATATGCAAGATTTCCTGCGTAATATATGAAAACAGTGGAGAGTCGATTCGCTGTTTTGCCGTCTGGCGCAGTGATAGTCAACTACCGCGCGGTATTTAGGACGACGGCGGGAAACAGAATACGTTTGTTTGTTTGTTTGTTTGTTTGAGTTTTACGGCCCATCGACAACTAAGGTCATTTAGGGCCAAACTACAAGTCATGCATTAATATCAGGATAAAAGTTCAGGGTAAGAAAAAGCAAGTAAGGACTAAAACACAGATTGTAAACAATAGTTTGATAAAAAAAGAAGGTTTGCATGGGATAAAATAAATTTGGCTAAAACACATGAGAAAACTCATGCACAATGTTGATGAAACGATGAAATGTTGAGTTGATACGATGTATGATGAGAAAACGTTCATATTTTGCTTAAAATACCGATCTCTTTGAGATAATTAAAAATACGATTATGTCTCACGGCATGAAACAAAGTGTACATGTCGGAGACATCGTAGTATTTATCTCGTATGTGTTTAAAATCAATACAATGCAATAAAATATGCTCCACTGTGAGAGGAGAATCACATGCATGGCATGTAGGAGGATCCTCCCCTCTCAATAGATAGGAATGTGTAAAATATGTGTGTCCAGTTCGGAGCCGAGAGAGTACAACTTCCTCTCTGCGGTCTCTCCGACTGGACAGTTTAGGATTAAGTGTAGGTTGAATTTTAAACAGTTTATTGTTTGTTTCGGTAGACCACCTTTGTTGCCAATGGTGTTTGATGGCTGACTGAATTGAAGGTTTGATGTCGGTGTATGGTAGTTTCAAATCTGTTTGTGCTAGGCGAAGAGCAGTCTTAGCTGCTTCATCAGCCTGTTCATTCCCCTTTATACCCACATGACTGGGAATCCAGAGATAAGTAATTTGATTTTTATTAGATAATCGAAATGTTCGGATTAAAAGATTTTGGATTAGAGTATTTCTAGGGCTTCTTGATTTCAAAGCCTGAAGAACCGAAAGAGAGTCTGAACAAATGATTGCCTTTTCAATGCGGTGTTCTTCGATATGGTCAAGCGCCAGACCGATAGCACATGCTTCCGCAGAGAAAATGGAGGCAATATCCGGGAGTCGGATAGAGGAGCAGTGATTAGATGTACAGCATGCTGCCGCAACTTTATCACCATCTTTTGATCCGTCAGTGTAGATCTGAACATGGTCAGGGAAAGCCCTAATGCACTCCCGAAAGGAGGATTTGTGTTCTTCGGGTAATGCACTGGATTTTGCCCTCTCATGTAGAGATAAATTGATATCAGGTGTTTGAATGAGCCATGGTGGTACATCCGATACGGTGTACTCGTCAATGGTGTTGAAAGTTATATTAAGTTCCAGCAAAAATTTTGAAATTCTGATGCCAAATGTTGGTATGAGCTTTTTGATTTTGTGTAAATATTTCTTGGTGTTGTGGATTGAATACAAGGTTAAATGCAGGATTTTTGGGGTTGGATTTCAGTTGAGCAGCATACTGTAAGGATAATTTCTTTCGTCGATCGTCTAGAGATGGCTCATTAGCTTCCACATGGAGACTCTTCACAGGTGTTGTTCGAAAAGCTCCAAGTGCCAGACGCAGTCCCTGATTCTGTATAGGGTCAAGCATCTGTAGATAGGAGCTGCGAGCCGATCCATAGACAATAGAGCCGTAGTCAAGTTTTGATCTAATAAGTGCCCGATAGATACGTAGAAGCATTTCACGGTCTGCACCCCAATCAGAATGGGAAAGAACTCGTAGAATGTTCAGCGCCTTCGAGCACTTATCCTTCAGATGTTTGATATGTGGAACAAAGGACAGTTTCGAATCAAATATTAGTCCAAGAAATTTAGTTTGTTCAACTACTGGAATTTTAATTCCATTGAGTGTGAGGTCAGGATCATTGTGTGGTTTTCGTTTTTGACAGAAGTGCATACAGACAGTTTTTGATCTTGAAAATCTAAAGCCATTTTCGTCAGCCCAATTTTGTAATTTGCCTAAACATTGTTGTAGTTGCCGTTCTATAGTGTGCATGTTTTTTGATCTGTAACAGATCAAGAAATCATCCACAAATAGAGACCCTTCCGTAGATTGGCCAAGACATTTGGTTATGCTGTTAATTTTTAGTCCAAAAAGTGTGACGGACAAGATACCACCCTGAGGGACGCCCATCTCCTGTGTTTCTGTTTCTGAATAAGTTGAACCCGTTCGAACTTTGAAATGCCTGTCAGATATAAAATTTGATATAAACTTTGGCAAATTACCACGTATACCGATATCATGGAGATCGTTCATGATTCCATATTGCCAAGTTGTGTCGTATGCCTTTTCAAGGTCAAAGAATACGGCCACAAGATGTTCTTTCTTGGCAAATGCTTCTCGTATAAATGTTTCTAGTCTAACTAAGTGGTCTACCGTTCCCCTGCGGTTTCTAAAGCCGCTTTGCGAAGGACTTAAAATATTGTTTGATTCCAGGAACCAAACTAATCTGGTATTTATCATACGTTCTAGAGTTTTACAAATACAACTCGTCAATGAAATAGGACGATAGTTATTGGCATCAGTAGCATCTTTCCCGGGCTTCGGAAGGGGTATAATAGTAGATTCCTTCCAAGACTCAGGAATTTTGCCAGAAGAGTAAACTTGATTAAATATAGTTAAAAGACATTTTAGTGAAGAGTCTGGTAATTGTTTTAAAAACATATATGGAATTTCGTCTGGTCCAGCTGCCGAGTCCTTTGATTTCTCAAGGGACTCGAGCAATTCTGGTATCTCGAAAGGCCTATTGTAACTTTCACTATTGGAGGATTTAAAATTAAGACATCTCTTTTCCTTTTCCTTTTTAAATTTTTGAAATTTTTTGGAATGATTTTTGATGGATGAATTTTTAGCAAAATTTTTGGCAAAGGCGTCAGCTATTTCGGATTTTGAAGAAAATATTTTATTGTTGTTAATGAGGTGGGAGGATGGTGTTGCTTTTCTTTACCCACTGATTTTTCCAATCATTTCCCAAACTTTCTTCGAAGATGTATTGGAATTAATTTTTGAGACGTACTCTTTCCAAGTACTTTTCTTGTCGGATTTGATAGACCTTCGAGCTTTTGCTCTCCAAATTTTAAAATTGTTATAGTTTGAGACGGTTGGCGAAGCCAAGTACCGCCTCAGAGCGGAATTTCTACCAGATCTATTGATAAATGAATCATTTGAGAGACGAAACTTTGTAGGTTTTGGCACGGATTTTGGTATGGTTTTTGTAGCGATAGAAGTGAGCGCTTCTGTGAAAATTTTAATGGGGTCATCGAGGTTCAAAAATTTATCCTCAATGAGCTCCTCTGCGCACAAATTTTTAAATTGAACCCAGTCCGCCTTATGTAGATTCCAACGAGGAATAGGCTCCTCAAGTTTTGGTGACCATATGTTTTTAAGTATAATTGGAAAGTGATCGCTCCCACAGAGATCACCGTTGACCATCCAATCATAATCCAGAAGAATTGATGGATGGCACAACGATAAATCAATGTGGGTAAGCGAGCCAGAGGCAGGGTGTAAATATGTTGGGGCATTGGTGTTATAAAGACATAAGCTGTTTTTATTAATAAAATCTTCGATACGTCTACCTCTATCGTCAGTGCCTGGGGAGCCCCAGAGGCTATTATGACCGTTAAAGTCACCCATGATAATATATGGCACTGGTAGTTGTGATACGATGTTACTCAGTTCATCACAACTAAATGGAGTATTTGGAGGTAAATATATAGAACAGACTGTTATTTTTCGGTGAAGAGTTGCGCTTATAGCAACAGCTTGTAAGGTGGTATTTAGCTGAATGTGTCTGTGAGGGACGTTTTTATGCACCGCCACCGCCACACCACCTGATGGGCGGCCACCTGTTGTTGGAGTTTTTGTGTATAGTGTAAATTGTCTGAGATTGATGGTGTCTTTCAGCATTATTTCTTGAAGGCAGAATATGGATGGGTTTTTTGTTTGTATAAGATGTTTTAATTCTTCTATGTTCGCTTTAAATCCGCGTATGTTCCATTGTATGATAGTGTTTGTCTCTATGTTGGTCCCTGAGGATAGTTTGTCGGACCGACAGGACTACTTGAAGTAGGTTGTTTGGTGGCGATAAATGTGTTGTCACCAAACTCGCTGTCGTCCGATAGAACATCATAGATGTGACGTCCAAGGATAGGGTCATCTGATCCCTTACTGGGTTTGTTGTTTATTGCAGGGAGCCTCGCCAGCTTTACCTTGGTGGTTTTTGTCTGGCGTTGCTCCTGCGGTGGTGTATTTGCTGGTCGCTTGGCTTTCTCAGGGAGTTTTTTTACGTCAATAGACGGTGAAGATGTAGCACGTCTATGACGAGCGGCGGTAACTTTTTTTCTAATGTTCGGTGTTTGGTGTTGTGCAAGTTCTGGAGACGCCGGTTGGATTGACGTTTTAGCTCCAGGTGGTTTTTGTTGTGGTTTGTGTTGGGGCTTATATGGACCAGACTTGAACCTGTTCGGGTCCCCCATGATCATTTTGCAGGTCTTAGCATCAGCCATATCTGGGACATCATTGTCCCAGTTAGGCTTGTCAACCAAGGCCTGGACCGACGCATGTTTGACGGTGACACTGTCAACAGGCGTCTTTGCGCGGGTGATCTGAGCATAGGTTGCCACATTCAGGTCTGAACGCTCGACTATCCTCCTAGCCTCGGGGAAAGAGACACCTTGGGTATATTTGACCCGTAATATCTCCCTCTCCCGAGTCCAGGCGGGACAGGTGCGAGCAGACGCAGCATGGTCACCCCCGCAATTGACGCAGTGACGGTTGACAATGTCACATTCGTCTTTTTCATCGTGACCTTCACGGCCACAGTACTGACATACCATTTTCCGTCTACAATTGTTCTCATGATGGCCGTACCTCTGGCAGTTACGGCACCTCAATGGATTTGGAATGTAGACGGTAACAGCATAACGCTGGTAACCAACAGTTACGCTCTGCGGTAACGTTGGTGTTGCGAATGTCAATATGAAAGTGTGTGTTGGGACCAAGTTCCCACTCTTTCTGGTCATGATTCTCTTCACGTACGTGACCGGAATGCACTCCTCCTGGAAGTATGACAGTATGTCGGCCTCATTGTCATTGCGCAAGGCTGGGCACCTGATTACCCCCTTGCTGCAATTCAATGATGAGTGTGGTTTTACACACACAGTGAGGCCGGCAAAACTGGTGGTTCCAAGGAGGTTCTCCGCTTGTTGCTTGCGGAAAACCTCTATTAGGAGATCACCCGATCCCAAAGGCTTAACAGATTTGACATCGCCGGCAATGCCTTTGATGCCCTTTCGCAATATTAAGGGTGATAAACCTGCAGTGGTCTTGCCGCTCTGTGTAGAGGACATGACCAGAAACTGTGGGAATGTGATTGTTGTACCGCTTTTTGTTTGTTGATTTGTGGTTGATTCCTTTTGGGGAGATTTTTGATGTAGTTCATTTTGTTTGTTTTGGGAAGCCATCTTTAAGAGTTTATACTATTCGCTAGCTGTGCCCCCCACCCACCTCGGAGCCCAACAGGGGGACACTCATGATGACATGGATATCCAGTGTCAAAGTGCCAGGGTTACACAGATAGTATACTCGGAAGGATATTTCGAACGAACATAATTCAAATCAAGCTTGCGACAGCACGCTCGTAAGATTGTACACCCACAAGCTCGATCAGAATCAAGACAATCCAAATTAAACTCACGATTGACCCTAAGCCACCGCCTTCTTGGAAATCTACGAATCAAGGGCTCGGCATGACCAGCCGATTGATAATACAGGGCCCATATTACCTCTCGTCTAACCGGAGTCTGAAGCCAAAGTAGTGTGTAGCAGTAAAAAAAGGAAGAAAAAAAGAGCAAAACCTATTCAACCACCAGGACCTTCTTCCCCCGGATACGAGATGCAACCCACGGCAAACAGGTTGGCTCAAATTGGAGCTACTGTGAAAGCCTTCAGCTACACTGATATCACGCGGACGCACATCACACCCCCAAAAATGGTGTGCATCCGCAAGAGACCAGTGCACCCAGTCTCGGGACGTGGACCCAGCTTTCATGGAGGCCAACAGAATACGACCCGCGTTTTGTTTCATAACGCGGGTCATAAAACAGAATACGACCCGCGTTATGAAACAAAACATTTTATTTATACAAGGTTTATTTTGGTGCGAGACTTAGGAAAGCCGAGATGACGATAAGAGACTTAATAAATATTATTATTAATAAGCCTGTACCCAGAGTCAGTGCAATCGGTTATTAATTTACGATATTGGTACTGTACTTTAAAGGCCCATGACCTTTCACGGAGAAAAATATAAAGGTTTCTTAAAAAACATTAATAACATCAGAAAATGCATACCGATGACCTAAAATAAGATTACAACACCAAACATATGCAAGATTTCCTGCGTAATATATGAAAACAGTGGAGAGTCGATTCGCTGTTTTGCCGTCTGACGCAGTGATAGTCAACTACCGCGCGGTATTTAGGACGACGGCGGGAAACATAATACGACCCGCGTTATGAAAATAAACATGTTATTTATTTTAATCAAATCGTTCAGAAGGTGATGATAAATGTAATATTAGCGGTAAGTTAATAACTTTTAAGACTCTACAAAAATATCGATCTTGTTTTACATTCCCATTTTAAAAATTAAAAGCCGGTTCGGAAAGGTAGTGGGCCTTTAACGGTTTACATTTTTCTGTCTGTAGGGCCTTGCCATGTCTGTATTCATGGTCTATTATATACAATATATGAAATTTTGTTTTTAAAGATATGACAAGTCAAGTGCATATATTGCCTATATAGCTAGTGACTTGATAAAATCAAGGATTCAAGGATGTATTATCACATAAATTTAAAGATGCTCCACCGCTGACAAATGGTATTTTTTCACTATTAAAAACAGGAACAGACGATTAAATATTTTTCTTCAGTTACAAAAGTTACTTACTTTACACCATTATCACCATTGAAAAGTTTGAGCTTCTAATTTCACTTCAAGTTAAAATATGAAAAATAATTAATTGCATCCCGAAAAAATTCCGTGTCACTATATCCTATATGGAAGGAAGTACTGATTGCGCATGCATCAAATGCGAAATAAAGCATTTTATATGATTTTTTGTGTTAATTAGACATATATATACATGATCAAACACCAATTATTGTTCAACTAATGAATATCATTTATGCTTTGTCGGCGGTGGAGCATCTTTAAATAGTCATAATATTATCTATGTCTCTGATTATCAGTACAAGTAAATGTAGTAGTATATCACTCCCTATAAAAATTCACTATGTAGTACATATAAGACTAAAGTACATGTACATTGATATTCCTAACACACCGAAACCTTTTCATATATATGGTATTTAAGTATCTGATTGATGCAAAACTTCCTAAGATGAAAAGACTCGGTATTTGAACTCTTACAATATACTGTATATCTATTTTATGGCGGGCCAACCATAGTTCCTTGATCCACAGTCTGCTTCATTATATAATGTGATAAAGTAGATATTCGATAAGCAGATTATTGATTTTTTTTTTAAATTTTCATATACATGTGCATTCCAAAAGTCTATACCCATCTTTTTTTAAAAGAATATGTGTATTGAATGGCTCTTATTTATATTCCTGAGCATAATTTCTATATGTTTCATGAACATTTCTTAACTTAAGAAAACTTAAGTTATCCTTAACTTAAAAATTTTCCAATATAAAGCATTACATCTAAGTTAAAGAAAAATCTAAAGTTATGAATCTTTCTTTACTAGGTAACAGGTATCTTCTGTAAAGAGGTAATTCCTTGAACCCTATTTGAATATGATACTTGCTGGATATCAGCTAAATTGAAAATTGACTGCGAGATATGCAATAAAGAAAGACACTGAATTAATGATTCTGTTTATTTATTTCCAAACAGATTGTCATTGATTGGGGAACAAGCTGAAGAGGAAATACACCAGCAGTTGTACTTAGAGTCGCCATATTCAGCACTTACATGTACAGTTATAACTATATTGATGCACAGGATCACGATAAGTGCCAGTACATGGGAACATTGTCCACCCATGCTGTAAATTGGAATATTGAATTTATGTATATTCAATGTGTTTTAATGAACATTTAATTTATACATTGTATATGGATTCAACAAAACATTAATTTATCAATTTTATGTATTTCAACATTTTTAGTGTTAAAATTTTGACCAAAGATACATATTTTTCTATTAATTACACTATAATATTAAAATTCTAATGACGATAAGATACAAATATTTGCAATAAACCTATTTCAATATGATAAATTTAACCAGTAAGATATAGGCATATTGAAAGGCCTATACATTGTATTTCCATGTGCATATAAATGATTCATTACACATTAATATCCTTCCTTAATGTTCTGTGTATATTCATTAAATCATTAAATCTATTTACTAGATGTGTGTTTTTATTTATGAAAAAAATCCTATCATGAATTTTACCTCAACATATATTTGAAAAGGGTTATTAGACATTAGACATCTAGGCCTAGGCTATTTTAAAAATACAGACCTTATCAGAAGACAGATAAGATACATGCAATATATTCTGGAATTATGGCTGGAAATACTGGGGGGGTGGGGGGGGGAGAAGAAACAAAACTGAATTGGAGATTCTTTATCCACACACAATAAGTACTAATCATGCTTTAAAACATGATCAGTGAATGTCATGCAGCACGGTTTTAGAAAGTGATACTTCAATATTTATAGCATGCTGGTGCTCTTTACTAAAGTTTGCAAAATATCAATTGACAATTCACAGTTTTTATTTTAAAGTCACTGACAAACGATATCGTACTTTGTTTTTGTTGAATGATTGGTTAATAAGGTAAATATGGATGAAAAGTCATCTGAAAGTTTGGCGGTCGCCATCTTGTTTACCCTTACCGATGTCGGAGTGATCTCCCTACGTGGCCTAATAATTACGTGGGAATATTTAAAGGTTTATATCATTACATCCGGCTGGCCGTTATTAAATCATGGATAAGAATTTCGTTATATCAAAATCTTTGTGATCAACATGATTACCCCTATCGTCTGAGAATTAATACATTCTAAGACTTATTGGTGAAATCGGAACACCTCAACCACTTCTACGAACGTCCGAGCCACAAGTACTTTTAGATGATGTTAATCTATCATAAGAGCGCAGCTCTCTGCGCGGCCGAAGGCCGCGTAGAGCGAAGCTCTACTAACCATAACACGTGTGTGAGCATATAGATTCCAATACATTCCAGTACCCCTTGGACTTTGAAATCGTGTCCCGCGGGAAAAGTCTCGCGCCTCCATGCAGGCAGCCATGTTTTAATTCTCGTTATCAGCACGACGAGATTTTATTTTTTTCTGTAGGCAAAACGTATCACCAGGATACACTATGAAATTACTTTAAGTAGTTTTAAATAAATACACAAGGATAAGAACGACACAATAAATGTTCTGGTCAAAATAATATACTGTCTGTGTGTTGTCAAGCGCACGGCACCGTCAGCCGTGACGTCAGGAGGCTTGGTGCTAAAGATGACGCCACATATTCCCGCGCATTTTTGACACATGGCATGTGCAAAGTTTTCCGCATTGGAGAGAAACAAGGTCGAAAAAAAATGAAATAATCTAGTTGAATATTTCTTTCTAACCTGTATATGACGACTGCTAGACACAAGTATTGAAGAATAGCATTTACTAAAAATCAATGATCGGACTACAAGTTATCTAAATCTGAGGTTATAATTTTTTTTTATGTAGCTGCGCTCTTCTGAGGCTTTGCCTTAAATTCATATTAACCGCCACTATTCTCTGTACATGAGAATCATCGTTTGTAGGAAGTATAGGCAGAATTGTTTGTACTCTTCGCCAGTTTCGATCAGTGAAAACAATGAGTATTTTTTTCACTAGCGTATCGGAGGGGTTTGGTACACGTCATCTTTTTATCATGCGACGGTATTTTCATGCGTTTTCTATTGTTGCCCACTGTAAAAATCCCATCAGCGTGAATGCGATGCTTTGAAATCAGCTCATTATATAATCAAGCGGTTCAAACGCTTTTATGATCCGAAAAACATCATCTTCATCCGGCAGAAGCTCTGTGCTATTGCTATTTGATTGCAAGCGTTCAAGTGATAGACCACTTTCAATATCTGTTACGGAAACAAAATGTGGATTTCCTTCTCAAATAGGGATTTAGGGACAAGGACAGAGTGTGAATATATGAATAAAAAAAACCCAGAAAATTCGGCTCCATTATTTCCATAAATTGGACTTTTTAACATTGCATAATTAATGGTTTACTGAAACATCTGGCTGAGCCCTTTACGGCCTGGCCTTCAGTCATATTATGTTTTTGAATTCGCAGATATTACATAAACAGAACTGACATAAAAGTCTAAGAAAATCCATGGTGTTGGATATAATTAAGGACGCTACGACTTCATCATTGTTTTTCATTCATGTATACTTTTTATATTTATTATGTAATAATTGTGTTATTTATTAATTATCGTCGGTGAAATGAAGAAGATGCCATGTAAAATAATTTAGAAATCGAAACTCATTTAAATAAAATGCTATGCTATGAGATTGAAAAAGTGCCTTCTGCTATAAGAGTATCGCTGCTCTCTGTTTCTCTGTCTGTCTGAAATCCATAATACCATAAAGATACCTCTCCCCTTCCCTTTCCCCTCCCTCCCGCAACCGTTAAATCTAATTCCATTTTCTCTTACTATAATTCCCCTCCCTGACAAACAGACACATTCCCATTGGTTCTGAAAAATATGTTTGCTGTGTTTGGTTTTTTTTTTTAAATCTCATCTCGATTCAATTTACGGTAAGATGGCGCCAGAATGCCAGCACGTAAAACGGAGTTCCTTTGTCTGAAGCTACAAAATAGTTTTCCTCACTTATCCGTCCAAGCAAAATGGCATTACTGACTCGATTTTCTGTACATCGTGTAAACGTACCGTTTTTGACCAAATAAGCGCCCATGTCCCTATAAGCACCACCTCTTAATTTTTTGAGGCCTTGATTTCAATTGCTCAGGCATAAATAAAGACCAAAATACTGTATAGATATGCAATAATTTCGTCTTATTAGCACTTTTGTTTCTATTTTTTAAACGCCCAGGGCGCTTATTTGGTCAAATACGGTATTTGTTTTGCTGACACATGTATATCATACTAATGGATGTAAATACTGCCAAACCTGTATATATAGACCAAAGGACAAAGGAAAACTAGAATTTAATACCAGGTTCAATTGTGTTGACACTGGTAATTTGGGACCCTAGAGAATTGGTTTATTGAGCAGTTTGTCTTTATACCAAGATGGTCGCTGAGGACAGTTTCACTGTATACTCGTATGTCAATGTTCATGCCATATTTGGTCTAATGTTTTCGGGAATAGTATTGAATGGAGTCCTTGGTTAGTACAGGTTTGGTTAACTGAATACTTACGACGGGGAACTAAAACAAATACATGTATATTCACATTTACGAAAGCCGATTGAGCTAATTTTGGTAGAAGAAAAAAATTCGCGTAATAACGCCAAAGTTTCGTGTAATAACGCTTGTTTTTTTCTTCTACTAAAATGAGTCAAATCGCTTTTCGTACACCTTTAATTTTCGTTTTGATGGGATACAACATAAGAAGAATACTATTCAATACCGTTAGATTCGATTTTGATATCAGACGAGTTGTTTGATGTTTACCTATTAGGGGAGTTGTTTGATGTTTACCTATTAGGGGAGTTGTTTGATGTTTACCTTTTAGAGGAGTTGTTTGATGTTTACCTGTTAGAGGAGTTGTTTGATGTTTATCTGTTAGAGGAGTTGTTTGATGTTTACCTGTTTAAGGAGATGTTTAACTGTTAGAGGAGTTGTTTGATGTTTACCTTTAAGAGGAAATGCTCACCAGTAAGAGGAGTTTTTTATGTTTACCTGTTAGTCAGATGTTGGATATTTGCCTGTTAGATGAGTTGTTTGATGTTTACCTGTTACAGAAGATGTTTACCTGTTAGAGGAACTGTTTGATGTTTAACTGTTAGAAGAGTTGTTTGATGTTTACCTAATCCAGGAGATGTTTGATGTTAAGTGTTAGAGGAATCATTTGACTTTAATCTGTCAGAGAAGTTGTTTGAAATTTACCTGTTAAAATAATTGTTTGATATTTACCTGTTAGAAGAATTGTTTGATGTTTACCTGTTAGAGGAGCTGTTTGATGATTGCCTGTTAGAGGAGTTGTTTGATGTTTACCTGTTAGAGGAGATGTTTGATGTTTACCTGTTAGAGGAGTTGTTTGATGTTTACCTGTTAGAAGAATTGTTTAATGTTTACTTGTTACAGGGGATGTTTACCTGTTAGAGGAGATGTTCTATGTTTACCTGTAAGAGGAGATTTTTACCTGTTAGAGGAGAGGTTTACATGTTAGATGATATAATTACCTGTTAGAGGAGTTGTTCTATGTTAACCTGTAAGAGGAGATGTTTACCTGTTAGAGGAATTGTTTGATGTTTACCTTTTAGAGAAGTTATTTGATGATTACCTGTTGGAGGAGATTTTTAACTGTAAGAGAAAATGTTTACCTCTAAGAGGATTTGTTTGATGTTTACCTGTTAGAGGAGATGTTTTCCTGTTAGAGAAGATGTTTACCTGTAAGAGGAGATGTTTACCTGATAGAGGAGTTGTTTGATGTTTACCTGTTATAAGAGATGTTTACCTGTTAGAGGAGTTGTTTGATGTTTACCTGTTAGAGGAGATATATCCTGTTAGAGAAGATGTTTACCTGTAAGAGGAGATGTTTACTTGATAGAGGAGTTGTTTGATGTTTACCTGTTATAGGAGATGTTTACCTGTTAGAGGAGTTGTTT
This sequence comes from Argopecten irradians, assembly GCF_041381155.1. Lineage (NCBI taxonomy): Eukaryota > Metazoa > Mollusca > Bivalvia > Pectinida > Pectinidae > Argopecten > Argopecten irradians. The sequence goes on along the minus strand of NC_091134.1, from coordinate 9,290,892 downwards.
GATGTTTACCTGTAGGAGGAGATGTTTACCTGTAAGAGGAGTTGTTTGATTTTTACCTGTTATAGGAGATGTTTACCTGTTAGAGGAGATGTTTACCTGTTAGAGGAGTTGTTTGATGTTTACCTGTTAGAGGAGTTGTTTGATGTGTTCCTGTTAGAGGAGATGTTTACCTGTTAAAGTAGTTGTTTGATGTTTACCTGTTAGAGGAGATGTTTACCTGTTAGAGGAGTTGTTTGATGTTTACCTGTAAGAGGAGATGTTTGATATTTACCTGGTAGAGGAGATGTTTACCTGTTAGAGAAGATGTTTACCTGTTAGAGGCGTTGTTTGATGTTTACCTGTTACGGAAGATGTTTACCTGTTATGGGAGATGATTACCTGTTAGAGGAGATAATTACCTGTTAGAGGAGTTGTTTGATGTTGACATGTTAGAGGAGATGTTTACCTGTTAGAGGAGTTGTTTGATATTTACCTATAAGAGGAGATGCTTACCTGTGAGAGGAGTTGTTTAATGTTTACCTGTAAGAGGAGATGTTTACCTGTTAGAGGAATTGTTTGATGTTTACCTTTTAGATGAGTTATTTGATGATTACCTGCGAGAGGAGATTTTTAACTGTAAGAGAAAATGTTTACCTCTTAGAGGAGTTGTTTGATGTTTACCTGTTAAAGGAGATGTTTACCTGTTAGAGAGGATGTTCACCTGTTAGAGGAGATGTTTACCTGATAGAGGAGTTGTTTGGTGTTGACCTGTAAGAGGATATGTTTACCTGTTAGAGGAGTTGTTTGATGTTTACCTGTAAGAGGAGATGCTTACATGTAAGAGGAGTTGTTTGATGTTTACCTGTTATAGGAGATGTTTACCTGTAAGAGGAGATGTTTACCTGTTAGAGGAGTTGTTTGATGTTAAACTGTAAGATATTTTTACCTGTTAGAGGAGTTATTTGATGTTTACCTGTAAGAGAAGATGTTTACCTGTTGGAGGAGTTGTTTGATGTTTACCTGTAAGAGGAGATATTAGCCTGTTAGAGGAGATGTTTACCTGTTAGAGAAGTTGTTTGATGTTTACCTGTTAGAAGAGATGTTTATCTGTTAGAGGAGTTGTTTGTTTGATGTTTACCAGTAAGAGAAGTTGTTTGATGTTTACCTGTTAGAGGAGATGTTTACCTGTTAGAGGAATTGTTTGATATTTACCTGTAAGAGGAGATGTTTGTTATTTACCTGTTAGAGGAGATGTTTACCTGTTAGAGGAGTTGTTTGATGTTTACCTGTTAGAGGAGATGTTTGATGTTTACCTGTTAGAAGAGATGTTTGATGTTTACATGTAAGAGGAGATGTTTACCTGTTAGAGGAATTGTTTGATATTGACATATTAGAGATGTTTGATGTTTACCTGTTCGAGGAAATGTTTACCTGTTAGAGGAATTGTTTGTTGTTTAACTGTTAGAGGAGATTTTTGATGTTTACCTGTTAGAGGAGATGTTTGATTTTAACCTGTCAGAGGAGTTGTTTGATGTTCACCTTTTAGATGAGTTGTTTGATATTTACCTGTTAGAAGAGTTGTTTGGTGTTTACCTGTTAGAAGAGTTGTTTGATGTTTACCTGTTAGAGGAGACGTTCACCTGTAAGAGGAGTTGTTTGATTTTTACCTGTTATAGGAGATGTTTACCTGTTAGAGGAGATGTTAACCTGTTAGAGGAGTTGTTTGATGTTTACCTGTTAGAGGAGTTGTTTGATGTGTTCCTGTTAGAGGAGATGTTTACCTGTTAAAGGAGTTGTTTGATGTTTACCTGTTAGAGGAGATGTTTACCTGTTAGAGGAGATGTTTACCTGTTAGAGGCGTTGTTTGATGTTTACCTGTTACAGAAGATGTTTACCTGTTATGGGAGATGATTACCTGTTAGAGGAGATAATTACCTGTTAGAGTTGTTGTTTGATGTTGTAATGTTAGAGGAGATGTTTACCTGTTAGAGGAGTTGTTTGATATTTACCTATAAGAGGAGATGCTTACCTGTGAGAGGAGTTGTTTAATGTTTACCTGTAAGAGTAGATGTTTACCTGTTAGAGGAATTGTTTGATGTTTACCTTTTAGATGAGTTATTTGATGATTACCTGCGAGAGGAGATTTTTAACTGTAAGAGAAAATGTTTACCTCTTAGAGGAGTTGTTTGATGTTTACCTGTTAAAGGAGATGTTTACCTGTTAGAGAAGATGTTTACCTGTTAGAGGAGATGTTTACCTGATAGAGGAGTTGTTTGGTGTTGACCTGTAAGAGGATATGTTTACCTGTTAGAGGAGTTGTTTGATGTTTACCTGTAAGAGGAGATGCTTACATGTAAGAGGAGTTGTTTGATGTTTACCTGTTATAGGAGATGTTTACCTGTAAGAGGAGATGTTTACCTGTTAGAGGAGTTGTTTGATGTTAAACTGTAAGATATTTTTACCTGTTAGAGGAGTTGTTTGATGTTTACCTGTAAGAGAAGATGTTTACCTGTTGGAGGAGTTGTTTGATGTTTACCTGTAAGAGGAGATATTAGCCTGTTAGAGGAGATGTTTACCTGTTAGAGAAGTTGTTTGATGTTTACCTGTTAGAAGAGATGTTTTACCTGTTAGAGGAGATGTTTACCTGTTAGAGGAATTGTTTGATATTTACCTGTAAGAGGAGATGTTTGTTATTTACCTGTTAGAGGAGATGTTTACCTGTTAGAGGAGTTGTTTGATGTTTACCTGTTAGAGGAGATGTTTGGTGTTTACCTGTTAGAAGAGATGTTTGATGTTTACCTGTAAGAGGAGATGTTTACCTGTTAGAGGAATTGTTTGATATTGACATATTAGAGATGTTTGATGTTTACCTGTTCGAGGAAATGTTTACCTGTTAGAGGAATTGTTTGTTGTTTAACTGTTAGAGGAGATTTTTGATGTTTACCTGTTAGAGGAGATGTTTGATTTTAACCTGTCAGAGGAGATGTTTGATGTTTACCTTTTAGATGAGTTGTTTGATATTTACCTGTTAGAAGAGTTGTTTGGTGTTTACCTGTTAGAAGAGTTGTTTGATGTTTACCTGTTAGAGGAGTTGTTCGATGTTTACCTGTTTATTTGATGTTTTCCTGTTAGAGGAATTGTTTGATGTTAACTGTAAGAGGTGTTGTTTGACATTTTCCTGTTAGGGAAAATCTTTGATGTTTACTTGTCAGAAACGTTGTTTGATGGTAACATGTAGTAAGCATTTTTAAAAGATTAACTGTTCAAACGTCGTTATATTTCTATCTTATATCTTTCTGCTATAACCTTAAAGACGCTGTCTGATGTTTACTCGTTTCATGGTAATGTTCAATTGTTGTAGCTTGGTGTTGACGTGTTTGAAGCACTGAATCTTAATCTGTATTAATATCGTTTTTGTCTACCTGTTCAAAGTGTCATTTACCTGTCACTATCTATTCCACTTAAGACTTGAAAAAACGGTTACACTGAACACAATACCCGTGAGATAATTGCTTCGACGTTCAATTACATGAAATTGTGTCAAAGTTCCAAGAAAATCAATAGACAATCCAGACTGTTCTAATGGTGAATAAAAATCTACCTTAAACTGATTTGTGGACTTTTATCGCGTGGTAATGAGGACGAGAAATTGGCCGTTACACGTTGTGCTGTTAATGCTGTTAATGCAGTCAGCCAGCTTCTATAGAAACCGTGTCATCTTAAATCAAAGAGTTAAAATAGATAGAATCGATCAATAGTGCTATGGTAAAGAGGCTGTCAGCGGACGTCACGTCGACGTTACAGGGCGAGATACAAAAGGTCACGCGACTTACCTACCTGAACATTATCATTTTATAAATATATGATAATGTTTTGCTAGATATTCATTTTTGATATAATCTTTTTTTCTCGAGAATGTTCAATCCATATTTTTTTTCAGAAATATGTTACTTTTAACCAATTTGTTTACGCGTGCGATTTAACTTCGCGCTAAACGCCACGAAATTGAATGACAATAATATATCAAGTAATTCTCAATCATTATGACCTCTCCAAATAAAATCGTTGCAAAGTGGCTTATACCGGAAATGCTGAATTAATTCTCCACAGATGATTTACAGTACAGGTGTGTTAACGTCTTAAAATCTACATACAAACTATTCGAAATAGTTCTCCTTTAGCTGAAATGAAACCAAACCATAGCCATACAACATTTATGAATAGGACTTCTATATACCCTGTGATCTGATCATAGGCTTTTGGCTCTATAGATATACATGATGTACAGATACCCTATATTATATGTGTGTGTAATACTGTGATATGTTCTCTCATACCTACAGGTGTAATACTGGCTGGTCTAGGGCAGTACACTCATGACGCATGAAGCTACCCTGTCTCGTGACGTCATGCAGCATCAACAAAATCACTAATATCTCATTACAATTTTTTTCCCGAAAACTAGGCCAAACAACGGGATTTGCATTGAAAATACCAGGCAATTTTCACGTATAAAGAATTGACTTGCAATGGCGGTTTTTAGGAATTTAATTAATATCAAAATGGCGAGAAATTATAGTGGTAAAATTGCAATAAAACGTCAAGGCATGAGGGAAAAATACTCTTTCATATGTGGATATGAAGGATAGGGATATTCTACCCTCGGGATCACAAAATGTTGAAAAACCCTCAGCAAGCCTCGGGTTTTACTACATTTTGTGACCCTCGGGTAGAATATCCCTATCCTTCATATCCACATATGAAAGAGTCTTATGGTATATTTATAGAGCCAAGAGCCTGTATTCCGAAATGATCTGATAATCAAGCTCTGCTTCAATGTCCAGTTTGTAGTGACCAGTCACCTGATTTGTCGTATCCATGGCTACATTCGGACAGTCGACCTCTGTTTTGTACATTAGAAAGATCGATGAAAATGATACCAATATAAATAATTAATAATAGTGGTCTTAATATTGATCCTTGTAGAACATCTGGTGTATTTTCGGACAGTGAAAAATACGAGGATAATTTTACAATTTACCACTAATTATCCATTTTTACATGTCCAGAAGTCCAGTTCTGTATAAGTTACTTTTATCAATTATATTTCAGTTTTATCGGAAAACATTTTTCAAAGTTGGACGTTAATAAGATTTCAAAATATTTTATGGGAATATTTTGCATCTAACCTTTTGAACACACAAATACAAACAGTGTTTAAGATAAAGTAGTCATTTTGAAGAAAAAAAATATGTAAAAAGACATGCGCGATTCACAAGAATGATGTCATATCCAAACCAATAAGACGCAAGTTTGGATACATTTTTCATTTTTAGGTCACCTGAGATGAAGTTTCAAGTGACCTATTCTAATCACCTTTTGTCCGTGCGTCGTGCGTCGTGCGTCGTATGGCGATAAACAATTTACTTTTCGACTTCTTCTCCAAAACTACTGTACCAAATTTGTTGAAATTTTGCAGAATCCTTCCATAGCCAAAGGTCAACCAAAATTGTGAATTATATGGTCCCAGCCCCCCAGGGGCCTGAGGGGTGGGGCCAAAAGGGGTCAAATAGGCTAAAACTTCAAAAATCTTCTTCTGAAATTCCAGAAATGGCAGAATCAAATACTCTTCAAAGATTGAAAGGTATCAAGGCCCTCTACAAAAATTGTTAATTATATGACTCTTGGGTCTCAGGTTTCCCCCTGGGGAGGGGGTTAAGTTTACTATAGTTTATATAGTGGAGCATTACATGTGTATTTGGTCATTTATAATAGAAAATTAGTTAAATGTTGTCAGAAATATCCCTATGAAATGGCCATTGAATCATATTAACAAATTTTCCATGACTGACTCCAAGGAGCCTTTAGGTGCGGGTCCAAAAGGGGTCAAATAGGCTAAAACGTCAAAAATCTTCTTCTGAAATTCTGGAACTGGTAGAATCAAATACTCTTCATGGATGGAGAGGTCTTAAGGTCCTTTACAAAATTTGTGAATTATATGACCCTGAGGTTTCATGTTTCCCCCAGGGGAGGTGGTCAAGTTTACTATAGTTTGTATAGGAAAAACACATTTATGAATGTTATTTGCTTATTTTTCATAGGAAATTAGCCAAACTGGGTTAGAATTTTTAGCCTGAGACAGCATTTTATCGTCATATCCATATCGGTCCTGGCCGACCCCCAGGGGCCTTAGGGGCGGGGCCAAAAGGGGTCAAATAGGCTAAAACTTCAAAAATCTTCTTCTCAATTCATAGATTTGATGGAACCAGATACTCTTCATAGATTGGAAGGTCATAAAGTCCTTTACAAAAATTGTGAATTATATGACCCTGGGGTTTCATGTTTCCCCCGGGGGAGGGGTCAAGTTTACTATAGTTTGTATAGGAAAAACACATTTATGAATGTTATTTGCTTATTTTTCATAGGAAATTAGCCAAACTGGGTTAGAATTTTTAGCCACGAAATAGCATTTTAACAACATATCCATTTTGGTCCTGGCTGACCCCAGGGACCAGAGGGGCGGGCCAAAATGAGTCAAAATGGCTTAAATTTCAAAAATCTGCTTCTGAATTGATTATCCACAGGTTTGATGGAACCAAATACTCTTCATAGATTAAAAAGTGAAATTTATAAAATCACTGACACTGACTGACTTCTAGTTTGGTTTTGTTGTTTAACGTTGGCAAAGCAAATTGGAATTTTAAGCATAAGGTTTGGTAACATAATACACTAACTATCAAAATGAAAAACAAAATATAAAAATTCTAATACGAAGGTTCAACTTAAAAGTTTATTCTGATTCATAAATACTTTTTTACATATTTGAACCAACTTGCTCTTTCTGTAGCAGCATTCAGGTGACCGTCAAAGCCTCTTGGGCCTCTTGTTTTTTAAATCAGTTGTCAGGGGCGTAGGAAGCGGGGGGGGGGGGGGGGGGGGGGGGGGGGGGGGGGGGGGCAACTGCCCCCCCGTTCCCCAGGACGGGGGGGCAAACATGTCTTTTTGCCCCCCCCCATTTTCGCCGACTGAAATTTTCTAAAAATGCTTATTTGAAAGAAAAAAGGGTCCTCCTACACATTTTTCGTAGTTCATTCTAGAAAATTTTCCGCTGCGCGGCGCATTTCCTAAAACGTTCAAGCACATAATGTCAAACCTTAAATAGTGAAAATTCAATACACACAAACTTGACTAAAAATGTCCATCAAGGGATTCTATGTGCTATTTAAAAAAATGTCTCTTAAAAGATCAATTTGTTTATATGTCATAGCGAGACAATTAATTCATTTTTTATGTTACACAACAATGTGCCGATGGTGTGAAGCCGGTATATTCAGATCGAGTAGGGTTGCATAATGTTATGACGACACAATTATCATTTCTAAATGCAGGTAGCTTTAAATCGAAAAAATACCATGTTAAGAACGCTTTATACTCATTAAACTTTATCGTAAAACTCATCTCAGCCATTCTAAATCGTAATTTTTTTCCCGGGGGAGACCCCCGGACCCCCCTAACACCAAATTCTCACGCCTTTGGGCGCTCGCAAATTCATCAAAATGCATCGTAAAAATCATCTAAGCCATTCTAAATCGTAATTTTTTTCCCCGGGGGAGACCCCCGGACCCCCCTAACACCAAATTCTCACGCCTTTGGGCGCTCGCAAATTCATCAAAATGCATCGTAAAACTCATCTCAGCCATTCTAAATCGTATTTTTTCCCCGGGGGAGACCCCCGGACCCCCAAACACCAAAATCTTGCGCTGTCGGGCTATCGCAAAATCATCAAAATACATAAAACTCATCCCGGGGGTCACCCTCAGATCCCTAATAAAACACCAAAATCTCGCGCCTTCGACGCTCACACGCTAATTCGGCCAATTTGCGTATTTGTTAATTTCCTTTTAGCGACCCCACTGTCTATAAATGTGAACAAGGATTAAATTTAGTGATATATGAAAAATGTACATAAAGCATATATTATATGGTTGGGAGTTGAATTAATCTCCTCCTGTAGGTGTGGCGTTTTTTTTTTTTTTTTTTTTTTTTTTACAAAATATTGAAGACCTTTGCCCCCCCCCATGACGTTTCATCTTCCTACGCCACTGGATGTCCATGGAAATCGTGGGTCCAAAGTGATATAAACTGTAGCTAAGTATCTGATCCCTGTAGGAAATACAGGTCGAATTTAGAACGGAACAGTGTTAAAGGAAGAGAGAAACAATTCACACTTTACCGTCAATAACATAGCAGATAACCAGCATATCCCTACGTATATAATAGTGGAGAAACCTCATACCATAAATGAGTGTGTGTCTATACGATATTTGTGAAAATCACAGCACTGAATGCTTGGTTTTATTGGGAAATTAGATTTTCTTACATTTCAAGTATCGGTCCTATAGTAAAACACGGATAAGTCGATGTCGACAGGATCTGACAAAATGTTCGACTTATACGATATTTTGATTCAATCGCGTTGCTATGAACGTATAAACATCGAATATGTATGTGTTATATTACACACATGTATATGCAGTTACCGAGAAACCTAGTCCGCTAAACCTGCTATATTATTAGGCTTTTTTAAAAAAAAATTTTTTTTTTTTTTATGTTGCCCTAATTTTTTTTTTTTTTGTCCTAATATATAGTCAGCTCGCACGGTACCTCTTAAAAATGTGAATATCGTAGGCCAGATTTGGCATACGCATACGTCAAGCGACATATTTCTAATTATATCGTCCATGCAAAGCCGGGGGAAAACGTGACTCATACCTTTTATTTAGGATCTTATGTACTCCTTTGCCCCCATGTTACATCCCATTTATGAAATTAAACAACTGTGTACAATGAAATACTTCCGAGACCCTTCTATTTCACACATTTGTAATGGCCGCCGTATACACATTTAGTAGAGCAAACGGCAGCCAATCAACTTCGCTTCCGGTTTTATTTTTAAAAAACCACGTGTAGTTGAAAGATAAACAAAATTTCTACCGTGTATATATGCTACATGTATATGCAACGTGAATATCGCGAAAGTGATGCGGGTACTAGCAATAGTCGTGTTCAATTTGAATATTTGACAACATGTCGTGTATGTCGACCATGATTTTACTTTAAAAACTCTAACTGGCTAGCATTTTGTTTATCTTTCAACTAGGCCTACACGTGGTTTTTTAAAAATAAAACCGGAAGCGAAGTTGATTGGCTGCCGTTTGCTCTACTAAATGTGTATACGGCGGCCATTACAAATGTGTGAAATAGAAGGGTCTCGGAAGTATTTCATTGTACACAGTTGTTTAATTTCATAAATGGGATGTAACATGGGGGCAAAGGAGTACATAAGATCCTAATATAAAGGTATGTGTACGTTTTCCCGGCATTGCATGGACGATATATTAGAAATATGCCGCTGACGTAGCGTAGGCCAAATCTGGCCTACGATTTCACATTTTTAAGAGGTACCGCGAGCTGACTATATATTAGGCAAAAAAAAAAAAAAAAAAAATTAAAAAAGCCTAATAATATAGGCAGGTTTAGCGGACTACCGAGAAACCATTTTCGAAATAAGCATCTGCCTTTTCTCGCTTTATTCATTCAACTCGTGCTCCATTTCCCGCGTGACACTAGTTCCGTGTTAGCTTTGGCAGTATGAAGTCTACACAGTACGTCATCACAATTATTAAAATGCTAAAACCTGCGACAAATTGACGTCATAGCTTTAAGTGTATGCAATATAACTGATACAAACATCCTTGTTAACGCTTTAAATTCTACTTTGATAAGTCACACACGGAGATCGACGTGTTTTGTAGAGATGTTTAGCTTTATGAGATGTTTGATAACAAAATGTCTTTTATCATTTCTTGATTTAGGTGGTATGGAATTTCACAATCCTCAATCTCGGCCTTTCGCGAACTTCAATTTTTAGATTATCGAATGTATGGAATTAATTTATCCGGGGAATTCTTTCAATTTCTCGATCTCTTTGTCTCCAATTTCCCGTAGCTACCAATTTCGATATCCTGTTTATTCCATTTACTGATTAAAGAAAGAAAGTTGGGGTCTTTATGAGTGAATAGACATAGGAAAGCCCGAGGAATTGTTCTATGACCGTACCTTTTGGGATTATAAAATTCGGTATATGAGTATGCACCATCACGCGAGATCATATTGTCTAATATTGAGAGCGTCTCTGGCAAACAAAGGCGAACTATACCAGAGCAAACACGGTGTAATGCTTGATTTTCATTTCTGGATCCAAGACTCTGACCTGCACTTTTCTTGATCACTCGATTTCTGGATTTCATTTTTCTCTCTCGGTCTTAACCAATTTTGATTTCCCTTCCTCGGTTGTAGCCATTTTTGGTGATGCAATACTTGCTGTACTCGATCTAGATTTGGGAATTATATGTATAGGTCGTGTTTTAGACTGAAGTGTTTAACTTTTGGCTTGTAAATCAATTACATATACATGATGGACCCTATGTAGCATTTAACAGCATAATGATATGTTAGATTTATGGACCTGGTTTGTGATATAACCTATTATTTATTGACATCGATGTTGTTTACAAAACTTCTACGGTGTCAGTTATTTCTCTATATTCATTTTCTCCTTCCTCTTTATTCATCATTTACTTGTTCAAAGTTATTTTCTATTCATCCCTTTGTTTTTATCTCCTTCCATTTAAGTGAAAATGTTATTCATAATATGTAAGATTCAATTCAAAACATTATTCTCGTGAATATTGTTCGACGGGATGGGTTTTTTTTTTATTTTTATTTTTATTTTTTTTTGCGCTGGACAACATATTGACCAAGCAGAGATCTAGGTTTCTGGACCATGTCGAAAATTTTCTGAATGACTTTTTATGTTCGCCCAAATTAGTTCCTTCAAATATATTCTTCAATATATAAATACTGCTTGGTTATCTGAGATGCGCTCCTCACAAGAGTCGCTTTCATCGAGAATCTAAGAAACGCACCGGTCTGTGTTGTTGCCACGTACAATATACTTTTGCTGTCATTAGTCTGTATGTCGATCTAAAAGTGGTAAACCCGACAAACAAACAATGATTTCACGGAGACAAACAGTCCTCAATGTAGGAATTAACTCATTCGTCCCTGAAGATTTACTCTAGCTAATTCTAAGGCTGAAAATTTGTCATATATGATGAAATAGAGATGAATCACAGGGTCTTATAACATATAAGTTTGGGGAGAGTCAATGTACTGTGTATATAAAACATATATAGTATACCGCCAGTCCATCCACCAAACCTCTGTTACAAGCCCCTGTGTGATGAAACTTCGCAGGAATCCCATGTTGATTCTGTAGTCAGCAATCTCTAATGTGTTTACAAACATTGCACGACCATAAACATAACATGTATGTCCTATATTTCCACGATAACACCATGATGTTTAAGTTGTGTTCAGAAAATCAACACGGGATTTAGCCATTAAAACTTTATGCGTAATTTTCAAAGAGTAGGTCACCGTTAAAAATCGGATATAAAGACATTAAGTAAGTTGAAGTTAGCTTATCTAAATATATAAATATTTGACAGAGGCCTAACAAGCGTCTTCGTGCATATAGCTTTGTTTACACATTCTCTTAAGCTGTTTGTTCCTTTAATTCGTTTTTGTGTATGTAAACACGATAATACTTCAACATCAAATATCAGACATTTTAGATAGTATGTGTTATAGTTTGAGTTATCAAATTCTAGTTCAAATTTCCTCTAGACGAAATCAATAATTTATTACATAATTATTTAGTGCAGTTGAATTTTTCATTTTTTTTTTTTTTTTAGGGAGGGGAGGTTAGATATGTGTTTGTACATTGTGTACTGGAGAAAACAAAGCAAGTGAATCAGATCGTTTGTACTTGAAAGCATATGAATATCACGTCGGGAAAAAATACATGAATGTAGATTCACGTTTGTTTGGCTCTATAGATATTTTTTTCTGTATACACAGTGGTATAGTCCGTAGAGACAAGCTTATTTTGAAATGAGGTCAAATGTAAAACATAGGTCACAGTGACCTGATTTTTGGTGCGGAACATATATACCGTTTCAACGAAAGGGATATAACGAGATAGACGTTTCAAAGCATTATATCAATATACAAATATGAAATAGGAAATAGATCCGTTATCATTTTTTCTATTATCATCAAATTGGGGTTAAAGGTTAATTTAGGTCATGTTGACCTAGGTTGGTACGAAACATACTTTTTTTTTACCATTAAAGAAACGCCTCACATACAATTTACCAGCAAGGACGAAAGGGGGAACAGACGACGCCAGGACGCAAACCTACATGTATATTTCTTTCCCAATGACATAGGGGTCTGTAGAGTTAGTTACAGTTTATATAAATTTGGACCCACCAGTTTGTCTATAGGCCGTTTTTCAAATACCATGTAGAATATGAGTTTTTTAATATTTTTTTTTTTTTCTAGACCCCTTAAAGATTTACCTCTAATAACGGCATATTGGAACTTCGGTGGGCTCAAATTGATATAACCTAGCCCTATAACTAATTCTCAGACCCCTATGTCCATGAAGGGGGCGACCTACTGTTCTGACCTATTTTCTATCAAAATAAAATACTGATATACCAGAACTGATGACGTAAATGGAATAAAAATGCGATGCTAACTCTAAATGTGACTTGACATTTACAATAGACAACTAAACATTGCAAACTATTGCTATAGTCACTATTATTGTTTGTTTTTTCGGATTTTTTTTACAAGTATTGCATTAATAATATCGCAAAAATAAAATTAATCATGTGACATTAGAGCTTGCTATTGATTTCATACCATGTTTCAGAATGACGATATCAGGAGTTTCCAATCTGGATTATGTTTCCCATTGGATTATCGAAAAGAAACAAAAACGCCTGAATTCGGATTAGGCATGGCAGCCCTTATTCATTTTTTTTTCTTCAACGAAAAACATTTTCAATTCACATTCATTTCATCAAGGACGTAGATTTCACTTATAAATCCTTGATTCCATGCACCTTTTGAAGGACACCACAATCGTTTCATCGAAGATTTCAGTTAACTTTTTAAAATCAACATTTTAGAAACATTTATCGAAAACAAAACTTTTTGAAATGGTGTTCATGTTAATGTGAAAGAAAATTTAGTAGAAATTATCGTTCTTCTAGGTTAAGTAAAAATACACAGATGCACTGTAACTCCATAGACATATATATATTTATATTATTTGTACATGCATTATCTACTACACATGTAAATCCACCAATCACTTCAATTTCGAGCCCTTTTCACATTCTGACGTCACACACGTGGACAATTACAGGTGAACGGACGATAATGATGCCGTCAAGAAAAACACCTGGCCCAATTTATCACGGCGATTTAATTGATTGAAAGTATACCTAAGTGTTACATCGTTCTACAAGTGTCACGTGACTCACAACAGTCTCGATTCCGAGCTTGTACCCTCAGTTCATCTACATATCTACATTATCTATGAACAGTACAACCAGATATGATACCTAATGCTATTAATTTTTGTCGTTTGTGTGTCGTGTTCATACCAACACGCGCGTTTGTTTGGAAATAGATAAAGCTTGCACGAATATTGATTGAAACCTCGGATAGCGCTTCGCCCGTACGGGTCTCTTTAGCAGACAGCCGTGCTCTTATAATTGTATATATATACCGTACATGTGTACGAAGGGAAAAGTGTGTCGGATTTTAGCAGAAGTTTTGTTCATCGTACAAACTTGAAATGGAACTGGATCACATCAAGTGAAAGGGGGATACAGTTCAACAGCCAAAATGGCGACGAAAGTCGTCTATTTCATCGTAGACGGCCAAAACGAACAAGCTGAATTTCGAAGCGATGACAGTCGGGAGGACTTGAAAGGTAAGAGTTAGCTGTCAAATGTAAGGGATATTAGTGTAAAGATCTGGCAGTTTATCTCCCTTCTGAGTGCCTTATGACGATCGGTAGCTCACTTTGTTAAACGTTACACTGATCTACTAGGATTTGAATTCCAAGCCATTTTCCGAAATTATGTGTAAAACAAACGGCGCTTGTATACATGCACGTGTAGTACAGGTACATTGGTACGGTCCGGATCATACCTTACAAATATCAGAGAACTTTTACAGTTTTAACAGCCGTGTATATATCCGGCACACATGTCTCGTGTTATGATCATGATAGGATGTATAGAATATTCCCAAAATGTTATCGTCATGGATGTAAGAATCAGTCCGTGTTTTCCTCTCTGAAGTGCATGAATATATATTTGGAGACATTGGAAAATATTACACAAATTATAAATAAAAGATATATATTCATTCGTTATGCATTAATATCCACAGGTGCACGCACAACTGTTTATAAAATTTGAATCCGCTATATTTTAGAAACACATACAAAAAATGAAATGACATTGTATTTATAAATGTAATATATTTGTTTAGGGTAATGAAACTATACAACTTCACTCCCAAAACTTGAATGTTACCATGCATAATAACAATATATATATATATTCTCCTAATATTTGAGATACATGTATAATCATACTGAAAGTTTAGAACAAATATCTAAAATCTCAAAATTACTATTTAATTTTTATAACTATATGTGTACTAGCTACACTTGAAGAAATGCAAATACATTTGATTTTACCAAAATTATAATGGACAATTTAACAGTTTGTTACATGGTATTTTAGAATTAATATTAATTATAAAGTTTTATACAGCATTGTGTACTAAACATGTGTGTATGAGTCAGAACATTGTTATACATAACATGTAGTTATCATTTAAACTATTTAAAGATGCTCCACCGTTGACAAATGGTATTTTTTCACAATTTAAAAAAAGAAGCAGACGGTCATATCTCTTTCGACAGTTGATAAACCATCTTATTATACCTCAAGTGAGAATCCTGCATTCTGATTGGTCGAGAGATATTTGGTATTTTACACTATCACACGGCATGTAACATTAGAACAATAGGAAACAATAGACACGTTCGTAGTAACCCCCTAGCAACGGGTGATAGTGTATTTTTGACAGTGCAAAATATTAACTGCCCGAAAAAGATGCGCACTCGTTTCTTATTTCGACGCCATCTTTGTTTTTTTGAAGCGACGCTTAAAAATTTATCTGGAGCTGTTTAGTAATAATTTTGCCAAATTAGTCTGTTCATGAATAAAAATATCATATTAAGGACGGAGTTTCCCTTCACGTCTTTTCGCTTAAAGTCAAAGCGCTATATGTTGGATTTTATGAGCCCGTCGGTGATTAGGTGAACGGAAGACATGCGATTTCAAGCGTCATCGTGACGTTGCTAATGTTGTAAACAGACGACGGGACGAAACCAAAACTCATTGAGATTTACAAAAACGTTAAGATTTAAACAAACGCAGGAGACAAGACAACAAGAATTTTCACTAAATGCTTATTGTGAGTATTCTTTTTTATAATGCAATGATAGTTAGCGCTACTGAGTAGAAGCTGATATGCTATTCTACTGCCGACTACTTGCTAAAATCAGCTAAAATGTTTCAATATATTGCAAATACTTGAAAACTGGTTTTGTTTCTAGACTTTTGGTATAATAAAATAAATACTACCTGCATTAGAGGGTGACAGTGCCTAGTGTCACCCTCGGCTTTGCCTCGGGTGACAGTGATATCCTCAGGGTGACACTAGGTACTGTCACCCTCTAATGCAGGTAGTATTTATATAATATCAACCTGGAAACAGGTTGATAACTGTTTTATTGTATGGCATTTACTTGATATTCACGTTCATCAGGAAAAAAATGTCGCCGATTACGCAGGTATGGCACTTCACATTCTTTGGTACAAGATGTTTTCAATACCAAGACAAACAAAAAAACTTCATTTTTAATCCCCATTTGTCATGAAAATTATACACAAACATATTAACAGACTGACTGTTTTGGACAGTTAGGTTCTCAATAATTATTTGCTAAAGTTATAGTTGACTGTAATATTGAAGCAGCTTGAAAACTTGAAGCACGGAAAGGGAATCTGATTCTCAAATGTTTTTGCAATGTTGGTATTAAGATTGTGATTTTGAGAATTGCTGGTACAGTTTTCAACATCTCAGTTTTTCAATATTTCATCGAATGCGTTGTTTTCAATTTCATCAGTATGTAAATCATTCAACAAGTTGTCAAGTTGAGACGAGGATAATGGTTCGAATGATAAGGCGCTCAAAGCCATATTTGATACATCAGGCAAAGGGACATCAGATTTGGGTTTCTTAATTGACTCGGTTTCCAACACGTAATGTGCTTGAAACATTTTCCGCTTCATACTTGGTTCTGTGTATCCAGTATAGCTTTTCAGGCTATATTCAGCGCTGTGGCCAGTTACAGTCATAATATGCCTACTCGCAAAATTACCCTTACTGTCTAAAAGATGTACAAGAGTAGCTCACAAGGAATGGTTGCTATATGTTCTAGAGTAGCTCACAAGGAATGGTTGCTATATGTTCTGGAGTAGCTCACAAGGAATGGTTGCTATATGTTCTGGAGTAGCTCACAAGGAATGGTTGCTATATGTTCTGGAGTAGCTCACAAGGAATGGTTGCTATATGTTCTAGAGTAGCTCACAAGGAATGGTTGCTATATGTTCTGGAGTAGCTCACAAGGAATGGTTGCTATATGTTCTAGAGTAGCTCACAAGGAATGGTTGCTATATGTTCTGGAGTAGCTCACAAGGAATGGTTGCTATATGTTCTAGAGTAGCTCACAAGGAATGGTTGCTATATGTTCTGGAGTAGCTCACAAGGAATGGTTGCTATATGTTCTAGAGTAGCTCACAAGGGAATGGTTGCATATATGTTCTGGAAGTAGCTCACAAGGAATGGTTGCTATATGTTCTGGAGTAGCTCACAAGGAATGGTTGCTATATGTTCTGGAGTAGCTCACAAGGAATGGTTGCTATATGTTCTAGAGTAGCTCACAAGGAATGGTTGCTATATGTTCTAGAGTAGCTCACAAGGAATGGTTGCTATATGTTCTGGAGTAGCTCACAAGGAATGGTTGCTATATGTTCTAGAGTAGCTCACAAGGAATGGTTGCTATATGTTCTGGAGTAGCTCACAAGGAATGGTTGCTATATGTTCTAGAGTAGCTCACAAGGAATGGTTGCTATATGTTCTAGAGTAGCTCACAAGGAATGGTTGCTATATGTTCTGGAAATTCTTGTTATTGCTATTTCTTAGAATGTGCTGAATGGATCTTTCTCAAATTTCATATGTAGGTTCCCCTAGGGCCCTAGCTATATGCATATTGCGTTTTTGGACCCATCGGTCAACAAGAAGGCTGCTAGGCAGCCATCTTGGAATTTGATAGTTAAAGATTGGTATCGCTATTTCTCAGAAAGTACTGAAGGGATATGTCTCAAATTTCATATGTAGGTTCCCCTAGGGCCCTAATTATGCATATATATTGCGTTTTTGGACCGATCGGTCAACAAGATGGCTGCCAGGCAACATCCCTTGGGGAACCTACATGCCAGGCAGCCATCTTGGATTTTGATAGTTAAAGTTTGTTACTGCTATTTCTCTGAAAGTATCGAAGGGATCGTTCTCAAATTTCATATGTAGGTTACCCCAGGGCCTCAGTTGTGCATATAGCGTTTTAAAACCGATCGGTCAACATGATGGCCGACAGCTTGGATTTTGATAGTTGAAGTTTGTTAGCGCTATTTCTCAGAAAGTTCTGAAGTGATCTGTCTCAAATTTTGTATGTACAGAAGTATGTTTGGAAAAGTTTGAAAAGCAGAGAAAAGATCCCTCTTTCCATTGTCAGACAAAGATAATTCTTTGGTGAGTGCCAAGATCCCTCTGGGATCTCTTGTTTAAATGATCATGGCCGTTTCCAGGATGTTGATTGTGCAGTGTACTTATGTATTTGACCAAATAGCACCCAGATATATATAGGCTCTATATAATTTATATAAATGGGGCATTTTGTAAAGGAACACCTTTTACAAAATCATTGTATGAAGATATAGACACAGACCAATTTGCAAAAGAAATAAAATTAAAGAAACATACATGGTATATATTCATAGTGCTTCAAAAGGGATGGGGTGCTTATCTAATTATTCATGGGTGCTGATTTTGGGTAATGTATATTTATTTACCCTCCAATAAACAGGTCTGAATTAATTTTGTGTGGTAGATTGGGGAGTGGGGGAGGGAGTCTATTCTGGGGATAGGTTGTGGTAGATTGGCATGGGGAGTGGGGGGAGGGAGTCTATTCTGGGGATAGGTTGTGGTAGATTAGGGAGTGGGGTAGGGAGTCTATTCTGGGGATAGGTTGTGGTAGATTGGGGAGTGGATTGGGAGGGAGGAGGGAGTCTATTCTGGGGATAGGTTGTGGTTAGATTGGGGAGTGGGGGAGGGAGTCTATTCTGGGGATAGGTTGTGGTAGATTGGGGAGTGGGGGAGGGAGTCTATTCTGGGGATAGGTTGTGGTAGATTGGGGAGTGGGGGAGGGAGTCTATTCTGGGGATAGGTTGTGGTAGATTGGGGAGTGGGGGAGGGAGTCTATTCTGGGGATAGGTTGTGGTAGATTGGGGAGTGGGGGAGGGAGTCTATTCTGGGGATAGGTTGTGGTAGATTGGGGAGTGGGGGAGGGAGTCTATTTCTGGGGATAGGTTGTGGTAGATTGGGGAGGGGGGGGGAGGGAGTGGAGTCTATTCTGGGGATAGGTTGTGGTAGATTGGGGAGTGGAGGGAGGGAGTCTATTCTGGGGATAGGTTGTGGTAGATTGGGGAGTGGGGGAGGGAGTCTATTCTGGGGATAGGTTGTGGTAGATTGGGGAGTGGGGGAGGGAGTCTATTCTGGGGATAGGTTGTGGTAGATTGGGGAGTGGGGGAGGGAGTCTATTCTGGGGATAGGTTGTGGTATAGGTTGTGGTAGATGGGGGATTGTTATTCTGGGGATAGGTTGTGGTGTAGATTGGGCGAGGGGGGAGGGAGTGGTCTCTATTCTGGGGATAGGGTTGGTGATTGGTAGATTGGGGATAGGTTTGAGGTAGATGTGGGGGATCTATGCTGGATAAGTGGGGAGCGTGGGAGTCTATTCTGGGGATAGGTTGTGGTAGATTGGGGAGTGGGGGAGGGAGGGAGTCTATTCTGGGTATAGGTTGTGTAGATTGGGGAGTTAGGGGAGAGGGGAGTCTATTCTGGGGATAGGTTGTGGTAGATTGGGGAGTGAGGGAGGGAGTCTATTCTGGGGATTGGTTGTGGTAGATTGGGGAGTGGGGGAGGGAGTCTATTCTGGGGATTAGGTTGTGGTAGGGGGAGTGGGGAGGGAGTCTATTTGGGGATAGGTTGTGGTAGATTGGGGAGTGGGGAGGGTAGTCTATTCTGGGGTTAGGTTGTGGTAGATTGGGGAGTGGGGGAGGGAGTCTATTCTGGGGATAGGTTGTGGTAGATTGGGGAGTGTGGGGGTAGTCTATTCCTGGGAGATATTCTGGGATAGGTTGTGGTAGATTGGGGGGTGAGTGGGGAGGGGAGGGAGTTCTATTCTGGGGATAGGTTGTGGTAGATTGGGGAGTGGTGTGGTAAGAATGTGGAGTGATCTATTCTGGGGAGTAGTTGTGGTAGATATGGGGGAGTGGGGGTTCTAGGGAGTCTATTCTGGGGATAGGTTGTGGTAGATTGGGGAGTGGGGGAGGGAGTCTATTCAGGGGATAGGTTGTGGTATAGGGGAGTGTGGGTAGATTGAGAGTGGTTCTGGGAAAGGTAGTGGTAGAATGGGGAGGGGGGAGTCCTATTCTGGGGATAGGTTGTGGTAGATTGGGGAGTGGGGGGAGGGAGTCTATTCTGGGGAATAAGGTTGTGGTAGATTGGGGAGTGGGGGAGGGAGTCTATTCTGGGGATAGGTTGTGGTAGATTGGGGAGTGGGTAGGAGGTGAAGTCTATTCTGGGGATAGGTTGTGGTAGATTGGGGGAGATGGTGGGGGAGGGAGTCTATTCTGGGATAGGTTGTGTAGATTGGGAGTGGGGGAGGGAGTCCTATTCTGTGGGTAGATTGGGTAGATTGGGGAGTGGGGGAGGGAGTCTATTCTGGGGATAGGTTGTTGGTAGGGATTGGGGAGGTAGGGGAGAAGGGAGTCTATTCTGGGATAGGTTGTGGTAGATTGGGGAGATGGGGGAGGGAGTCTTATTCTGGGGATAGGTGTTGTGGTTAGATTGGGGAGTGGGGGAGGGAGTCTGGGGATAGGTTGGTGGTAGTAGATTGGGGAGTGGGGAGGAGTCTTTCTGGGATAGGGATTGTGGTAGATTGGGGAGTGGGGGAGGGAGTTCTGGGGATCAGGTTGGGTAGATTGGGGAGTGATGGGGGAGGGAGTTCTATTCTGGGGATAGTTTGTGGTATAGATTGGGGAGTGGTGGGGGAGGGAGTCTTTTCTGGGGATAGGTTGCTTGAATTGGAAAGGAATACACTATTTCACTTCATTCCCCAAATAAAAATTCCTATAGCGTTTGTGATACAGACAGGAGATGTTATATTTATACATATGTTTAACCTAGGGATTATATAGCTATAGTAAATCCATTTAAACATGACTTATTAGCCTTACTGAGCAACACATAGCAAGTTTTTTTTAGCTTGTTCCAATAAAAATACCAATTGAACCTGTCACTTGTACATACACAGAAGACATATATTAAGTCATTCCGTCGACCGTTATACAAATGAATTTGGTTAAGTACCCATGTCTGCAGTCTCGTTTGACTTTTAAATAGTATACAACTAAAAGATGTTAAGCAGTTTTTATGGGCTTGTGATATTACACAAATTTTGTCTCGTCTTTTGAGCCCCGATTTTAATTGCATCAGGGGGGAAATGACAATATATATATATACAGTTTAGGAGCCTTTCTGGTTGTACATACAGATCAAATTTTAAAGCTTGCAGTTGCATTGGCTGCCATTCTATTTACATTGTAGAACTGCACAGAATGTACATAATATAGCATTGGTCATATTTTAGCACTTTTTGTACCAAAAACAGAGCTTTAACATGATTGTGCTAATTGCATTTTCTGTAAAATGATGAATTTATATTACCATTGCACCATATTGACCAATCGCTAGCTGTATCCTGGGTCTTTATTTGTTTAATGTCCTATTAACAGCCAGTGTCATCTAAGGATGTTCCAGCTAGGTGTATTGGTGGATGCATATGAAAGCCAGAGTACCGGGAGAAAACCACAGACCAGTGGTCAGTACCTGGCAACTGCGCATACATGCCCCACATGGGATTCAAACTCGCGACCCAGAGGTGGGGGGGGGGGGGGGTTGTGATAATATATTGAGACATCTTAACCACAGCGGCCCCTATATATATATATATACACATGTAGGGCTGGGTATTGGAAGGTCTAAAACGATACGATACCTATTGACAATACACCGAAACAATACACGATACGTATTGACGATACAATACACCTCTTTTTCAAATTCAGTTGACCATAGTGTTTTGAATATTATGACAATAAAAGACAATTTTGATAAAACATTCTATCTTAATCTTAAAAAAATCTACCGAACATTTGATTTGGTTTATATCATGTGTGTTAATTAATTTCTGTCAATTCGTATTCTTAGTTATGAAAAGACATTTCTAATCAATCTAGGTGACACAGATGCATTAAACACTTCCTTTTGATTGAAATGCTCTTACTTGAATGATGTTTTAAAATGAAGTTTTTTTGGAATTTCCTATTTCTATAACAAAACAAAGCAGAAGGTTGGATTGTTAAAACGATACAGCGATATACAGCATGTTTGCGTATCGATATTCGATATGCTGCTGAAAACCGATACGTATCGGTATATCGATATATTGATCCAGCCCTATACACATGTACAGTTACTACAGTACTGCCAAATGTTATTTTGAATTTTTGTACTTGTAAAATCAAAAGCTTTATAAACACTGTAAAGATTGTAATCCTCAAAATGTTGGTAAACTTTTGGTGATGAATAACATATTAAAAGCTCGTCATGATTTGTGTGTATGAAAAATACAGCCCATATTACTTTAAAAAAAGACAAAGTTTTTTCTAATGTATTAATTATTAAAAAATACACAGTATCAATATTCTTTGACCAGATGTATGAATATAACAGAAAAAAAAAATATAATTGACATGACTACATCTAGATTAGGGTTGAATGAAATGATGTCAAAGTTTGTCAGAAATTATTTTTTGATATGGTAATCAATTGTTACAAAAAATGTAAACAATTCAGTGATTATGACGATATTTATAAATATGAATATAACAACTCAAACTTTGTCAGAAAATCAATTCTTAATTAACTGACATTATCTAGAATATAAACTATTCCCAAGTACACAATCACTTGACAAGTTGTATGAATATACCGTCAAAATTTGTCAGAATGTCAATCTTAATGAGCTAGTATACATGGACAATATTCCCTTTAGGTTCTGAATGAATCGTTACAAAGCTTCCTATGATGATACAAGGTCCGAATTTGTCCATCAATCAATTATACTGAACAATTGACAACATCTATGCTAGATTACCTGTTAATTGTTACGAAGTAAACAGACTTAAATGAAATCGCAAACTTCAGATGTAGCAAAAGTGGAATAAATTTACTGCTGAGCATATTGAAAATCAGAAATGTCAATATGTATTCATTCAAGTCAATGAGCTGTTAATCCATCAATGTATATTTGTACAACACACAATGTATATACCGACCAGGTTGTTTGAATTCGTGTTATGCGACGGACGATGGTCGTGAGGTCGATGGGAGGTATATAGAGACTGACCTTTCCAATAACATTGTATGTGACATGATTGTACCTCTAGGACCGACAAAAAATCAATACAATTAGATACAGAGTTGGAATACAGCCTTTTAATCAGCTACTTCTTCTCTGTAATCTCCTCATCTGCATTCAATAGCCTTTGATTTAATGATTTTTTTCTCCCTCTTTTTCCGTCTATATGCCATGCAATACAAATGAATACAGTATTAACGGATTCATTCCATGGCTTCAACGTTTCAAAGCTGTCCTTTTGAATTCTGAAACAAAGTTGTACATATGTTAATTAACATTCGCAATCAATTTGTGATGAAACTTGTTCCTTTGTAGCTGCCTTATTACAGTTTACTGAGGTTTGGTATCAAGTTTCTGTTATATATTAGCTATACGACCAAAAAACCCGTTTTTTTCGTCCTGAGTACTTCTGTATTATCCATTAATGATGTGTCCTTTTGACAATTTTTTTTTATAAAAAATGATCAATTGTACTTCAACATCATTTATTTTGATATCTTAAACGAACTTGTATTTTGACAATTGAAGTTTGTTGCCACAAGTACTGCAGCTGTATTATAGAAGTTATAGAAGATGGACTCTTGCTCTACATGTAATTAAACTAGTACTTTCGTAAGTTCCCATTTCTATGGCAACCATTTACATATTACAATGCATTATAGATAGGTACATCCTGATACAAAAGTGAATTTTTTTTTTATCTAGAGTTATAGATATTCATCCATCATATCTTTCATTTTTAGCCTCCCTGATCACCTGACGGGAAATGCAAGTAATTATGTAAGCTTATAATTATGCCGTGGTGTGGTGTCCGTCTGCCCTCTGTTTGGCCGTCTGTCCGGCGTCAACTTTTTCCTTTAAACAACAACTTACAGACCTGAAATTTGGCTTATAGCATCCTGGGATGAAGGGCTACCAATTGCAAGTTTATTCAAATGAATGACCTTGACCTTTATTTAAGGTCACAAAGGTCAAATAGACGAAAATCTTTAAATGACTTCTTGTTCAAGTTGTCATTAACCAAGAGTCCTTAAATATAAAGAGACCTGATGTTGGGCCAGTGACGTTCTGGGATGAAGTGCAAATTCTTCAAATGAATGACCTGCATTCATAATCACAGGAGTCAAATAGGATAAAATCTTTTAGTGACTTCTTCTTGAAAACCAAAGAGGTCTATAGGGAACTGATAATACCGAATTAAGTCATACATTGAAATTCTTATTGACTCTATAATGTCCTAAGTATGCACTATGATTATTGAGATAGCAGGTGAGTGATTTGGGTTCATTATTACCGTATTTTCCCTAATGAGGGCGCCAGGCGCAGGTAAATGGCTGATGGGGGCGCCGTTATTTGAGACCATTTTAAGATGTTTTATTCTGAAACAGACTATAGTCATTTTGCTTTTAGTTTTGTATTTTTCTGAAACTTACGTTTTGAAGTCAAGTAAGTATTAAATTAAATAATTATGAGAAATGTATGCACCGGAAGTATAAACATTGGTTAAATGTGTCTGTTTCACGAAATTTTGGCATTTCATGCTATAGCCTGTTTGTTTAATTACCATGTGTACACAAAACGGCGGACGGTGCTTTTGATCGCTACTTTCGTTTTGTGGCAGATGGGAAATACCGACAAATTGCACACAATAAAACGCTTAGAAATGATAGCACTAATGTTATTTAGGAACCTTTGTCATAGATATACACATCGCTAAAATGTTGTTGCCAGTTACACGTGTGTGGGGCATTCAAGTGACACGTTTTGTTTTGAACATGGCGTTCTCGCTGTTTCTATGTGTAAACACTTGGCAAAGATGTCCTAAGTTGACCAATGCAATAAATTTAGTGCTTATGCAAGCTGATCGGATATCTGTAAAGCATCAGATTGATGTGAAACAGTATTTTATTTGCGTCTGCAACGACAATCGCCACAATTTGGCACAAAAATTGTAGGAAATTAGTTGATTTTTTTTCAGCAAAAAATGTGGGGGCGCCCTTATTAGAGGAGGCGCTCTTAATAGGAAAAATACGGTATATTAGGTTGTTGTTTCATAATTATGAAATATAACACCATAAGCATCGTCTGATTTCAGTTTTCGTCCATATTTAAGTTACCCTAGATTTTAAGCTGCAGTTCCCTGATTTCTAGGGAAAGAAGTAACGGCTTATAATCCAGAAAAAGTGATAGTCATAGAATTGTCAGTCATCTTAAATTTTGTCATTAAGCAGTATATATGTTTATATTGCTATAATATATATAGATCTAGACCAATCATTTCATTGCCTAGTCATTGTTTTTAGAGAAGAAGGAATCTGATCATGACGGCAGGTATAAATCAAATCAATGCAAATCATGCCCTGAATCTTGTTATTGAATCTATGAAATATTTTTTTAACTCTTAAAAACAAAATTAAAATGCACCAATATAATATTGAGTTATGAAAAAAGATTTGATGTCATAAATAAAAAATAACATCTTTTGGTATATTTACAAAAGGATGTAGTAATCTCAATTTTGCATTTCATGCAAGTTTTCAAATCCTGACTGATCTGAGACAATTTGGTCCAGGTCCAATATTGACTCTCCATAACTGATCTTATAATCTTGTCAAAATAACTATGTAATCCCTGGGTTATTCCTCACCAAAATATTAGCTTAATTATAACTAAACTGACCAGTGTTTACCGGGCATATCCATATATATATATAGAAATGTTAAAATGTTTTTTTTATAAGTAAATGTATAATGAATCAAATGATATACCTATAGATATATTTGTACCATTTGATATATATATTTTTTGATGCTGTGAAACAGCATTCTTAGGTACGTTCGGAGAGCCTGTGCACATCAAAACAATAAAACCACTCCGCGATGAAAATTGAAAATTGTTTTGTTCATTTCATGTAATACTTGATGGTATGAAAAAATAAAACCCCAATATTCAAAACCACAGACATAGAATTTGTACATACGTATACACCATGGATGGAGTGTTTTAAGTGTTCAGTTGGGACTCTATGATATTTGTATTACTCCGAGAACACTGGTCTCCCGAAAATCACAAACAACGCCTTCTTCGCTGTCTTCCTCAGCAACAGATTTTCGGTGGATTTTGGATTGTGTATGTTTATCTAAATTTTACGTAATTCATGCTAATGATCGATTATTTTAATCAAATGTTATTAAGGTAACTGCAAAAGGAAGTTCTTATAACGCTTATAAAGTTTTTTGTGTTGTTTGTATTGACGAACTATATCTGAGATATTATTGCGCAGTAAAAGTTAATAGTCTCTCACTGGGAGTTCTGTCTTTTGTTTATCGACAACTGCGGTATATTGAAAGGGAAGAAGTACCAAAATTATCAACATAAACTTACAAAATATAATGATAATATAGATCTATTGATGTACGAGCAACTTAAAGTGACAAATGAACTTATATATATTGTCGTGTAATGTACGGTAGCCTTATGACGACTTGCTAAAGTCTGATGTATTGCAGGAAAATTCTTGATGATAGTGTTCTTATGAATTCAAAAGAAATTTGACTGTTATAAGTAACCAAATAATGTACCCTGTACTTGACAAACGTATATGGCCATGTTTTATTATAAGTCAAAAGTCGGCAAAGCAAAACTCACGATAAATGTTCTGCACGATTATATCTCGCCAACCAGTTCCCGTTAGGCTTACGAAGACTTGCTAAAGTCCGATACATTACATGAAGTTTTCTTGATGTTAACGGCTAGCGTTCTTGTGAATTTAAAAGAAATCCGAGTGATATACGTAATGAAATAATGTACCTATTATTTGGCAAAAGTATCTGGCCATGATTTATTAGTCAAAAGTCGTCAAAGCAACCCATGTTAGTTTTCTAAAAAGGAAACCAAAACATATCCTGAAATGGTAATATTTCTAATGTTATATTTTTCCGAAAATATTCTTTAATGTTAAGTGGATATTAAGATACGAAAATGTTTACTTATTATTTTTTTGTCTTTGAAGTTACATTGATGAAATTGATAATTTAGCAATTAATAAAGAATTATAAAAAAAAATGATACTCAGATTCTGAACGGTTTCATTGGTGTTGAAATCGTTATTTCAAAAATAATTTAGAAATAAAATTTATTACAGTTATTTCAGGGTAATAAGTTATTCAACTTATTGTTCTTGAAAAACTTCAAATAACATAAAATAAATACCGTGTATTGTAAATATTTATTATTAAACTCCGAAATTCAACACTGCACACTAATGTATAGTTTACAAAATTCTATATTTAAATGAAAAACCAATTTCTTTATTCCTTTGTTTAAGTCCTTTATTCACGGCATCTATGAGTGGCCTTGGCACTTTGATCTACTTGGTAGTGTGTCTATAATGCATTGATGAAATTTTAAGCCTGAAATTTGCTCTAGATCCTCCTTAAGACCCTAAAGCATATATCATATAATTATTTCCCTTCAAACATTCACTATCTCTCCTTAAAATACATTTCTGATGATGTAATGACTAATATTATTAATCAGTTTATTAGTAAGCTAGCTAATTATAGCATGCTTGCAGTTAAAAGAGATGATTAATACTACAAAATCTAATACCGTATTCCATCCATTAAGCACCCAGGTCCCTATAAACTGAACTCTCCTTATTTTTGAGGTCTTTGTTTCAATTGGCCAGACATTAATAAAGACCAAAGCGACACAAAACTGTATAGATTTGCAATGATTTCATCTTATTAACATTTTTACAAGTGTTTAAACGCACTGGGCGCTTATTGGGTCGAATACGGTATGCATATAGATTTAAACTTAAAAAAGAAATTGTGATTGATGTTACAATATTGTATTATTTATAAAATAACTAAGAGATTGCTAGTATGCATATGACATTTCGCAATGATTATTAAACAATCAAAATTAATCATCTTAGTGATGAGCACTTCGCCATGCCAGTTATGTCAATCAATTTTATATATTGTGAATGCTACATCATTTGCACTTAAATTGAATAGGTACACATGCATGCTTGTGTGAGCAAGAGGCGTGGCTACATTTACCGCCTAGCGATGGGTCAATAAATTTATGTAGAGTAACTCTTTGGCAAGGTGTTAAAATAATAATAATAATAAAAAAATGAACTTAAAAAAACCTCATCAACTTAAAATGTCTTTTAGACATATAAATGTCTCTAATGAAATCAGGACAGGACCTGTACAGAGGGCTTGAAATTTATTGAATGATCGTAGGGAAACATCCTACTGGAAATGAGTATGTGTTAATGAAATATATACCTTCACACGATCTCTGATACCTGTTTCAGGTAAACAAACAATACTTCTATAATCTCCTCAGATGGTGACATGTTACGATAAAGCTTTTAAGTAGATCCGTTGTGTGACCGGCCGCGGAGCCAGAACCAAGGAATTTGTCCTATATATACTATATATACTAGGAAGTTAAAATTTTGTATTGGGCCATTGAAGCTACTGGAGAGGAATTTGGTGTTCGTGTTTACCTAAATATTTACGCAGTATATGCCTTTGTATATTTACAAATCTATATTCTATAACCTCTTTAATGGGTGGATTTAAAAACTAGCTGGCCAGGGGTCATATAGGTGATAATATTGTTATTAAGTATCAATTCAATATTTGTCACTAAGGCACTGCCCCCTATACATACCCGACCTGTTTAGTAATAATTTAGATACACACACATTGGATAATTTCATAAATGTCTTCTTATTTCATGCATTTATTTAATTACATGGTTTTACTAGGTCAAATTTTTGATTTACTTTTAAAACTCCGTTAAAATTTGTTAATTAACTTTAAATTCTATTTAAAAAAATAAATGAATTGGTATTTTGTGTATCTAAATATAATTAATAAACATAATATAAGCTACAGATAATTATGAATTACATATTTTTATCCAGAAACATATAGACTAGTTATAAATGCAGGTTAGAGAACTATATATATACATCCTGATCTTTACCTAAATGCAGGTTAGAGAACTATATATATACATCCTGATCTTTACCTACATTGTATATAGTGAGAGCCCCATTTCAGTTGTTGTAGTTTGAAACCCATGAGGGGCAGTTGCCAGGTACTGACTACAGCTGGTTGGTGATTTTTCTCCGGGTACTCTGGCTTTCTTAATTAAGCTTGCCAGCTTCCACCTTAGTCCTTTAGATCTGGCCTGTCCTTATGTATACAGTACTATAAAAATAGTTGGATATAGATGTTCAGTACAGTGTTGAATATATAAGATATTTTAGTTGGATATTTATATCAATGTCATTATTGAGTTTTACAGAGGGCCCTTTCATAGTTATATCATATCTGATCATGAAACAAAATACATATATATATATCCTACAAATATTTCATATCATTATATATAAATAATGTATACTTGTGTACCTAGCCTGCCATGTTCGATTTCTGTTCAAGGAATTTTTCTGTCAGTGTCAACTGTCTCATTGTAATTCAATGGAATCCTATGTCAAGGTATTGATTCCACGTCGTTACGCAAGTTACAAATGTACTGTATAATCAGAAACATTCATTAATAAATAAAATGCACTGGCCTTGTCGGATACACAGTGTAACTATTGTGTGAATATTTTCATTGTAATTGTGAAAGTTTGGAACCATCATGTAATGTTGCTTATTAGATATGTATGAATTCATAGCATTGTCACTTTAGCAGTCTAATGAATTATTTCACAGTATTAACCACAATAAATGCCCTAGATATCCCTTATGTAAGTTAGCATGCCAGATAATGTCATGCCTTAGCTGTCACTGTAGAGAGGTCTATCTTTAAACTTGATATTATACATGTATACGTACCTCAATCTGTTTTTGTGGTATGTTGAGAATTTAAAATTTACACACTATAAGATTTCAAAATTTACTTTTGTTTTAAAATGCATGTCTTGTATTTAAATTTACATAACATGTTATAAAATTATTATCATATGACTAAGAAATTATGAATATGGTTGTTATCTCATTACATTAACATTGTACGGACTTGTGATTGTGGCAGCCCGTACGCGTCTTTTCTTACTTAGATATTTAATTTGGAGGCTAGTGTAAAGCAAAGCAATTGTCTTAAAGATATATTAAATATCCAGTTTTCTTTTTAACCTTTAATAATTAATTATCCCCCGCCCAACGAAGTTGATGGGGGATATACAAATGGGTTCCGTCCGTCCGTCCGTCCGTCTGTCCGTCCGTACGAATGGTTTCCGGAGCATAACTCTAAAACCAGTAGAGATATTTCCACGAAACTTCATACACACATTGGTCTTATGGTCTAGTAGTGCCTTTTGCTATTTTTAGGTTTTCATTTTTTGGATTTTTTCCGTAACCATGGAAACATTGCTGAAAATATCATATTTTTGTACCAGGTTCGTTTCCGGAGCATAACTCTAAAACCAGCAGAGATATTTCCACGAAACTTCATGGACACATTGGTCTTATGGTCTAGTAGTGCCTTTTGCTATTTTAAGGTTTTCACTTTTTGTACTTTTTTCTGTAACCATGGAAACATTGCTGAAAATGGCAGATTTTTGTGTAAGAATCGTTTCCGGAGCACAACTCTAAAACCAGCGGAGATATTTCCATGAAACTTCATAGACACATTGTTCTTATGGTCTTGTAGTGCCTTTTGCTATTTTTAGGTTTTCACTTTTTGTGCTTTTTTCTGTAACCATAGAAACATTGCTGAAAATATCATATTTTTGTAGCAGGTTCATTTCCGGAACATAACTCTAAAACCAGCAGAGATATTTCCACGAAACTTCATAGACACATTGTTCTTATGGTCTAGTAGTGCCTTTTGCTATTTTTAGGTTTTCATTTTTTGCATTTTTTCCGTAACCATGGAAACATTGCTGAAAATATCATATTTTTGTACCAGGTTCGTTTCCGGAGCATAACTCTAAAACCAGAAGAGATATTTCCACGAAACTTCATAGACACATTGGTCTTATGGTCTAGTAGTGCCTTTTGCTATTTTAAGGTTTTCACTTTTTGTACTTTTTTCTGTAACCATGGAAACATTGCTGAAAATATCATATTTTTGTACCAGGTTCGTTTCCGCAGCATAACTTGAAAACCGGTTGAGATATATGCACGGAACTCCATAGGCACATTAGTCTTATGGTCTAGTAGTGCCTTTTGCTATTTTAAGGTTTTCACTTTTTGTACTTTTTTCTGTAACCATGGAAACATTGCTGAAAATGGCAGATTTTTGTGTAAGAATCGTTTCCGGAGCACAACTCTAAAACCAGCAGAGATATTTCCATGAAACTTCATAGACACATTGTTCTTATGGTCTAGTAGTGCCTTTTGCTAATTTTTGGTTTTCACTTGTTGTGCTTTTTTCTGTAACCATAGAAACATTGCTGAAAATATTCATATTTTTGTAGCAGGTTCATTTCCGGAGCATAACTTTAAAACCAGCAGAGATATTTCCACGAAACTTCATAGACACATTCTTTTTATGGTCTATTAGTACCTTTTGCTATTTTTAGGTTTTCATTTTTTGCACTTTTTCCGTTACCATGGAAACATTGCTGAAAATATCATGGTAAATGGTAAATGTTACTCTGCAAAACTCCACCCATCTTTGTGTATATAGTCTAATATAAATGTCAAGGCTGTATACCTAATTCAACAATTGCAGCCCCGCTCTACTTGAATTATACTCCATCTTTCTTTACGCCTCCTTCAGTACTTTCAGTACTTTGATTTTTTCATAAAAATAAGTCTTCACAATCAAACTTACTTCAGCTTTGATATCTCCATTGGCGGGGGATCTGAATGACTATGTCCTTGTTTTCTCTTTCTTTCTGGCTTTCTGATTGGCCTATTTATTTTTTTCATTCCATGATGAAAAAAATTTCCGAGAATGGCGCTGAAACCCGACGTTATCGTGACGTCACAATAGAAACATTGACGTTGCATGTCGATTTGGAAAAAAATAATCCCTTGGAAAAAATCAATTGAATCGTACGTGTAAACATATTTCATTTTATAAAGTAGCCTGGAAAATTAATAATAAGCATTGAAGTCACTATTTTTAGGTCACCTGAGACGACGAAGTCTCAGGTGACCTATTCTAATCGCCTTTTGTCCGTCGTCGTCCGTCTTGCATCGTATGTCCGTAAACAATTTACATTTTCGACTTCTTCTCCAAACTTGCTGAAGCAATTTCATTGAAATTTTGCACAAACCTTCTAAGGCATAAGGCCAATCAAAATTGTGAATTATATGGTCCCCACCCCCCAGGGAGCTATATATGAGGGGCCAAAATTGGTAAAATTGACTAAAATTTCAAAAATCTTCTTCTCCACTCACAGATGTGATGGAATTAAATACTCTTCATAGATAGAAAGGTCCTAAGGTCCTTTACAAAATTTGTGAATTATATGACCCTGGGGTCTCAGATTTCCCCCTGGGGAGGGGGTTGTTTACTATAAATTATATAGGGAAAATACATTTTTGAGTATTATTTGATCATTTGTAATAGGAAATGAGTCAAATATTGTCAGAATTATCAGTATGAGATGACCTTTGAATCCTATTAACTAATTTTCCATGACTGACCCCAAGGGACCTTAGGGGCGGGGTCAAAAGGGGTCAAATAGGCTATAACTTCAAAAATCTTCTTTTGAAATTCTGGAAATGGTAGAATCACATACTCTTCATAGATGGAAAGGTAGCATTTTAACATCTTATCCATATTGGTCCTGGCCGACCCCCCAGGGGCCAGAGGGGTGGGGCCAAAAGGGGTCAAAATGGATAACATTTCAAAAATCTTTCTTCTGAATTCACAGATTTGATGGAACCAAATACATGTAATATTCATAGATTAAAAAGTCAAAGGAGAAGGTACGTTAAGACTGGAATATGGCCCCAAAATTAATTCTCCAGTATTTAAAAGAACAACATATTTTGCCATATAACTGTTGAATACATTTGCTAACTCATTACATCCCGAAAATATCCCGCATGTGGCAATTATGTTCACTATGACGTCATCAACATGCAGTTTCCCGCCATTTTTCACAAAAATCCTTGAAAAATCATACTTTTTGAGTGGTTTTCTCTAAAAATGAATGTGGCCGCCTTCGTGGAGCAGAAAGAGATTTTCACACGTTGTGTATCATGTATTTACGCTTATCCATGCAAAATATAAAGTTGCTCCAAGTTGGCGGCCAAATCCATTTGAAGCCTTTTCTAACCTAAAGATGATGAATTTCTAGCAAAATTTGGCGAGAAGAGGAAAATCATCAATTTGATGACGTCATAGGTGGAGCACATCGTGTACATGGTTATAAAAAGTTATGTTTTGATGAATGGCAAGTATGAGAGTATTTATTGATGTGAAATTGATGTGGATCAGAGTTAATATTTTTCAGCCTGAAGAATTAAGGCCAAATATATACTGGTCCTATCATATCTACTCCTTTATAAAATAGCTGACTGACTTCAAGGGCCTGATGGGCAAATGTATTTAGTGTTAATATGCATGTCTTTGTTTCATTCTGTATCTGAACTCAGGTGACCATTAAGGCCCATGGGCCTCATATTTAATTTCATCGGGTTATGAAATAAATTTTGTTTGCAAACTTTTGTGAGAATCCGCTACGCAGATTCACACAGTTTGCAAACAAAATTTCTTTCATACCCCAATGCAAGTTAAAAATAGTGACTTCAATGCTTAAAACAATGACCATTCCCTTTGGTGCCGCTGATACAATGAACACTAGTGGTCAACGTATTTGACGTCATAATCAATACCTAGCTACCTGCAAGTGCAGATAACTCTGTAATATGCAAATGCAGAATAGGGACATGGGCGCTTATTGGGTCAAATATGAAATAAATATTCTCTGTAAATGTCTTTTCTAAATACAATTTGCAGTTTTAAGACAAGAACCAGGTGGTTTTTCAATAAGTATATAAAGTATTCAATAACATTAATTAAATGTGGCCATCAGTCCAAGCCAGGAACAGCAGGTTGTCCATTCACAAGCTACAGTTATGAATTAAGGTTGTCTGTTGCAGACTACACTCTACATCCATTCCATCAATTGGATCCCCACCAGTGAACTCTGGAGATTTAGATACTTTGTGTTTACATTGGAGTCTAACAGTTGCTAGCTGTCAAAAACACCTTTAGTTTAAAGTAATTCACTGTGGCTATCTATCTTATACATCTAATTGGTATCACACACACAATTCTTACTGTGCTCCCTTCTTTTATCAGACTTGTACCACCACGCAATCTTTTATATAGAATTCTGTGTCATATATATATCGCCAATTATAATTGAACTGTCCAAGTGGTTTGAAGCATATACCATGACCAATTGGATACAAAATTGCAGATCCAGGAATCTTCATTTAAAATTAAAATGTTCATTTAGTCACAAAAAATGACCATTGAGCTATTTAGGAGTACTCCAGCTGCTTTTAAATAAAACAATAACCATCTATATCTAAATTTTTACTGGAATAGTAATAAGCTAACAGGTACATTGTATAT
Organism: Argopecten irradians; assembly: GCF_041381155.1. NCBI lineage: Eukaryota > Metazoa > Mollusca > Bivalvia > Pectinida > Pectinidae > Argopecten > Argopecten irradians. The sequence goes on along the minus strand of NC_091134.1, from coordinate 9,256,434 downwards.
ATATATATACTGTATTTATATAAGCCAACTTACATGATGAAAATAAATCGCCCTCAAAACATTTCAATTACAAGTTAAATGGACTTTTTAATTGTAATAATGGAGTTTAAATGCAGTGAAAAAGTAGTTCGAACAGAAAACTTAACATTCATGATAGTTGGCAATGGTTTACTATTCTAAACTATACTAAAAATTCTCTAGATCTATGAATGCTTACAGTATAGAGAATGATATTCCTTGTGTAATAGTCACACTTAAATATATCCATGTCTCTATATTATCAAATTTGTTTTACAGAAACGTTCCGAGCCGCAGCTGAAGCTGGTCCAGATGATATTCTGAAGTTGTATAACAAAAAAGGAAACCTCCTAAACATATCACCGAAACTCGCAGAAAATACTCCTGACACACGATATACACTGGAGGTAGTAGCTACGCATTGTAATGGTAGGTTGAATACCCGTTAGATAATATTTAAATGAGATGTAGATTTTGATATCAAATTTTAGTTTTTGCTTTCGAAGAGAATAATTTCATAAAATCTGTGCCGACCGTTAACTGAAGAATAATTGAAGCTATTTGCAGATGGACTTATCAAATACTAGTTGGTACATAATGTATATCATATCTTGTCATATGTCACTCTATTCAACATCATATTGCACCCTTTTGCAAGTACCAATTAAGAGAAATGCCACTGACCAGTGGTCAGTACCTGCATGGAAACTGCCCCACATTGTATATATTGAAACTTGCAATTGCCAACCAGTGGTGGACGGCTTATGGCAACATATTTATGACATCCTATAACCGCTGTGGCCCTATCACTACAGGGGTAGTGATGTAATATAATCTATTTATCACATAATCCGCCTGATATCAATGGGCCTCTTGTTGCATATGTCTCTAGTGTAAGATGACCTGGAGCAATTTTCATTGGCTGAAAAATCATTTTGACGTCATACAGAAACAATAAAATGACGTCAGGAAAAATGACGTGACGTCATGTTTACGATGACGGCGGGACAGTTAAAATGGCGGTCTCTGCTGGATTTTCTAAATACATTTTGAAGTTAAATTCTTTTTTATGTAGGTATTTGTAGATATGTGATAAAATGTATCTTATATTTGTGTTCATTTCATATGAGATTTTATGAAACTCGTCTCAAAGTTTTAATTTTTGCTCTCCAAGGCTCGCAAAAAAACAAACTTCTTAGACTCATTACATAAAATCTCATATGAAATGAACACTGATGTAAGATCCTATATATATATGTAGATGTATTATTTAATTAATTTTACATCACCTGCTATGCCCTGTTGTTCTTAACATTGTTGATGGTTTTATTTAGAAACATAACTTGAGGATTATATAGAACCACTTGTTACACATAGAACTGTGAAGGAGACAATTTTATCATCAGATGGTATTATTACCAGTTTATTTTCCAGAACCTCATATTGGCGCTCAGATTGGTGTGGACATAAGTATGATAGAGTCAAGGTAAGTTGTCCTAACAAAATAGATACGCTAAAATAGAAATCTTGTGATATGATCTTGTATTATCCTGTTAGATATTTCAGGGGTAACTTAATTTTAGCGCTTTATAATTTGGTGCTGCAAAATGAATGTGCTGTGATTTAATGCTATTGTGCATGTGTGCTAAAATTTGATTTTGCTAAAATAAGCATATAATGTATAGTATAAAGTATGGTACAGGGGATTCCGCTTATTTGCATAGGTCATTTTCCAGAAGAAAATATGCAAATAACCGGAGTATTCGAATAGGCGGAGATGACATTTTGCACCTCCGTTTGACCCCACACATATGTATGTGAATAGGCAAATAGATATCGTTTCGTTTTTTGATAAATACGTAAATTTTTTGCACTTAAAACGAACAACAAGTAATTATTTTCGAAGCTGTAAATCGATTTTAATTGTTTAATAACAAAAAATATTCCAATATTAGATTCTTGTTTACGTTAGATCGACACATGAATATTTGAGAAACAGCTAAACGATCGATATCAAATGCAATTAGATTCTACTAAACAGGATTGGATTTGTGTCTACAATTCTGAACCTAAATAATAAACAAATTTACGTACATTTGCCTAGCAAAATGAACTTACGATCGTGATTAAACTTCAAAGTACCGATCAACTAGTAGTGTTGTTTTTAACAACATGTGTGTATGAATTCGAAAATGGCGGCAGGTGATGAAGCCATGCGTTCACTCGACCTAAATGTGTTTTGAGAATTTTCCCTGTATTGTTGATCTATACGGTGAATAGCTTGATAACATTTCAGAAATTAATGCATATTCAAGTAGCAATGAAACAACGTAGCAAGTATCTTTTGTATCCTAAGCTTACATACTGTACGAAACTTGCGGTAGTCATTGCACGCCGACTTTGCATGCTTTTATGTCTCGTTCAACGAGACGCTTGATACGCACATGTCTGTCAGAGTCAACAAGACTCTGGTTGAACGAGACTACTCATGAATGGCGATTGTTGTAAGGAAGCATGGTTTCTCCAACCGATCGCGAACTAAGGTACGTTACGTTAATAAATAAAATATTTGAAAATGCAAATGCTTTAATTAGATGTTTGAGTCAGTGAATATACTAAAGTTATGATCAACCGCTGCTGATGTAAATCGTAACAGCGTCGAATACCTTTGCAGATTCATGCATAAAATAACAAGCCATACTATAACGTTAATCTGTTACCAGGATGATTTCTAGTAAAAGCGAAGTATCTTGAAACATATATCGGCGAATTTCGCTAAAAATATATTGCAACATTGAAAAATATTCGATTTTATTTTTAGAATTTCCCAAATATTTTATTCAAATAACCGGAGGTCATGTAAAAGTCTATGCAAATACACGGAGTTGAAAAACAAAGATAAAGAAGGAAAAAATCGGGACTGCAGAATTTTATGCAATTAACCGAAATATTCGAATAACCGTTATTCGATTATGTGGAGTCCTCTGTATATAGATGTCCAGGGTTTATAGTAAGGGACATTGAAGTCAGAGCAATACATTGCTAGTCTGTCAACTTACACAACTTATTCTCTGTTTCCCATCTGTATGAACTCTCACTTGTAGTTTATTCTTATTTTATACCCATCTACATATAGATCTGCCTATTGCTAGATTTGTCTCCGATTTTGGGTTGTTCTACACAGAGAAAATTAGTTAAGTATGTGATTATCGAAAGCCAACGTATCTGCTATTCAATTGCTCTTTAAAGTTTGTTAATTATCTGAAACACACTAACTACTTGTTGTCACATTTTTAAGTAACTAGATTATAATCTTTTCAAATATTTTTGATAACTATTTATGTGTAATATCTCAATATATTGACATGTGCACGGAGTACGGCAGACCGCCGATGTTTTGGATATCTACAAGATATTTCACAGATAGTTCCAGGTTACGATGGCTAATAAAAGAAAAAAAAAACACAATCCAATTTTAGTACCTTATTCTTCTAAATACAACACTTGATTGTGCAAGTTGTCAAGCATTTAATGGGAATGTCTTGCATTGAAATTGCCACTTTTATATACCTTGATTTTGTGGCTCCCTGGACATCGTTTTTCCCAAAAAATACTGATGCTCAAAATATATCGATAGTAGGGTTTTTTCCAGCATTTTCAGCCCCAAAAAGTACCTGCGCAAAGTACACTGGTGCACAAGTTACACAAGTTTTTACGGTAATTACGGGTATACTGCCTACATGACTTTTCATATTGCCAGGTTTTACATCATCATACTGTCAGTATTAAATCATCAGCTTATACAAGTACATCTACCTAACTCTTTCTACTGCTACCGGTAGTTAACGTTAGTTTCAGTAATGCCTACTTTTGTCAGTGACAATATTCTCTGCGGAAACATTGCTTTACAAGATTTAATGTTTTCAATAAGAATAAATAGTGAAACGAGGCAGATTTAAAGTAGGAAGATACTGCAAACTCAACATATTTTGGCAGCAAATTTATTTAGCGTTTTCATGCTAATTACATATTTACGATGATTTAATTTCATAGTTTAGTGTCATATATTTCTATACTCTACTTTTGTATGATGCCTTTTTTGTGAAGATTTATTTTCAAGATTTGTACTAACCCTCAAAATATTCACACACGAAAATTAGTTTATTTACAGTAGCAATTAAAGAATGATTTTTGTGTGAAGATGTTGGTTTTCTCTCACTTCAAATTTGTTGGGCTATTTTATTACAAAATTTTTGAAGAAAAAGACCTTCAGACCTTATTTACAGACATTTTACATTTCCACCAGGAAATGGATGAGAGGAATGGGGCCCATATAGTGTATGTCTTGGCCTTTATACGTCCCATATTGCCCTGGTCTGCTCTGCTTTCACTGCAATTAAGGGACGATTTAGTCTGAGAGTGCATTGAAAGTTGCGTTTATATCGGTAATAAACTGGTTGTTATAAAAGTTGGTATCACTGTGACCTTCGATTTCCCACAAACATATACTGTGGTTAATTTATATATGCGTCGCAAGAAAAGCTCGCTCATTGCCATAACATCTTGGTGCTAATTCTTGTAGGCCGAACCCAAACTCGCACAAGTGGCGTAAAGCATCTTATGTCTAAAGCTAATTCATTCAGTATATATTACATTAGCGTATTACTATAAGTGCCTTTTCAGGTGAATGATCTTAAAAGGGTCTTAAAGAAACTTTCTCTAAAGATTTGATGCTTTTGTATCATCTTACCTGATGGCAATCTGGCTCAAGTATGGGTATAGCCTACACATTGTTCTTATTTGATTAATATTGTATAGCTATATAATTAGGAAATCTTAAGTAATATTGTAGGATTTGTCAATATTTTTTGTTTTATTGTTCATACGGGAATAAAAGTTTTATGTAACATTTTACTTTGTGGTTATGTGGCAATATTTACTTCCACTGAATTGTCCTTGTAAGATCGATGTTTCTATAGTTTTGCTCTGCCAATTTTGCATTGAAATTTTGAAATTAATTGATTTATTTCATAATGATAACAATGATATTTAATTGCTATATATAACATTGTGTCACATTAAATGATTAGATTTAATTCTCTCTGATAAAGAGACAATTGCTGCAATCCAGGGGAAAAGTTCTGAACACAAAATAAAACTACTGGTACACAGCATTTCTACAAAGAATGAAATTTTTATCTCAAAATCTATAGTAGGATTGGTTGCAATTTAAAGAGGAAGTTTACGATGCAGTCAAATTTATATTCAAATATTCAAATTTATAAATTTACATTGAAATCATTGACTTATACATACAGTATATTTGTTTTCTTCAATATATTAAACATTGTCATCCATTTTATGGTATTCAATTTCCACTTGATCATGTTGAATGACGTTTAAAGAGGAAATATAATCTTATTAACCATTCACGGACAGACATACAATTCTCATTCTGACGTTATAAAATATTGTGAGCGACACAAATGAGATGTAATGATTTTGTACTTTCCTGCCATAAAGGTTTCAAAATTGAATTTAAGAGCATGCAAGATATTATTTTTTTGTTATAAAAGGTTTAAAATCCTGGCAAAATTTTGTAGAGATTGGGTTATAATGCGAGTTTCTTCTGTAATGTCTATATAATATCTTTACTTTTTGTTGAGTGTCTGTGAGAATTCCTTTTATCAGTAATTGGAAGAAGTTTCGTAGTAGATTTTTTTTTAGATATTTGGAACTTTTTGTAGGAGTTTTTACCCATATGCTTGATCATTGCCATTTCAAATAGGGAATTCGAGGGGTTAGAGAAGGAGGTATTTCTGTCTTACGAAAATTCCTTATATTCAAATTTTTGGTCTAGGTCGTGCTTAATTTCTATGTATGTTAAATGCTGTTGGATGTTTGTTTTTATCCTATTAATACCAACAAGGTCAAGGAAGTGGAGGAAATCTGGAGTACCCAGAGAAAAATCTCCTAAAAACCTAAGACCTATGCTCAGTAACTGGCAATTGCCCTAAGAGGAATTCAAACTGAAAACCCAAGATTGAAGGCTTGTTGTATAATGTCGGAACATCTTAATCACTTAGCCACAAAGTGCATGGTCCCTTTTTGCTGTTTCATTAATGTTAATCATAGCATTATGGGCATGATCGAGCAAAGGTTTGGCCTATCCTGTTGTGGCTCTTTCTGATTTACATTCCAAACTGCATATAGAGTTTGAAAATTGACTTTACTTGGAGTAAAATTGAAAATCTCTGCTCTTACTCTTAGATAATGTCCACCCATTAAACAAACCAAATAAGAATGAAAAACAAAAAAATAATTTCCTGTGAACTTGACTGTTATCTTGATACACCTGATTCAAACTTTTAGCTATTTAAATTAATTTTAATTTAAACTGTTCTCATACATGTAAAATGTAATCGCGGCCATTTTGTTTTTCTGGTAAGGAAAGTGTGTATAAGTTAACATGTTTATAACTTTTCAAATAATTACCAGTATGACTGATAAATGGTAAAATGTGCCCCAAGAAAAAAATTTGAATGTTTTTTATTATGATAAAAGATAAACAGTGCCCCAGGAAAAAGTATTAGTTGTTGTTTGATTTATTTGACCCAGGTGATTTATTTGATCCAAATTATTCTGCTAAATATTGTCATGCTTTGGTATTCTTTTCGACCCATGCTAAGCCACCGGAATGTTTTTACAGACATTTTGTAGGTCAATTGATTTAGTCCTCATAGAATCGTTTACAAAATAGATATCAAACGTACAAAATCATGGTGATGTGTTGTTATACAGGAATAATCACCTCTCGTACATGAATGCTTAATCGGTTATATGACTGTCAATAAGGATATTACTAACTCGCGGCATTCTTTGTTTGACCGTCATATCGAGAATTCTCTCGTCTATTCAGCAAGCCCGTAATGTATGTCAGCTCAGTGTGAAATGAAACCACGTGGAAGTAAAACTTTAATTGGTGTGTAACAATAGAATAAATTGTAATTGAAATCGTCGGAATTTTAAAGCCAAAACAAACGTAAACATTGGTTTCCTTGGATGTAGATATTGATGGTCTATTGATTGTACCGGTACACATAAAGTTTGAATTATATAAATACAAAGTAGGAGGTCATATTTTATTGAAAAGAAAGTCTACCAACTTGACAATAATATACTTGACTTTTACATACTTGTATAGCTGAACCAAAAAATTTGTGACATACTAACTTGTTACTTAACCAAGAAAATTGTGATTTATATACACATTCTTGTAACCGAATCAAGAAAATGGTGACTTACAGTACTTGTTATACAAACTTGTAACTGAAGAGAGAAAACAGTGACTTATATGTGCTTGTAACTGAACCAAGAAAATCATCTAATATATGATTAATTGTACAAACATTTCTGTTTTGGTACTGTTGGATAAATTAATAGCATGCCTCATGGTTTTAAAAGAAGGGTCCTCCCATGGAATATCACAGTGTTCTTATATTTGATAATGTGGAATACTGTAAGTTTGGCACTATAATTATATCTGTTTCTTTTTTGGTACATAAACAGTCTGTAGCGGATCAGATTAATGAGTGCATTATTGTCTATTGTACCCTGCCATTGATACTATTGAGATCTCTGTCAGTCTGTCTATTTGTCACATTGAACAGAAATTCTCTATGTAATAAGTAGTTACCATATCAATATACCTGATGAGAATTGATTATTGATTTAGGCCAAATCTAGTCTAAGGCGAGAATGACTAAAATATTGCTGGCAATTCTAAGGTAATCAAAGTTAACGTTGATGTAAAATGATCTAATTCAATCATTGTGGATGTGAAAAGCAGGTGTTTGTTTTGGTGTATAGTGTATGAATCAGCCTTAACACTTAGTGTCAAGGAACACCTGGTTCTAGTCTTGTTTTAGTGTTAGTGTCTGATCTAGTGGTGTAATGACTAAACCATTCGCCTTTCATCTATCTGGCTGGGGTTCGATCCCGGGCACAGACATGAAAAAAGTTTGAGATCACCTACCTGATTATGTGGGTTTTCTCCAGGCACTTCTGTTTCCTCCTATAATTTATAAAGATCACTCGCCCTTACATGTTGGCCATTGAAAGAAATTTGCATAAGTTACATAACTTACTGTGCATGTACAATCATCGTAAAATAAATAAAATTCATAATCTACATTAATTATAGACATAGTTCAGGGTGAAATGTACTCAATTATATTTAAATGGAATTTGATTGTGAAATTTCCCATGCAAGTATTATTTTAGGCATGCAAGTATTATTTTAGGCATTTTGTGGTATTAGTGAAACTTTAGTAATCAAGGATATCCGTCAAAGCCATAAAATTAACAAATCTGTAAAAATAATCCTGTTTATACAGTTAATTTGTTCATGCATATTTACTTGTAATTAACTGATGGCTTTGATTTTAATTTTGTATTTATGTTTGTAAATCATTTACCCCTAAAATGTCATAATTGGATCTTGATCATCCAGTATTTGAACAAGAAAAGCCTTGATGTCATCAGGGTTGAACAAGTTATATGACTTGGACCCAACACTGTCTGAAAATACAGGAAATATTCAGGGAATATGATAGTGTTGGTTACTGTATTAGAGAGTGATACTTTGGGCATTATTGAAGTATGAAATGTAAATAGATTGTATTTGCGATTAGAACTCTTAGAGTTGAATATGTACATTAAATGCAAAAAGGTTTCCTTTTCTGATGGCATAGTGCAAAAGCAAATAAATGTATGTCAAAATAATTGACTGGAAAGATCAATGTATGTGTAAGTATGTTTAGAATCTAGTCTACCTTGTTTCAAACTCATTCACCCCTAGATTTCCATTTGGACTCTTCCATTTTATAGGCCGGAATAGTTAATTATGTAATTTTAGGGGTGAGTAAATAAGGTTGCTTAATAAATACTATTTGTATAGACCAAATTACAAATTGGCTCGTTTTTGATACAATATTGCAAACATTGCGCTCAGCATTCATGTGTTACCATGTACACTGGTAACCCAAAATGTGTTAATCTTGCCGAAACTTGTTAGAATAACGGCAGAATACTTAATTTTTAACAAGTTTCGGCAGGATTAGCATATCTGTTTTTTTATTCAGTATTAACCCTTTATATTAAGACTTTTCCTCAGAATTCCAATTCGATCAATAAAATTAAGTATTTCTGCCGTAAAATTAAGTATTTTTCTGTCCGCTGTGGGTCGTGACGGCTGACGGCCGAATAACAGAGGGTACCAGTCACAAATACCCAACTTCGTTACGTGCACGGCTATTTATTGCTACATTGTCGGAGTTTGGGAATCGACAAACTTTTCCGATGCGACGGTGAAATTAACAGATTCGGCGATAGAATTAAGAGTTTCTGCGTTTATATTCAGTGTTTCTGCGTTTATATTCAATGTTTCTGCGCTAATATTAACACATTTCGTCGCTTACATCGAGCGGGGGCGCCGAGCCGTGACGGCCGAGCACACGGCTTACACAGGTAAACTTTACCTTGTGAAACGAGACTTACAGTACGTACAGCCGCCAGCCGATTGTACCTGTAAAATAATTATGTTTACAATTCTCTTTTCCCCTTTAAAAATACATATATCCTCATTATCCTATTCTCCTATCTTGTGTTGTTTTCTTTCCCGCGTCTCGTCATTTGAGCTATGCATTTTGCACCTTTTTTCGGAAGAGTTCCGATACGAGCGGTAACAAATGAATAACTGTCTAGGTTATGTGTAAAATATGTGTATATACACGGGGATTAACCATGACAAACAAATTATGTGTTTGATTATGTGCAATTACATGTACGTATATTCTTCTCACAAAGTTTAATTGTTGACGATATCAAAATAAGATCGTTTTCCATAAAATAAATAAATATTTGTTATTTACAGACGTTTTGAAAGATATTTTGCTGTTGCCTTTAATTGTAAAATGCTGATTTAGTGTTATACATAATGATTCTGCTTTTCAGGTTTGCTGAATTGATTTGATATACATAAAACGACTGATATCATATTCTGGTAATATTTGATGTACTTTGTGGCACGTAATTCCAGTATTTATTTATTTCTGCGTTTATATTCAATGTTTCTGCGTTTATATTCAATGTTTCTGCGTTTATATTAACACATTTCGTCGCTAACATCGAGCGGGGGCGTTCCGTGACGCAAGGTAAGCCTAGTACTATACATGTATACAGCATATATACGTATACGTTAGATCTACAATTTGAGTTTTTCGAGTAAATGGTTATTCTCTAGCTTTATGATGTAGATATTTTCAGTTTCAAAATATTCCATTTACACCACTTAAAACATTCAAACAAGCATATATTTAACTTTAGATTAGATAATCAGTCCAATTTGATAGCGATATCAAAATGATGTTCGGATCAGTCTGGTCTGAGATTTAGATAGCATATGATGTAAATTTTAGTGTAATAAAAAAAAGTATAATGTAACACTATCTTTTTACGAGTAAAATCCCAAAATTTAGCATGAATATATCTAGAATCCGTGTTTTTATTTCATTCAAACTTCTGCTATAACGATATGATGCAAACACGGCACCGTTTTTGAGTAAAAATAAAATGTGGACGGTTATCAGTTATGTGTATATTGGAGTTACAGTACCGAACTTATACGAAAATAATATGTATATCTATATTGTTGCCTTTGAAACTTTATCCATAACGTTTACTAAAAAGCAGAAATACATCAATGGTATTTCTGATATATGTTCCTATATTACAGTTTAAGTGTAGATTTAAATTCATTATTTCAAAATTATACTAAATCCTTAATAGTATATTCATTGTCGACAGTTTTGTATATCATACCGAGATTTAATAGTATGATATATGAACATTTATCGTATAATCCAAAAAGTAACCAAATACAGTGTTCAAATGAAAATTGAAATTATTCGTATACAGGCATTAAAAATAGATATAATATTTTGTACCTTTTTAAAAATATACTAAGTGATATTTAAATAAGTATATTTAGTGTGATAATGTTGTAACCCTTCTTGTATGACTATACATGTACATTAAGATTCGAAACGGTGAAAATACATGCTTAGAATTTTTACTAATACCTTAGAAATTACTGGAGATTGCCATATGCCACGATTCCGTAATTACAGTCTAGACTGGAATAATTTTTAAGGTTAAACCTTTAGTTGAACTAGTTCTTAGAACCATTTTTGTTTCTGAATAAGTCACCTTCCATTTTTGTTTTACCTGCGTACGACATATATATATGTGTGTATGTAATATGTATTCCTAGGTATGATCAGGTATATTTTTTTCCATTTGCTTTTACATCTTCATTCTAAAAATGGAGGTGACAATAAAAAAACCCTAGAGCATAGATGTACGGGGTTTCCATAATTCAAATCACAATCCAATTAACGGATGTCCTAACCTGATTGACAGTAAGACAATAGCAAATACCCGATATAGTCCACCGAATAGCAAATTGCCCGCGGCCAGGTAATTACAGGTGAGTTCGATGAATGGCGTTGTGTACAGGTAAATAACATCCTGGTCAAGGTATTACATAACCATCAAACCAAAGGCATGGCTAATTATATATCTATAATGTCGGTGTATCTACTAGTATATCGATTAAAAATTGAAAGCGACCGCACGGTCTGAAAAAATAGTTTGTTTTGCTTAATATCTCAATATTTAGATCTTTTATAATATCGAAAGTAAATTCTTTCTACCACATGTTGAAACGTTTTACGGTATTGTAATAAATGTATCTCGATTTATTCGGTTAGCAACACACAACACAATGTTTGTAATGATAAATCATCGGGGTGTACGTATGTCAAGCATCATATCCTTGATGCTTTAATCAAGAATTTCTTCAATTGTTACGTAAAATTTCATTTCTACAGTCACAAACTTTGCAATTCACAATGTATCAAAGATAAAGGACTACAGGAAAATATTATTAATTAAAGCTTATTCATTGCATGATCTCCTCGACAAAAAAAATCGCCGTGAAACTTTTTATTTCTGTGTGGATTTTCTTTCATAATTACACGAAGATACCATGCTATTAGAGCAACAAAATTAGAGTATTTGAAACATCGAATTTCACTCTTTTAGTTATTTATATTCGAGACAAAGTTATTGTACGATTAACTTCACTCAAAAGTAATCAGTGATAGCACATCAGTTAAAGTACAGCAATAAGCCACGGACTATTGTGACGTCACACGGTTTAGGGCTAGAAAATATGCATAATCGGCCGCGGTCAGAAAATTTGACCTCGATATCGGCGGTTTACCAGGTTATTCCGGTCGCGCGCGGCACGGAGAGGTTTCTACACGGTCTAATAAAGCCATTTCCAGCATAAACTGAAATTATCATTTTTGACTGCACAAATCCTTTAAATATATCATGGAATTATAAATGCTTATAAATGCTTATAAATCCTTGTATATATGTAATCGTGTTCCGTATTTTATTAACACTTTTTGAACTTGATTTAGGCCTAATAGTTATCGGACTAACGCACCATTTTATCATAATAAAAATGTAAATGTGTACAGATTACCGAGTACCCGGATGTACTGTTACGTGAATCTCCTAAAATTGCTGACTTGCAATATGGCGTGTGTGTCAATGATTATATATATAAAGTCAAGTGAATGTATTATATATGCCAATTCATAAATACTTGGTACTGAAACCACCCCCATTTTGTATCCCAACATCGTCAAAAGTATCATCAAGGATTTATAAGTGAGAACTGTCTCTTTACCCTACTAAACACCACGCGTAACGCTAGACGAACCGGGAAATCGAGTCCAACGAAACACCAATGTAAAGTTAATAAAATTTCACAACGTTTAGTACTTGCTTTAAGGACGGAAGATTTAGAAGATATGTCTTAAATTTTTGTTAAAAAATACGACAACTCATGAAATGACGCTTCAGAAAGTAAGACGGTAACCCTCGCACCCACAAGCTACATCAAAGGCTGCGCCGGCGGATATCAACGGAAAATCAGTCGTCGCCCAACGTCACGGTCAGTACACAAACGCAAAAGCTCCTACGTCGTACTTGCCCAAAACCCAGCGTGACTTATTCACCTCACATACGTCCTTGGTATCATCAAGGATGTATTTTAGACAAAAAAATCCTTAGTATCATATTATCATCTTATTATAAGCGACCGCGGTGTGAAAAAGTGCTCACACAGAAATTAGACATACACTACATATGAAACTATATATACTATGGTCTCATTAAATTATTAGGTAGCTGTATGACTGTGTTTCTGGTGTTTAAAAATCATACACATATGATCGCATTGAAAAAGTGTATACAACTATCGTCGGCCATTTTTCTCACTTCGAGCTCCCCAAAAAATGCATACGCATCCCCTTCGTACCTCTAGCTAGCTACCGCAAGCTAGCTCCTACCCGTGGTGTCAAGATGGCCCCAATAGGGCAAGCAATATAGCTAAATTTTGTCCACGGCGTCCGTTATCTGTGGAGTTAATTAGTCGGATGACACGTGTGCGGTACACAGTACACCTGAGAGGTGTATGTACAGGTGTAATATAATTCACCTGACAAAGAGAGAAGAACATATACTGGCAATAAGTTTTTTTTTTGTAAAGTTCATTCTTTGTAAACCCCCATTAAAGTGTACTGGGTTAAAAAGGGTCTTCCCGAACTTCACTGACAATCTAGTCTCTGTCTTTCGTTGATTAGCATTTTGAGTATATAATTATCATAGTGACATAGTTGTGTATCGATTACGTCACGCACTAAATATAGCCTTGAAAAAAATTTGCTAGCCGTTGGTCGGTTTGTGTTGACACAATATTCCATGTTAATGTGTATTTTATGGTATAATAAATAACATGCCAACTATGATAACTCCCCAGTAACTGGGTTTCGAAAGGTGTGCTCTTAAACTGAAAATTGTATATGAAAATTCTGTTATTATGTGACCTTCTTATTAGTGCTTTATTCGATTCGTGCCATGACGGTTCATCAGGATATTTATTCAAACCAATATATTATTTTCACTTTTGTGTCTCTTTTTTAGAAATAAGATATGATGATGTCATTTCCTATAACGAGTTGTACATAGATCTAACAAATATCCCCAGCTAACCAAGTTGCTTTTAAAGACGTTTTTGATATTGTCCAGTGATAGTAATATTAGGAAAAAAACCCTTTTTTTAAAGATATTTTTAGGTGTAACGACGTCACGAGTATAAAAAAATGCATACTGAATCAGAACTTATAAAAAAAATAATGTATGTCGTTAAGTTTCAGATTCAATAAGTAAATCGACAAAGAAATAATAATTTTAAAAAAAAATTGTTGAAACCTCACTACCATTATGTGTAAACTGGAATATGAAGAAATATATACACGTTTTATCATTTAACCACAATCGATGAATACAGCCTCCCTATACTACTCTCCTTATGATCGTATCCAGAGTACCTCTCTTTGACGACACAAAAGAAATCATACATGACCAAGCTAAGTTCGCTTCGTTGTAATAACATAGGCCTGGGCATGGCCTCGTAATTAGGGTAGTAGTAAAAACCTTTACCATAACACTGACTAATTAGCAAAAGACAGTATATCACCATTGTTTATTTAAGTCAAACATGTAATTATGTAATATCAAATAAAAAAAAAAAAACACAAATTGTGAGAAAGAGTGATCTTTTTAATGACCAATTAAACTTCTTAATTGCACGGAATCTTGTTTTGATTTTATAGTCTTTGTCATTCCGACAAAAAATATCAGTGGCCAAGGAGCTATAAATACTCCCTCACACAATTCCTATAGTCATCAACATGAATACCTTTCAAAGAAGCAACCTACTGATACCTGTCCAGCGACACCAAGAAGACCTGCATCCTCGGTCACAGCTTTATCAGATGCCTCATCGCCCGATGGAGAAAAGAAGAAATACCACTACCCAATTGGTCATTCCATGCCTTCGGACGAGGTGGTTTGAAGCTTCGACAGCTGAGTAGACATCGTACTAGCCGAAGATTTTTTTTCCATCTATCACTCCGTCTTTGTACAGATAGGCGAAAATGACATCGCTGACCAGTCAACGGCCCGTACAATTATTGGACTTCTTCAAGAAATCCAATCAACTGTTTATCGCCCAGGGTGTAGAAGTGGTGATGTTCGGCGAGCTTTTTCCGAGACACGATCGCAAATTCAACAAGACCGCATCACTTATCAACAGAATGATGAAGAAGAAGACAACACCCTGACATCATTTGCCAACACGACAGAGACTTGTTGAAGACAACCTCAATCCGAGCTAAAGATGGTACACACTGAAACCGTCGGCGGAAAGTTGCTTTCTCCAACAGCATTGACCGGGCCATCAGACACTATGAGGGCTTGATCTTATAATCAGCCAATCCCTTTATAAAAAAAGCCATTTTCATGGCTACCCAAATATCACAAAAAAGACCCATGAACACTCGAAAATACATCATTTATATATTACGAATTATATATTCTTTAGCATGAATAAAAACAACTGAAAATTGACACGTGTATACTATTTATAATTTTATATATAAATAATTGACGAATACTTCTTAAAACTAAACATGTCTTTAATCAGAAAAAACATATATGTATAATTGTTTTACTGACAATAAATGAATTAAATTTTATCGTATTAGTTCACCAGTTAAGTTTGGCCTCTATACTGGCATTTACGTGCAACAAAGTACATCAAATGAATTACCAGAATATGATATCGGTCGTTTAATGTATATCAAATCAATTCAGCAAACCTGAAAAGCAGATCATTATGTATAACACTTAATCAGCACTTTACAATTAAAGGCAACAGCAAAAAGCGTCTGTAAAATAACAAATATTTATTCATTTTATGGAAAACGATCTTATTTTAATATCGTCAACAATTCAAATTTGTGAGAAGAATATACATACATGTAATTGCACATAATTCAAAACACATAATTTGTTTTGTCATAGTTAATCCCCGTGTACATTTGTTACCGCTCATATCGGAACTCTTCCGAAAAAAAGATGCAAAATGCATAGCTCCAAATGACGAGACGCGGGAAAGAAAAACAACAAAAAATATACATGTAGGAGAATAGGATAATTAGGGTATATTTATTTTTAAAGGGGAAAAGAGAGATATTGTAAACATAAATTATTTTTCAGGTACAATCGGCTGGCGGCTGTACGTACTGTAAGTCTCGTTTCACAAGAGGTAAAGTTTACCCGTGTAAAGCCGTGTGCTCGGCCGTCACGGCTCGGCGCGCCCGCTCGATGTAAGCGACGAAATGTGTTAATATTTAGCGCAGAAACATTGAATATAAACACGCAGAAAACATTGAATGTAAACGCAGAAGAAGAATACATTGAATATAAACGCAGAAATAAATAAATTACTACTGGAATTACGTGCCACAAAGTACATAAATATTACCAGAATATGATATCGGTCGTTTAATGTATATCAAATCAATTCAGCAAACCTGAAAAGCAGATCATTATGTATAACACTTAATCAGCATTTTACAATTAAAGGCAACAGCAAAATATCTTTCAAAACGTCTGTAAATAACAAATTATTTATTTATTTTATGGAAAACACGATATCGTATTTTAGATAACGTCAACAATTCAACTTTGTGAGAAGAATATAACATACATGTAATTGCACATAATCAAACACATAATTTGTTTTGTCCATAGTTAATCCCCGTGTACATACACACTATTTTACACATAACCTAGACAGTTATTCATTGTTACCGCTCGTATCGGAACTCTTCCGAAAAAAGGTGCAAAATGCATAGCTCAAATGACGAGACGCGCGGGGAAAGAAAACAACAAAAATGATAGGAGAATAGGATAATGAGGATATATGTATTTTTAAAGGGGAAAAGAGAATTGTAAACATAATTATTTTACAGGTACAATCGGCTGGCGGCTGTACGTACTGTAAGTCTCGTTTCACAAGGTAAAGTTTTACCTGTGTAAGCCGTGTTGCTCCGCCGCCGTCACGGCTCCGGCGCGCCCGCTACGAGGCCGCATCGATGTAAGCGACGAAATGTGTTAATATTAGCGCAGAAAACATTGAATATAAACGCAGAAAACACTGAATATAAACGCAGAAAAACTCTTAATTCTATCGCCGAATCTGTTAATTCACCGTCGCATCGGAAAAGTTTGGCGATTCCCAAACTCCGACAATGTAGCAATAAATAGCCGTGCACGTAACGAAGTTTGGGTAATTGTGACTGATACCCTCTGTTATTCGGCCGTCAGCCGTACACGACCCCACGGCGAGATACTTAATGTTATTACAGAAAAATATACTTAATTTTACGGGCAGAAATACTTAATTTTATTAAAGTCGGTAATTGGAAGTTTTTAGGATACATCAGCAGAATCCTTTATTTCTGCAGCCAAGGGTGTAACTGACGTCAACATTCTAAAGTTAAACAAAAGAGGAAGAGCAATATGGGAAAATAAAGCCGGAGAACAAGGTAGAGCAGACAAAAATTACAAAAACAATTTGAATTTTTTTTTTAAAAAAATTTAAAGCAGATACTGGCAAATTTAGTACGCCTGGCTCAGAACTTTACATGTCAATTTTAGCTATCATATTCTACATTGTGTTGGCAAAGGCTTTCATGATGAATTTAAGCCTACATTCATTTTCAGATGCTGTCTTTTTACAGTACTGACCTAGAAGTGAAGTACAAGATCTATTTGCTAAGAACGTATTGTTCATTTTTCCATTAGATAAATTAGTTTCACCATCAAAATCCCCAGCCTTTTTATTCTGAAGAAAATGTTTTCTCCCTTGCAACTTTACTAGCACAATCAAATTCTCTAATCATATATCTAACTGCCGTCTACTATCGTATGTCTAAACAAGTTTCGAATGCAATATTGGTGCCAACCTCCAAATCCCTACCAAAATCTTTTGAAACAGAAATCATTTGGCATTTCATGAAAAGTGGGATCGTAGCAGGTCCTGAAAGTGTTTTAAACATTTAAAACTTCTATTGATGAACATGAAAAGTTTTTCCACAAACACGATTTGTACGATATTTTTTCCTCCGGGTCAAAAAGGCAGTGTGTTTTGCTACAGCAGAAGCTATTAATGAAACATTCTCCTTTTCAAAATCTGGCAAATCTATGTAGGAACATTTGTAATTTTTTTCTTTTTTATACACAATTTGGTTTCAAACCAGGAAATCTTGTTTTTCATACACATTTAAAAATGTAGAAATTTAGAAAAGACAAATGTATTTATGACTCGCTAGATATTTTCTCGTGTATTAAATGTATGCAATTGCCATTTTTCTGAAAGACGAACTTTTTGCCTCTCATTCATAGACAATTCACACGGACAAAGGACAAAGATTTAGAGTTCAACTCATAACTCAGTACTAAAGTCATGGAAAGGTTGTTTTTAGGTTTCGTCGTCGGGGAATAACCAATTTGTTTTGTTTTTAAAACTGGGACTGTGAATATCAGCCGTTTTAAACTATAACTTTCACTTGATTGGGTGTATTGTGGAATTCAGCTTAATTACTATAAGTTTCACCTTGCTTGGGGGGTCTTATGAATTCAGCTAAATCTACAATTTTTCACTTCCCTTGAGGGGTCTTGGTGAATTCAGGTTTAATACATTTTTGTTTTTTTTTTTTCTTGTTTTAACATTACATATTAATAACTTTGACTTGCTTGGGTCTTGTGATATTAAGCTAATACTTTAACTTGGACTTTGCTTGGTGCTTGTCTTGTGGATGAAATTCAGCTTAGAGTAGAACCATTAACATTATGTGTACTTGCTTGCTAAACGCCTTTTGTCACGTTGCGTTGCGACGTTTGCGTCGGTGCGTGGTTCGTGCCGGCTTTAGTATGGCAAGAAACAATGTACGTTTGGAGATTTTCTCCCTAACATGTCAGTCTGAATCCAAAATTGATTATGAAAAGTTATTTGCCAGACACCAAGACCAAGGCTTTCTAAAGGTCCAACCAAAATAGGAGACGGTATATATGGGACTGCCTTCCCCCACCCCAATGGTTCCTGTAGGGGTGGTGTCCAAAATAAAAAGGGGTCCAAATTAGATCTATAAAACAACTGAAAAACATTCTTCTGAAAGAATTCAATGAAAAAGGGATAAAAACAAGAGAAAAAAATCCAATTCTCATGTTATAGATGGAGGAAAAGGTCGTTTGTGTCCCTTTTCAAAAAAATTTGTTGTGAAGTATTTAATCCCTTGGGTCTTCCGGTTTCCTCTGGGGGTGGGGGTAGGATGTTTTAATATATATTCATAATAAGGAAAAAACACATTTGTTATTAAAAATAACTCAATTTTCATAGGGATATGAGGTCAAACTTTGGTTCGAATTAATATTCCTAGAAATGGTATATCACAGGTGAAAATAAACCTCTGAATTTCCTCGTTCTTGGGTAGTTATGTAACCCAACAACTCTGAGATTTTTCAGTGTGACACTATTATTATTCAGTGTGGTCTGGTTATATTTTGGGGGGGGGGGGGGGGGGGGGGGGGGGGGGGGGGGGGGCGGGGGGGGGGGGGGGGAGTTGGGGGGGGGATTGTTAACCGAAAAATCCCAGCGTCTTACAATTATGTAATTCCGATTGAAGATCCTTGAAAAATCCTAAAGAGTGTAAGTATTCATTCCAGCGTCTCATATTAAACACAGCAGTTTCGTGGTTATATTCAAGCGTGAAAAATATCGTTAAACACAGAGTGTAAGAATTAATATTCACGCTGATTAGATTAAACTCAGCGTGTTCTCAGTTATATTCTGGGCGAAGATTCGGAAAACTCAGAGTGGGAAGATTAAATTCAGCATGTCAGATTAAACTCAGCATGTTCAGTTATATTCAGTCGTGAAAAATTGTAAAACTCAGCTGTTTCCCGATTATATTCAGCATGACTGATTGAACATCAGCGCTTGATCGGTTATATTCAGAGAGAAGATCGTGAAACGCAGGACAGGGGAAGAATTATAATTTCAGCGGTTCAGATTAAAATCAGCATGCATGTTTCGGTTACATTCCAGTTGTTGATTGCACCAAATTTCCAGTCATTGATAGAAAGACATTGCATCTTTTGTGCTCATTACAGGTTTGATTCTTTTTTTGATTTGTTTATTTTCATCTACCCCCCCCCCCCCCCCCCCCTCACAAATTGTTTAACAGCGAATACCATACTTAAGCGAGGGGCTCGATGGAGTCGTTGGTTCCCATAGGTCAATGGTTAACTGTGAATATGTTATACATGTGTTTTGAGGGGAACAAGCTAGGGAGGGGCTGGTTTCTTCCAAAAAATCAGTGTCACATTTTATGGCGGCGGGCCGGGTAACCTGATTATAGTGTATGGGATTATGTAATGCGTAATGTTTTAATTCGTATCCCTACCCCTTTGGCTGGGGCTGGAGTCCTTTTTATTTTTTGGTGGCGTCGATCACATTCAGAATAGGTTTTAATGATGTAACCAATATATTATACTCTATTAAACAACCATTATAATTACAATTCCAATTATAAATACATAATTTGCTAATTAATCCTACACAGTATGTTTGCTTAAGTTCAACATTTCATGTTTTCAGAATTTACTCCGCGGAGCGGTTGACAGGTCGAAAGGTTAGGTGTGATAAGCCCCCCCCTCCTCTCCTGTCCTCGGACAAAACAGCGTGGACCGATTAAGTTCATAATACTGATTTGACATACAGCCCGACACCGAAATTACACTTTGCATCATGCGTGAGTATTTGATTTTTTAATTTACTGTATTAGGGGAACACCCGACTAAATAAAAAAGACCTTCGAAAAATGCCTTCGCTTGTGTATACAAGATTTAGCCCCAGGGATATCATATTTTTGACTCGGGTCGCATGATATGGGATGGTCTAATTATGATCTTCTCAAATGTAAAAATGTTTTTGACAGGTATAATTATTACTCTAGATAACCATGAATTATGAATTTGAAATTATATATTGAGAGGTTGGTGTCCTTATATTTCTATTTTTGTTTATATTATATTAGGCAAATAATAATAAACTTAGTAATTTCAAAGATGTTTTAGTGCCAAAAGGCAGACCCCCATGATTGCAATGAAGCTACCATGGTCTTTTTTTTTTCATATCTAGTGTCATATGAGAAGGGGGAACTTGACCTTTAATTTTATGAATACATTAGCTAACTGCAATATTTCTTTGTTTAAAATAATACAGTACAAAACTTTATACAAGAATTTAAACACTGTGGTCTATGTATAAATTATTTTGTTGGTTATGTCTCTATAAAGTAAATCTATCAAATTCTTCCATAAAGTTTAAACCAACTCTCTCCACATCTTGCTCAATTATTCAGGAAATATTGCTGTGTTGTTGGTTATGATAAAATACGACCAGTACAGCAATCAGAATCATTGAGTTGTCCATGGGGTTGCAATTCTTAATAATTTACGATCATAACTACGGACCACATTTAAATCATAAGTGAAAACCAATAATTGGAGTTCATATGAGGCTTCAGGTGAAATTTGATTTTAAAGTTTTAAATTTTTACAATTTTAAAAAGATATAATAAACAATAATTTCTCCAACATGGATAATCTAAGGTTTTCTTTGTCTTTTGTCTCTCATAGCGGCTTCTAAATTGCATGAATTAAACTGATATATGTCGCAGTTAAAATCCAGTAGAGTTATGAATTTTGGTGTAATGGGTCTGACTATGTTGTTGTGTTTGTACTTGTTGCAGGTTAGGACAGTTAGAAACCAGGGTCTATGTAGACAATGGAGAACTACCGACAATGGTCAAAGACCTCAAGTTAAAAGTGGAAGAATTTAAGGAGAAACTGGAGGTATTTTATAATACTTTTTACTGTATATCTCCCTACGAAAAATTCTTTAACAGTGTATCAAGATTTTCAGATACCAGAGAGATGTTTATACATTGCATAGCCAAATGGAGTGCTGGGCATGGCCGACCATTCATTCCGGTACTTCTGTAAAATTGCAATCTTCTGCTGGCACCGTTTGGAAGGTTCTCTGTTGTGATATCTGTATTTGCATAATACAGTTATCTGTTCTTGAGGGTAGATATTAATTGTGACATCATGTGTTTCTGAGGATAACATTGTACTTTTCAGAGAAAATGACATATGAGTTGCGCTTACAAAATAATGACATCATAATGGCTACCTACCTGGAAGGAAGGTAACCCTGTAATATACAAAGACAGAATAATGGCTTCTGAATTCCCTTTGATAGGTTAAAACTATCTTGTATCTTAGGTCTGAAAGTATCTTTATTTTATTATTTCTATGGGTCCAATTCTTTGCAGAAATTATTTGTGGATAAGATTAACATTTTGTATAATTATTGCGTTAATAAAATATGATATTTAAATGAGATCTCTAAATGGAACTTGGTTAGTGGGCGCAGAATACACCTTGTAGGGAATTATATCAGGAATATGACTATAATGCTTGCTGTATGACGAGCAAAGGTATGAAAGTCTCATGATCAGCGGCCTGCTAGAATTACATGACAAGTTCTATAACCTTCTGACTACTGCTGTCACAGCTTTTATTGTCGTCTAGAATTACCAGTATAGTATCGGTGTAGACACCAGGGACAGCTCCAGACTAATTAATGCTAGGTATCTTATGTTTACTTGTTCTAATGTCGATATCATGATGAGGATTCGGTTACATTGCAGAGCGTGGATCACCTGAGCTGGCTCGGACTCACCAAAGATATTTCCTGTGGCACATCATTAAAGCCATTCTGGGATAAAACTCAATCTCATCGAAAGACGGAACAACACTCAAAAATAGTCTTCGATAAATTTAAAAAGATGAGGTGATTATATAAGAATGTGTGATAGACATGTATATATTGTCAATTCATTTTTAGGGTCATCTGACCCGAAGAGTCAGGATGACATATTGTCATCATGCACTGTCCGTCGTCAAGCGCCGTGGGCAATGCGTAAACTTTTCATTCAAACGACTTCTTCTCAATAACCGAAAGGCCCAGGGTACTGATATTTGGCCTGTAGCATGCTGGGATGAAGGGCTACCAAGTTTGTTCAAATGAATGACCTTGACCTTCATTCACGGTCACTGGGGCAAGAAGGCTAAAATCTTCAAACAACTTCTTCTCAAGAATCGGAGGTCCCAGGGTACTGATATTGGACCTGTAACATGCTGGGATGAAGGTTTACCAAGTTTGTTCGAATGAATGACCTTGACCTTCATTTAAGGTCACAGGGGTCAAATAGGCTTAAATCTTTAAATGACTTCCTCTCAAGAACCAGAAGGCCCAGGGTACTGATATTTGGCCTGTAGCATGCTGGTATGAAGGGCTACCAAGTTGGTTCAAATGAATGACTTTAACCTTCATTTACGGTCACAGGGGTCAAATATTTGACCTTCATTCAAGGTCACAGGTCAAAAAAGCTAAAATCATTAAACAATTTCTTCTGAAGAACCAGAAGGCCCAGGGTACTGATATTGGATTTGTAGCATGGTGGGGATCAAGGGACCTTCATTCATTGTCTTATTCATCAAATACATGTATATCAACCTGAACTTCAAACAAAAGAGTTCTTTTGTATTGCCTTAATTATTTGCCACTACTATATTCTTTGAGGTGCTGTATTGTGCCAATAGTCAGTTGACCGTTAAGGCCCATGGGCCTCTTGTTATATGTACAATAGCAATTTAAACATTCCCATTACTAGGAGCCATATGCATTGATCACAACACACAGAGAAAAAGCCATCTCCCTCAAATGACTGAGCATACACTTAATTTCCTCTCTGATGATAGCACTGGGTATAAATTTTATATTCGACATTGTCACAGTAATAAAGCTAATTTTAGTGCTAACATAAACCTGAGGACAAGAAACTGCAGGATATATATCGGCTTTACTGTCGGTTTTGATTTCCCCCTAGATTATGGCATTTGGTTATAAAACATTTAAGGTACCATTTTCCACAAAATAAGTGCCCTACATTTTTTTAATATCACCTCCTAAAACTGAAAATATGTAAACCAATAGTTTCTTTATTTTGTTTCTTTCGAAAAGATTGATGATTACTTACTTTTGCAATTTTTTAGTGAAAGGTTAGTTCAAATTTTGTTATATTAAGCATTCCTCAATTTTTTTTCAAACACTCGGGCGATTATTAGGTCGAATGAGATATTCATATATATTGAGAGGAACATTTTCTACTATCTAGAATAAGCCATGTAAAGAAATAAGACATTCTGTATGTAGGTTCATCTTCAGTGTAAACAGCTGGTCAGTCTTGGGTACTATGCCTCGTTTTGATGTTCCTCCTAGTAGACCTCATATAGACAGATTTAGATAACACAGGAAACAGAATTCTGTTTCAAAGTTTCGCTTACTGATTAAATACTTTTAGTTAGATGATTATTTCTGAAGTGCTTAAATTCCCAAAAAGCAGTCATTTAAAGATTTTAGCCATTTTGACCCCAGTGATCTTGAATGAAGATCAAGGACGTTTTTTAAAAACAAATACTGTAGCCATTCATCCCAGCATGTCACATGCCCAATATCAGGTCTCTAGGCCTCTTAGTTATTAAGGCGCTTGACGACGGACGGTGCATGATGACAATAGGTCATCCTGACCCTTCGGGTCAGATGACCTAAAAATCTATGTAGATTAATGACTGTAGTATGTGTAACCTTTTTATGGTCTTGTCTCTCTATTTGGAATTATCTGTTCAGCTTTACTGATTTATAAAAAAAAAATCATCAACAGATCATGCCTATATATAGATCATAGTGTCATTTTTTTCTTGGTGTTTGCATATTTTTTTTTTATGATTTTGAATTAACAGATTTAATGTAAAAATAACAGCTTCCAATAAAGGTATTTTGTCTAATAACTCTTTCCGTACTGTTCCATTCCATTCCCTGCACATTTTGTCTGGCATTTTCTCAAAAACATCCATAGACAAGGCTAATGACTACTTCTGGGATGGAATCGAGAAAGAATACAAAGTACGGGAAGAGTTAATCAGCATATATATCATTAAATGCTATCAACGTAATTACATAGAATTACCATTTTATCGGTTAGCCAATATTCATCATCAAAAAGCCCATACTATTCAATATCATATTACCCCAATAATCAATAATCATCTAAATTCATGCCTGTTTATAATTAGCAATCCCCTATTTATGTAAACAAAAACAAACTATGCTTTCCAATTCAATTTTGGTCATAAATTTGTTTTAGAATCAATTTTCATCAATAAGTCCATAATTGTCAATAAGTCCATGATTGTCAATAAGTCCATGCTTGTCAATAAGTCCATGCTTGTCAATAAGTCCATGCTTGTCAATAAGTCCATGCTTGTCAATAAGTCCATGATTGTCAATAAGTTTAGATACTGTATGTCAATAAGCCCATATATATCAATAAGTTGATATGTCAATAAGTTCATGCTTGTCAGTAAGCTAAAACATGGCAATATAAGCTTTGACATGTCATTATGCCCATGACTGTCAATAAGCCCATATGCTTCTCAATAAGCTAATGAATATATGTCAATAAGCCCATGCATACATTGATATTGTTTATGCTGACATTATATGATTCTCCATGTTGATTCTACTCTGTGTAATTATTGATTCTTTCTTTGATAGCTGTGTACAGGTGACAGATGAGGTTCGAGAGTATCTGAGGAAGCCGACGTTTGACAATTGGCAGTGGGATGACTCCGAAATGTTGGTGTTACTGAGACAGATGTACCTCGACTTGGGCTTTATTTCTAAATTCAACATAGAGGTAAACAAATAACAATCCAGTCAAAAGGTGTCAAAGGGAAAGTTTAATCCATTAGATTTAAGTTTCAAACTTGCCATGTAAGCTTAGTTCTAGAATCATAACTACAGTCGAGACTGTCTGAGCGACCCCCTGTAAGTAGCGACTCCCTGTCTTATGTGACCTTACTGGAGACCCCCAACGTATTTTGCTATGTAATGGGTCTGTTTTCAGTGACTCCCTGTCTTATGTGACAAGCGACCATGTTTTTACAACCAACACATCATAAAAAGTCTGTCTTGAGCGACTTTTCATTCGCCTAAGGCCATAATTATGATCGATAATGAGGTGTGAACTTCGAACTAAACATTGACTGTTAACTACAATAAGAGTACATTACTGTGGAACCAGTTTTGACGGATATGAAAGATCGTTTTTTTTCCACAAAATTTGGCCTTAAACTATTAAAGAGGCTAGATATCATTCAGATATTTCTCCATACTAAACAATGATAAATATTGACAATTAATAACGGAACACCGTATCATCCTATGGCTTGGCGTGGGTGACTCCCTTTTTGTTTTGTACATGGCATTTACGACCAAACATAATTTCGTTCTTTGATATGAGTAGACAGTCATTATAACTGCCATCCCAAAGTCTGAAACCCTATATTTTCCTCAAACGTTTCTCATAACACCAAAAAGTCTTGTAAAAACAAATGCACACGACTTGGGCTTCTGTAATGGCCGCCATTTGGTAGCAGTGTACAGTAGATTTGTAAAATTCAGCAAAATAAAGCCCAGGTTTTAAAATGTTACCTCTACTGTATCACCATGTACAGTAGTATTTTTTTTTTTTATTTACACAACATCTGCAATTGTTTTG
This sequence comes from Argopecten irradians, assembly GCF_041381155.1. Classification (NCBI taxonomy): domain Eukaryota; kingdom Metazoa; phylum Mollusca; class Bivalvia; order Pectinida; family Pectinidae; genus Argopecten; species Argopecten irradians. The sequence goes on along the minus strand of NC_091134.1, from coordinate 9,229,615 downwards.
CAATGGTTGTTTTCGGACAAGTGTGATTTTTGTATTTTTTATCAAGCCTGAAAAACCATGATCCACACAAATTTTTTTTTATTTAATTGCAAAAAAATGAGATTTTTAACCCAAAATTACACCCCCTCCAGATAGAATTTTTTTCTTGAACAAAGTTTAAAACCAAACATCAATGTATGTTTGCTTGTAATTTATAACTAGATCTAAATGATTTTTAATTTAAATAAAAAATCATTTTTGTTTTATTATTATTATTATTATTTTTTTTTTTTTTTTTTTTTTTTTTTAATCAGGTAATTGATATATTTATAATGAAGAATAAATTTACAGACAATTAAAGACATATTTTTGTACAGTGATGTTGCGGATGAACTTGGACTGCCTTAAGTGACTCCCTGTCTTATGTGAGTTTTTTGTGATGGTCCCTTGGAAAGTCACATGAGACAGTCTCGACTGTATCAGTGTTACCTCCATTGCATGATCATAAAAGGTGACTAAATTTGGGATCTTTAATATTACCTTTGAGTTGCTTGTGAATGCTCTGTCATCAGGACACACCGAAGCGAGGATTAAACAATGTTATACAGCATGTAATGCCTCTAACATCAGGCAGAGACACGGGTGGATTAAACAATGTTATACAGCATGTAATGCCTCTAACATCAGGTAGAGACACGGGTGGATTAAACAATGTTATACAGCATGTAATGCCTCTAACATCAGGTAGAGACACGGGTGGATTATACAATGTTATACAGCATGTAATGCCTCTAACATCAGGTAGAGACACGGGTGGATTAAACAATGTTATACAGCATGTAATGCCTCTAACATCAGGTAGAGACAACGGGTGGATTAAACAATGTTATACAGCATGTAATGCCTCTAACATCAGGTAGAGACACGGGTGGATTAAACAATGTTATACAGCATGTAATGCCTCTAACATCAGGTAGAGACACGGGTGGATTAAACAATGTTATACAGCATGTAATGCCTCTAACATCAGGTAGAGACACGGGTGGATTAAACAATGTTATACAGCATGTAATGCCTCTAACATCAGGTAGAGACACGGGTGGATTAAACAATGTTATACAGCATGTAATGCCTCTAACATCAGGTAGAGACACGGGTGGATTAAACAATGTTATACAGCATGTAATGCCTCTAACATCAGGTAGAGACACGGGTGGATTAAACAATGTTATACAGCATGTAATGCCTCTAACATCAGGTAGAGACACGGGTGGATTAAACAATGTTATACAGCATGTAATGCCTCTAACATCAGGTAGAGACACGGGTGGATTAAACAATGTTATACAGCATGTAATGCCTCTAACATCAGCAGAGACACGGGTGGATTAAACAATGTTATACAGCATGTAATGCCTCTAACATCAGGTAGAGACACGGGTGGATTAAACAATGTTATACAGCATGTAATGCCTCTAACATCAGGCAGAGACACGGGTGGATTAAACAATGTTATACAGCATGTAATGCCTCTAACATCAGGTAGAGACACGGGTGGATTAAACAATGTTATACAGCATGTAATGCCTCTAACATCAGGTAGAGACACGGGTGGATTAAACAATGTTATACAGCATGTAATGCCTCTAACATCAGGTAGAGACACGGGTGGATTAAACAATGTTATACAGCATGTAATGCCTCTAACATCAGGTAGAGACAACGGGTGGATTAAACAATGTTATACAGCATGTAATGCCTCTAACATCAGGTAGAGACACGGGTGGATTAAACAATGTTATACAGCATGTAATGCCTCTAACATCAGGTAGAGACACGGGTGGATTAAACAATGTTATACAGCATGTAATGCCTCTAACATCAGGTAGAGACACGGGTGGATTAAACAATGTTATACAGCATGTAATGCCTCTAACATCAGGTAGAGACACGGGTGGATTAAACAATGTTATACAGCATGTAATGCCTCTAACATCAGGTAGAGACACGGGTGGATTAAACAATGTTATACAGCATGTAATGCCTCTAACATCAGGTAGAGACACGGGTGGATTAAACAATGTTATACAGCATGTAATGCCTCTAACATCAGGTAGAGACACGGGTGGATTAAACAATGTTATACAGCATGTAATGCCTCTAACATCAGGTAGAGACACGGGTGGATTAAACAATGTTATACAGCATGTAATGCCTCTAACATCAGGTAGAGACACGGGTGGATTAAACAATGTTATACAGCATGTAATGCCTCTAACATCAGGTAGAGACACGGGTGGATTAAACAATGTTATACAGCATGTAATGCCTCTAACATCAGGTAGAGACACGGGTGGATTAAACAATGTTATACAGCATGTAATGCCTCTAACATCAGGTAGAGACACGGGTGGATTAAACAATGTTATACAGCATGTAATGCCTCTAACATCAGGTAGAGACACGGGTGGATTATACAATGTTATACAGCATGTAATGCCTCTAACATCAGGTAGAGACACGGGTGGATTAAACAATGTTATACAGCATGTAATGCCTCTAACATCAGGTAGAGACACGGGTGGATTAAACAATGTTATACAGCATGTAATGCCTCTAACATCAGGTAGAGACACGGGTGGATTAAACAATGTTATACAGCATGTAATGCCTCTAACATCAGGTAGAGACACGGGTGGATTAAACAATGTTATACAGCATGTAATGCCTCTAACATCAGGTAGAGACACCGGTGGATTAAACAATGTTATACAGCATGTAATGCCTCTAACATCAGGTAGAGACACGGGTGGATTAAACAATGTTATACAGCATGTAATGCCTCTAACATCAGGCAGAGACACGGGTGGATTAAACAATGTTATACAGCATGTAATGCCTCTAACATCAGGTAGAGACACGGGTGGATTAAACAATGTTATACAGCATGTAATGCCTCTAACATCAGGTAGAGACACGGGTGGATTAAACAATGTTATACAGCATGTAATGCCTCTAACATCAGGTAGAGACACGGGTGGATTAACAATGTTATACAGCATGTAATGCCTCTAACATCAGGTAGAGACACGGGTGGATTAAACAATGTTATACAGCATGTAATGCCTCTAACATCAGGTAGAGACACGGGTGGATTAAACAATGTTATACAGCATGTAATGCCTCTAACATCAGGTAGAGACACGGGTGGATTAAACAATGTTATACAGCATGTAATGCCTCTAACATCAGGTAGAGACACGGGTGATTAAACAATGTTATACAGCATGTAATGCCTCTAACATCAGCAGAGACACGGGTGGATTAAACAATGTTATACAGCATGTAATGCCTCTAACATCAGGCAGAGACACGGGTGGATTAAACAATGTTATACAGCATGTAATGCCTCTAACATCAGGCAGAGACACGGGTGGATTAAACAATGTTATACAGCATGTAATGCCTCTAACATCAGGCAGAGACACGGGTGGATTAAACAATGTTATACAGCATGTAATGCCTCTAACATCAGGTAGAGACACGGGTGGATTAAACAATGTTATACAGCATGTAATGCCTCTAACATCAGGTAGAGACACGGGTGGATTAAACAATTTAATACAGCATGTAATGCCTCTAACATCAGGTAGAGACACGGGTGGATTAAACAAGTTATACAGCATGTAATGCCTCTAACATCAGGTAGAGACACGGGTGGATTAAACAATGTTATACAGCATGTAATGCCTCTAACATCAGGTAGAGACACGGGTGGATTAAACAATGTTATACAGCATGTAATGCCTCTAACATCAGGCAGAGACACGGGTGGATTAAACAATGTTATACAGCATGTAATGCCTCTAACATCAGGTAGAGACACGGGTGGATTAAACAATGTTATACAGCATGTAATGCCTCTAACATCAGGCAGAGACACGGGTGGATTAAACAATGTTATACAGCATGTAATGCCTCTAACATCAGGTAGAGACACGGGTGGATTAAACAATGTTATACAGCATGTAATGCCTCTAACATCAACCCCATATGACATGAACTTGAGTCTTTTACATGTGAATCACAACATAATACATTGCGTCTCAAAGGATAAAAGGCATTTGTATGTTTACTGTAACAGATTAATGTACAATGAGTACAGAAAGATTTGAAATATAGCTGACTTTTTTTGTTTTGTCCTTACATTTTGGTATTAATAAGCCCCCTTCTTTCTTACAATTATTTAAGCGTCCTGGGTGTTAATTATGGTGAAAACACTATATTCATTTCACAATCAATAAAATACACCTCTATTTTTTCTCTTTTTTTCTAGATGCCGGTCCTGCACCAGTGGCTTTATGAAGTATATAAAAACTACAACAATGTGCCTTTCCACAACTTCAAACACTGCTTTATGGTCACACAGATGGTAAGCTACTTAATTAACCTAATATCTATACCAGTCGTCGCTCTTTTGGCAGAGATATACTCACAATTTTACTTGTGGATTTAAAAATAAAATTCTACTCTATACTGAAAGGGAATCTCTATCTTGATTGATAGAAGTCATAATTTGGCAAATATGAGACCATACTTTGGAATTATTCCATAGTATTAAAGGCCCACTACCTTTCCGAAACGGCTTTAAATTTTTAAAATGGGAATGTAAAACAAGATCGATAATTTTGTAGAGTCCTAAAAATTATTAACTTATCGTTAATACTAGATTTATCATCACCTTCTGAACAATTTGATTAAAATAAATAAAATGTTTATTTTCATAACGTGGGTCGTATTATGTTTCCCGCCTTCGTCCTAAATACCGTGCAGTAGTTGACTATCACTGCGCCAGACGGCAAAACAGCGAATTGACTCTCCACTGTTTTCATTATTACGCAGGCAATCTTGCATAAGGAATTAGGGTTTGTATATTTGTCTTGTCGTAGCTGTAATAAGATTTGATGTGTATATATTTTCTAGATGTATGGTCTAACGTGGCTTATTGATACACCTTCACTGTTGGATGACCTTGACATTCTTATCCTTATCACTTCTGCCATTTGTCATGACCTTGACCATCCAGGTTACAACAACGCTTATCAGGTAAGGGGAGATAATTGAGTGAAGATTGATTACTTACCCGGTAATAATAGGCGATAGTTTGAAAGGGGAAGCAACTCCTGACGAAATAAGGGAGATTTACAAGATAAAGCTGGCTTTGATAACATAAAAAGAAGGAAAGTGGGTGTGTAATTACAGTTTGAGGAATGAGAGGTAATCGATAACAAGTATGAGCTACCAGGGGGTTTGATTACACAAATATATTGACTGGGGTATTGTCTTGACCAAGCAATCAGTTTGAAGAATGGAAGGTATTCGATGAATAGGATTTAAAGTACCTGTGTCTGTAGTAGGTTGTTTCTGTCAGAAGGGAAGCAACTCTTACTGATCCAGTTTCCTTTTAAACTGATGTGTGTCCAATCCTCCTTCTCTTTATATTGGAGCAGCTTGGGGTATTTTGTCTTCCCTCCATCAACCCTCGCTTTTAATAGAAATATTTAAACTAATCATACATGCATCAAATATGATACAGTCTATGTGATTTTAATTTCTCGTCAGGTTAATGCGAAAACTGAACTAGCCCTGAGATACAACGATATTTCTCCTCTGGAGAATCACCACTGCTCTGTAGCGTTTGAGATCCTGGAGAAACACCACTGCAATATCTTCCGAAACCTCCCCAAGGAACAGTACAGAAAAGTCCGTGAGGGAATGATTAGGTTGGTATCTATCCCTCTTTATGAATTGCATTATAGATATCAGTTTCCTAGTGTTACGTGAGTGAAATTTTCTGACCATGTCAAGGTTCTATGTAATAGTAAAAAAATCCGGGTAAAGGTCTATTTATCTGTCCATTCTTCTGTCCTTTCTGTTCATCCTTCTATAAATTATCGCCTGCTGGCTATGTTTTACCTGGCCATGTTTTTCGTTCCAGGTGTATCCTTGGTACAGATATGGCCAAACACAATGAGATCCTCAGTAGCTTCTCAGCTATAAACAACACGTCAAAGTTTGACTTCCAAAACAAGGAGCATAAGTCTCTGGTAGGTATATAAATATAAATAATTTGTTCTGTCCTAACACCATAATGAGGTGTTTATTTTCTGTTTACATAAATCTTCTAATTACAATGTCTTCTTTATTGTAAAGATATGTCACCTTGTTTAGGTAATAGACTTCTGGGTAAGTGTAGACTAATTGATTGTAGGGAAAATGTTAAGCTATAGGCCCATTAGGCCTCTTGTAATGGAATTGACTATAAGAGTTCAGTGTTGTTACTTTTATTCCTGAGACGAAGTCTCAAGTGACATACATGTATTCTAATCGCCTTTTGTCCGCCGTCGTGTGTCGTCTGTCATGCGTCGTCCGACTTATGTCCGTAAACAATTTACTTTTTCAACTTCTTCTCAAAAGATGCTAAAGCAATTTCAATGAAATTTTGCACAAACCTTCTAAGGCATAAGGCCATTCAAAATTGCATGGTCCCCACCCCCCCCCACCCCCAGGGGGCTGTGGAGGGGCCAAAAGGGGTAAAATTGACTAAAATTTCAAAAATCTTACCTATTTATTCTTCTCTACTCACAGATGTGGTTGAATCAAATACTCTTCATAGATAGAAAGGTCTTTAGGTCCTTTACAAAAACTGTGAATTATATGACCCTGGGGTCTCTCATTTCCCCCTTAAGTTTACTATAGTTTAAGTACTGTATTTCACCGCAAATAAGACCCCTCACGCAAATAAGACCCCCCACCTATTTTGACACATTTTCAGACTTAGGGGGGATGTCTGCAAATAAGACCCCCCACCTATTTTTCAGTTTACTGGATGATGGATTTGAGCAATGGAGTAATTAAAAATATCACCAAAATGACTTTGTATTGTAACTTCTTTTTGTTTGTTTTATCGGCATAGAAAATTCACGTAGTAAACAACTGTTTGTGTGCTTGTTATTTTTGTCATTTAATTCAAGTTAATTCACAAGTGATTGAATTTAATTATCAATAACTACGAATTGTGGAAAGTGCTCATATTTAATTGTAGGTTATTTTCAACAAAATACGCCGATATATGTTTCCATGAACACTTCATATCGGCATGGTCAACACGTTTTAGTGTTCGTACGGCTTGTCATTTTTTACATGAATCGGCAAAGATATTCTTCATTGATGCAGATCGTTTCTGCAGTCGTGGATTCTAACTCAATACAATCATTACCTAAAACATCTACTTAAGGCATTTACAGTTTCAAGTATGTTTATTTGTGAACGTAACGTACCTGTAGTTCACAATCAGTTGAGGAAACCATGCTTTACTTTTCGGCCACCATGTTTTGTTTACGCAGTCAGTATAATATGATTAGCCGCAAAGTTTCGTATTTTACTCTGGATACAAAAATACTTGCTACGACGTTTCATTGCAGTTAATACTTGGATTAATATCTGAAATATTATCAAACAATCGTCGTATCAATAGAATACCAATCAAATTCCCAAACACGACCCAGTGTGAAAATGTGAAAGTATGGCTTCAACCGGGCGCCATTTTCCTACACATGTGTGTACGATGTTACAAACAACTGCATCAGTGCATGTCGGCACGTTGAAGTTAAATCACGATCGTTTGCTCATTTGGCTGAGACAAATGTATGTAAATTCTTCTGTTTATGAACGAATTTGATATGTAAATGTTGCAGTGAATTTTAAATAGGCCTGAGTCTAAACGGCGATTGATTCACGTGTTTACTAAGATGGAGATGTAGTTGTGATCGTAAACAGTAACCGAATTTGAATATTTTAAAATAACTATACTATTATTAAAACTTATGGATTAAAATGACATTGCTTATGTTCTGTTTCTTTGTTTTGATTCATTGGTGAATGTCCGCGTGACTTGCAAAAATGTGCGTTTCCCTTTCAGACTTACGTTACAACTGCCCTAGTATTGTTTATATTTTAATTTGTCATACTATTTGATTTAATTTTACTCATATGTCTTCATTATTATTATAAATACTTGAACATCTTGCTATTACCCATCTGTCATACGACTGTTACAACAATGACAGGACATTAAAAAATCCAAGATGGCGACCTCATAGATCAGGCGGGTTGTCCGCAAATAAGACCCCCCACCACTTTTGACCTTTATTTCTTCTCTGGGAGGGGGGTCTTATTTGCGGTGAAATATGGTAGAGAAAACACATTTACGAGCATTTTTTGCTCAATTTTCATAGAAAATGAGACAAACTTGGTTAGAATTATTAGCCTGAGATAGCATTTTGATATCGATATCATACCCATATTGGTCCTGGCCGACCTCATAGGGGCAGGGCTAAAAAGGGTCATATAGATTAAAACGTCAAAAATCTTCTAAAATTTAATTTTGAAATGATAGAATCAAATACTCTTTAAAGATGGAAAGTTCTTAAAGTGTTTTAAGGTGTTTTATATACATTGTAAATTATATGACCCTGGGGTGTCACGTTACCCCCTGGGGAGGGGGTTTGGTTTACTGTAGTTTATATAGGGAAAACACATTTATGAACATTTTTTGCTCAATTTTCATAGGAAATGAGTCAAACTTGATTACATTTATTAGCCTGAGATATAGCATTTTAACATTCATATCGACCCTCGCTGACCTGCTGGGGGGCCAGAGGGGCAGGACCAAACAGGGTCAAAATGACTAAAATTTCAAAAAATTCTTCTAAGCTCACAGGTTTGGTGGAAGCAAATACGCTTTATAGACTAAAAAGTCAAATTTATAAAATCACTGACCAACTTCAAGGCCCAGTATATAGTGTTTATATGTCTTTAATTTGTTTCATGATTTGTTTCATTATATATTCTAACTCAGGTGACCGTTAAGGCCCATGGGCCTCTTGTATAAGATAAACATCCTGTCAAGGTTTGTATACAGTTTGTATACTATGATGATATTGACATCTTGTTTTTATAGTATCAGACTGACACTGAAAATGTATCAAAGATTTCACTGTCTAACATGTTTCTCAAAGTGATATTTGATTTTGAAAAAAAAGTGTGAAGTAACATACAGACCTATGTATAATTATATCTTTGATTTGCAGCCTTGCATTGTGTAAGAGAACAACCAAAAGAAATGTTTCTAATTTTGCTGCTCTTTTCATGCTTATTTATTTTCGCTCTAGATGATGATAATAATGATGAAGGTATCGGACATATCTAACGAAGCGAGACCCATGGATGTCGCTGAACCCTGGCTAGATTGTCTACTCATGGAATTTTTTAACCAGGTCAGAGGTCACCTGATCAAACTCTCCTGTTATTGTTTCTTGCCGTTGTCCCACTGCCATCTTCATTCCCCACAATATGGAATTTATTTCACGTTTATCTTAGGTCCTACTTGACTATTTTTAGTGAGTTTTGTTTACCCTCATTTTCTATTGCCAAACCAAGACAGTGAAATTTGGCCAGTGTTTGGGATGGAAGGAAGACATTTAGTTTTGATCCTGGCCTGAATTTCCCTGTGCTGGGTTGGTCTTACTTTTCAGTTTCTTGGTTTTATTTTACCAATAGACAGGTGATGAGCACTGGACACCGTTGATTTCCCCCGCAATTTTTATTTTGTATTTAAGAACCTTCATAATGATCCAAGACTTAATATGATATTTCATCACTTCTTTTAGCCATAAATTAAAAATAATAATGAATAATACTCAAAATTGATAAATGAATTTTGAAACACTCTCTATTATGTAAATAAAATAGGAGCTTTTTGTGAATCAGGACTAATGTTGATGGATGGATTTGGTAGACGGACTTATTTTTAGACCGGAATTTTATTGGCATGAGCTGCTAAGTGAGATTGGGTACTTGGTTGGAATGTCTTTGCTGTATAGTGTTAGAAATGACTTATTTGCGATCTGAGGACCTATTTTTAGTCAGTGAATGCTTATTGCTTGTGATTTATGAGCTGTTCACTAAAAATGGGTTGGTTAACCTATGATTGAAAAAAGGCTTATTTAATTAATTCATTGATAAGCTGTGTAGTTTGGAGCTTATTTATAGCTTATTCTGTGGTTTGATATTTTTGAATTTGAATGAAGTTTACTCTGTTTCATACATTGTTATTGCTCGTCCTTGTGGAACATCTTTTATATACACTATAAATGTCAGATTCCTTAACTTCTAGTGGTATATTTTACTCTTCTATAATGTTAGCGGAGGGCAGCCTACAAAACAAAACCAAAATTAATCAATAAATAAGCACCCAAAATGTAAAGTGGGCTGATGGATTTCGTGTATAGTAAGGCAGTAACAAGCAGAATCGGTAAAAATAGTACCGTAAAATGTTTTGATTGATGAACACATGAAATAAAGTATACACAAAATTAAGGTGGCCGGTTAATGTCAGTTCTGAGTCAATCATCAGTCTTGGATCATTATTGTGTAGTTTGTTTAAGTTGCTCGAGAGCTGGAAATTAAATGAAATGTAATTCAAATTAATTTAACAGCATAAAGCTTATTGAGTAAGAGAAGTGATAATGAAAATCCAACTTAAGATGTAAGAATATCACATAGATGTACTGACATTGAAAGGTTCAGTATAAATACATGTAATATGCATTTTAGTAAGAAAAAATATGTTCAGCTTGAAAGAAAGATTTGGTTCTACCCAAACTTTGAACATTGATTAATTCCAGCTCATTATAGCTCTGATGCACTACTCAGTTTGTTGCATGTGAAGCATTACTAGGTGTCAACTCACAAAAAATTAAATACCCAAGTGGAAAATGGTACATTTCCCAGATAGCATTTAACCCAATAAAATCTAAGAGCGAGAGAAACAGAGGAATTTAAAGTAGTTAAGTAACCCTTCGCCACCATTTTCCATTTCCATGTTAATTCCATGCAGACAAATTATTCAAACAACTGAAAATAAAACTGAATGTTTAGGTCCATTTTGTAGGTAATTTGATATGTACATTAATGTATGGTGAGACATTTGTAGGAGTTATTGCCCCTGATTTATAGGTGACAAATGTGGATATTAACATGTATGAACTGGGTAGTATACAGACATCTGCATGTATATAGTATCCTGTGTACCTTCCATGTTGTATCATATCTTTGTTGTTGTGCACTCATTCAGATTCCTGCAATGTTTAATTTTCCAATCATGTCTCTTGGAATTTATCACAGAGCTGTTCAGATATATTCACATTTAGTAAATTGGATACAACCAACTTGATATTTCCAGGACATTCACTTAAATCACTTCAATTTCAAATTTGAAAGTAAAGTGTAAATCAAAAACAATCTAATAATCCAAACCAAAATTTCCTAGTATCAAAGGACAACTTTTGCTTTTTGATTTATTCCTGTATTACTGGACATATTTTGACTAATTTTTTTCACCATCCAACTGACATGTGTTTATATTGTATTCTGGCTAGTTGTTATGGAACATCTATTGTTTTTCCCCTCTCTCATTTGTTCTCCCCACTTTCTTTTGTTTTTGTCAGCTCTTAATGATATTGATAAAAGTAGCTGACATTTCTAATGAATGTCGCCCAATGGATGTGGCAGAACCTTGGCTAGAATGTCTTCTACAAGAGTTCTTCAACCAGGTAACACAAGATCTACCACACTTTCATATCAGCCTGCACAAATCTTCAGCATAATCTCATTGTCTCTTCAGCTTTCTTTCAAGTTATGGTTTACGTATTCTGAACATCTTTTTTTGTATAATATATATTGGCAAAACTTTATCAAAAACAGGATTGATCAGGTAAGAAATAATCTAAATAGGTTAAATGGACATGTTTTACTAAAATTGGTCCTATTAAAGTTATTAAGGTAGGTCCATACTTTTGAAAATTGCACAATTCATATGACGCTATACCGGAAGTTGCGGAGGTTGGTTTAAATTCTAGAATGGTTTCCGATACGCCACGACATCACACTTGGATATTTTTTCAATTGGTGAAAATTTTCTACATAGATTATTAAATGTTTAGATTCATTAAACAAATCAAATAAAAGCAGTGAAGTGAAAATTATATGGTATCTCTGAGGTTTTTGCGGTCCCTGTCGTAAATGGGAATGGATTTTTAAACACCGGAAGTGCCGTACGTCGCTATAAATCATAAGAGGGGACCCGGCCGGACCGAAATTCCGGAATTCTAAAAAAATCGCATACGTATTTCCTTTAAACACACAATTTGGAGAAAATCATAAAAACAAACAGACATAAACCAGATATAATATCACAAAAACGTATGAACTGATGTGGAATGTTTTTTTGCGGCATGATTTTCAAAAAATAGTCAAATATAACCCATCTTAGCACTGGATGAAATGGGGGTAGGGTTGCGAGTTACAAACTTCAAGCTTACAAAATTGTGAAATTTTTATTTAGGACCCTGTGTTTTTATATGATATTTGAAAAACATATTACCTTGGGCATATCATATACAAATATTGTGAAATTGACATGGGTTTTCATTTCCTTTTTGGCCTATTCATTGATTTTTTACGGGCGAAAATATGGCAAAACATGATAATTACGTATAGAAACGGTCCTGGGAAATAACAAAAATTAGTTAGCATTTGTAAAAATAAAATAGTTTTGTATATTGTTCTATCGTAAGAAATTTAGGACAAAAAATCAACAGGATCGAGACTACATTCACCCTAATATTATAGAAAACATAATTTTATGAATTTTTCTATTTTCGGTCAGCAAATTTGCATGAATGGTATATTTCAAGCTCAAATATCTCAAAAAGTAGTTCGAGAACACCCATTTATCTTTACAGATTTGAAATCTACATGATAAATGCAAGAAAATAAGACCTGTTAGAAAAAAATGACATGGGTTTTCCCAAAAGTATGGAGCTACCTTAACAACTTCCAAAATACATGTCAGGTCAAAAAGTCAAAATGTATTTTAGATCTATAGAGGTCTTTTATACATGTATCTAAAAATATACAACACAAGTCTGAGGGTTTCTCTTACGATGTACAACACGGGTCTAATGGGCCTTTTACAGCTCAGTGTGCTTCACAGGATGTAGAGCCATATAATTCACAATTCATATCCATCAAGGTATTTTTATTAAAAAAAAAGAAAAGTATGTCTTCAATACTGGTACATGTTAAATGCTTTACAATATTATATTACTTTGTTTCACAGAGTGATGTAGAGAAGCTTGAAGGTCTACCAGTGGCTCCGTTCATGGATCGAGAGAAAGTGAACAAATCCTCGTCTCAGATTGGTTTCATTAAATATGCTCTTCTTCCTCTGTTCGAGTCTTTGGGGGAATTGTTCCCAGTGATTGAGGTAAAATATCACTAAATTGTTTTTTTATCAGACTTTGATCAAAATGAGGTAAAAAAGTTTCAAGATGGTTTAGGTTTGAGTTAAGGTTTGTTTTATGACTTTTTAATGTTAAAGTGTATGGAGTTCCCTGAGTAAAACACAAGGTCGATACCTGGTAACTACCATCTGTGGGGCCACATTTTATTGTGTTATGTCCAGATTTCATAATTAGAGGCAGGGGAATATGTCCTTCAGATATTTCTAGTGTATTTTAAATAGCTTGGTTGTAGACAGATACTTCTCTTTTGTTACCTTTATCAGGTATAGGGAACCCTTTATATTTGTGATTGTAGGCAGACATCATTCAGCCGGTACGGACCGCCCTGGATTACTACACCGACATGCACAAGGCTTTGGAGGAGGAGAAGAAGAAGCGGGATAGTGTGGGGGACTTATCTAAACAGAACGGCATCACACAGCCCAATCATATCTCAACATGACCCTTACTCCCCCACCGTCGTTCATAGTGAACTAGTCTGTGCTACAAAGCTGACAACCCCTGATCTTGTGTAATGGTGCAATCTCCTCTTTGTTGTAGTGGATTTCATATTCAGATAAAGGGGAATTTCTTATAGTGATATATATATATATTGTTTCATGAAGGTGAAGTTGCCAAGAGATTTTTAACTGACTATTTATTTCTGGTAATCATTTACGGTTGGTGAGATGACGAAGATGGTGATTTATTAACTTCATGATCTGAAAGGTGATACATACGTAGACTTGGCCCTGGTTTTTCTTAACAAACTTTAGTCAAAATTGGACTTAGGTCTAAATTTTTGACACAGGTTCATGAGAATAACAGTTTTGAGCTTTTTGTGTCGAGAAGTTGGACAGTGGCTGTTATCTTACATAGTGTTTCAGCATTTATAAGCGTCCTTGTATGATATTTTTATGTTAAGATTTTGTATGAAAAAATATTTATTTACCATTATCTGTAATGTGTCCATGAAACTTGTAATTTTTTCTCACATCATTTTTTGATAGCATCCTCAGTGTTTGGGGGTTATTTTTAAGGTTATGGCAATGGAAACATATATATAATGTGTTAACATGGAATCATTCATATTCGCAAGTACTGTGTATTAAAGCTTTGCATGTTGTTATGACAACTAATTTAGAAACTTTCTGCAGTCATTTAAAAACCTTTCTGAGTAAATTTTGTGTTTTTTTTTTGTAATTGATAACGCACATGTATGCTGTATGAATGAATCTGATCTGTGTAAATGGCTATATTAGAAAACAGGGTAGGATGTGTATCAGTCTGGAGTAAAAGGTTCTGGTCTTACCTTTACACAGCAGTAATGTTTACAATTTCAACTACGCATTCTTAACATATGTTGTCAATATTAACAGCGCTAGCATATTTGTGAACATGCATTGGCTGTTTCGTACCTTTTAAAAGCCTTGTAAATAAGCCATTGTTTTCCTTCACCAATAGTCAGAGGTAATAATTAAAAGCTATAGTATCAAAATAAGGCAAAATAAAGTTTTGTCTTTCCGTATGCCTCATAAGATCATATTTTAATTCAATGACTGATCTCATCAGTCATTTGATTGAGCAAAGTGTCTTGTAATTATCAGGGGGGGACTATTTTTCCCCTAAAGATTATACCGAGTCTGAAAGAATTCTAAATAAAACCTTCATAATTTTAAGACAAAGCATTTATTGGTGTCAAATACAGCAAATGTATGTAATAGGTGTATGTCGACATTAATGTACATCTATGTTGATTGCGGGATAAACAAATACAGTATACAAGGGCAGAGAATTTAATGATCAGGTTATAAAACTGTTACAGGTGTTATATGAAGCTGGTTGTAAGAAGATGGGCAATCGTACAATCGTTTAGTTTGAGAGTGTCAGTGATGGTTTGACACAACTTCGTTAATAATATTATTTGATGATTATATTCATCTTTTTCTTCCGTGTGATGATTTGTAGGATCCCAGTATCTTGTTGAATTATGTGACTCTTGGCTGGTCCAGAAGTCACATTGATAATGATCTATCTCATTTATAGGAATTCTATATATATGCTGACTTGTTCAGGGAAGAAATCATATGTATCATAATTATCATAATAAATGCCCCTTTTCCTAAGATAGGTTCCTAACCCTTTGTTGTGTACATAAACACTCGGAATCATTTTGTCATTATGGGGGTCTTCCTTGATTTTCCAGGGGTTAAACTCACTGCTGTTATGCCCACCCCTTTTGATGCACATCAAAGGACCAAACTAACTGTCTCATCTGTTGTAGCACACATGGCCTACAGTTTTGCAATGGCACAGTTCAAAGCTTGATATTACAACAGTGATAGTAACCCCTGGGAAAATCGAGGAAGTATGAGGGTGTATAACATTATTTTCTATGTTGTTTATAGATGTAAAATCAGAGATACAGTTGAACTATACAAAGTTGACATATATTATGTAACCCATGTTTTTATCGTATCATTCTGCCATGTCTCATTTTGTGATGCGGAGACAGGAGCATTTATGTTTTTAGCTCACCTGGCCCGAAGGGCCGGTGAGCTTATGTCATGGCGCGGCGTCCGTCGTCCGTCGTCCGTCGGCGTCCGTCGGCGTCCGTCTGTCCGTCAACATTTCCTTTCAATCGCTACTAGTCATAGAGTTCTGCATGGATTGTAACCAAATTTGGCCACAAACATCCTTGGGGGAAGGGGAACAGAACTTGTATAAATTTTGGCTCTGACCCCCCGGGGGCAGGAGGGGCGGGGCCCAATAGGGGAAATAGAGGTAAATCCTATAAATCGCTACTTGTCCTAGAGTTCTGCATGGATTGTAACCAAATTTGACCACAAACATCCTTGGGGGAGGGGGAACAGAACTTGTATAAAATTTGGCTCTGACCCCTCGGGGGCAGGAGGGGCGGGGCCCAATAGGGGAAATAGAGGTAAATCCTTTAAATCGCTACTTGTCCTAGAGTTCTGCATGGATTGTAACCAAAATTAGCCACAAACATCCTTGGGGGAAGGGGAACAAAACTTGTATAAATTTTGGCTCTGACCCCACGGGGGCAGGAGGGGTGGGGCCCAATAGGGGTAATAGAGGTAAATCCTTTAAATCGCTACTAGTCATAGAGTTCTACATGAATTGTAACCAAATTTGGCCACAAACATCCTTGGGGGAAGGGGAACAGAACTTGTATAAATTTTGGCTCTGATCCCCAAGGGGCAGGAGGGGCGGGGCCCAATAGGGGTAATAGAGGTAAATCCTTTAAATAGCTACTAGTCATAGAGTTCTGAATGGAATGTAACCATATTTGGCCACAAACATCCTTTTGGGAAGGGGAACAGAACTTTTATAAATTTTGGCTCTGACCCCCCGGGGGCAGGAGGGGCGGGGCCCAATAGGGGAAATAGAGGTAAATCCTTTAAATCGCTACTAGTCATAGAGTTCTTCATGATTTGTAACCAAATTTGGCCACAAACATCCTTGGGGGAGGGGGAACAGAACTTGTATAAATTTTGGCTCTGACCCCACGGGGGCAGGAGGCGCTGGGCCCAATAGGGGAAATAGAGGTAAATCCTTTAAATCGCTACTAGTCATAGAGTTCTGAATGGAATGTAACCAAATTTGGCCACAAACATCCTTGGGGGAAGGGGAACAGAACTTGTATAAATTTTGGCTCTGGTCCCCGGGGGCAGGAGGGGCGGGGCCCAATAGGGGTAATAGAGGTAAATCCTTTAAATCGCTACTAGTCATAGAGTTCTGAATGGAATGTAACCAAATTTGGCCACAAACATCCTTTGGGGAAGGGGAATAAAACTTGTATAAATTTTGGCTCTGACCCCACGGGGGCAGGAGGGGTGGGGCCCAATAGGGGAAATAGAGGTAAATCCTTTAAATCGCTACTAGTCATAGAGTTCTACATGAATTGTAACCAAATTTGGCCACAAGCATCCTTGGGCGAGGGGGAACAGAACTTGTATAAATTTTAACTCTGGTCCCCGGGGGGCAGGAGGGGCGGGGCCCAATAGGGGAAATAGAGGTAAATCCTTTAAATCGCTACTTGTCCTAGAGTTCTTCATGGATTGTAACCAAATTTGGCTACAAACATCCTTGGGGGAAGGGGAACAGAACTGGTATAAATTTTGGCTCTGATCCCCCGGGCGCAGGAGGGGCGGGGCCCAATAGGGGAAATAGAAGTGAATCCTTTAAATCGCTACTAGTCATAGAGTTCTGCATGGATTGTAACCAAATTTGGCCACAAACATCCTTGGGGGAAGGGGAACAGAACTTGTATAAATTTTGGCTCTGACACCCGGGGGGCAGGAGAGGTGGGGCCCTATAGAGGAAATAGAGGTAAATCCTTTAAATCGCTACTAGTCATAGAGTTCTGCATGGAATGTAACCAAATTTGGCCACAAACATCCTTTTGGAAGGGGAACAGAACTTGTATAAATTTTGGCTCTGGTCACCTGGGGGCAGGACGGGTGGGGCCCAATAGGGGAAATAGAGATAAATCCTATAAATCACTACTTGTCCTAGAGTTTTACTTGGATTATGACCAAATTTGGCCATAAACATCCTTGGGGGAAGGGGAACAGAACTTGTATAAATTTTGGCTCTGACCCCCTGGGGGCAGGAGGGGTTGGGCCCAATAGGGGATTTAGAGGTTAATATTAAAATTCATTCAGAAAAGAAACAATGAACCTGTATGCAGAACATTACTTGGCATTACAAACCAGGTGAGCGATACAGGCCCTCTGGGCCTCTTGTTTAAAGTACATTCTCAGTTATAAGATATCACAACACATATACAAATATAATGCTATTCCTATGGTGTGATGAATTAGCCCTCCCTTCTTAACTGTCCTGCAGCCCTCCCTTCTTGGTGCTAACTATCAAAAAAATATGATAGTATGTTATCTATATTTTCTTAGGGTCTAAAATAGATTTATGTCATGAAGAACAGCTATTTTTTTTAATTTCGATGAAATGGACATGAAGTTGAAAAAGGCTTGGAATTCTTTTTTGCTTACATACATCTACCTGATATAATCCTATATGATTGTCATGTGTCTTTTGTTGTGCAATATGACTGGTCCAATAGAACTGTTTCTTGTGCAATTCATTCAATACAACATGTACAAGGAGGAGCTTGTCCTGCAAAATACCAAAAAGAAAAACAAAAAAACAAAAAAACAGGAGATTCCAATTTTTATTTGAATTACACATTAAATAAAAGCCAGCTTGACAATATATTAACATGGTCTGGTAATTCATTAGGAACATAAGCATACCAAAAATCAATTTCAATACCACCATCCTTCTGTAGATTGACAAATACAACTGGTTCAAAGTTGTGTGCTTATTTAGGTCCACTCATGTGGTAAAAAAACAATAAGGCCAGGTGTGGGAATAAGTGGGTGCATAGATTGTCTTGTTATTATCCAATTTGTATGACAATAAGCCCATGTGTGTCAGAAAGATTGTTTCAGGCAAGAACTTTGGATCTGTTGAAACGGTATGTTATGTGAATATTGTTTTTGGTAACATTTAGTTCGTGTGCCACAATTACATGTAAGGTCTTTTGTCAAGTAATAAGCCCATGTGTGTCAATAAACCTTTTCTGGCTATATGCCCATGTGTGTCAAAAATGATGTTTGGTGATTCACTGCCCTGCTGTGACAAACTTATCCGTATAATAGGTATACATTTAAAGATGCTCCACTGCTGACAAATGGTATTTTTTTCGCTATCAAAAACAGGAGCAGACGATTAAGTATTTTTTTCAGTTGCAAAAGTTACTTACTTTACACCATTACCACAGTTGAAAAATTGGAGCTTCTAATTTTACTTTAAGTTAAAAATATGAAAAATAATTAATTGCATCCCGAAAAAATTCCGTGTCACTATATCCTATATGGAATGAAGTACTAATTGCGCATGTACCATTATAGTAAATTAGTAAATAGTAAATTATTTTATATTATTTTTTGTGTTAATTAGACATATATATACATGATTTAACACCAATTATTGTTCAAATGATGAGTATCATTTATGCTCTGTCGGCGGTGGAGCATCTTTAATATTTCTGCTAAAATCTTGATCAACAGTTGATAACAGAAATAGACCACCAGTTGGTGGCAGAGGGATGTCATCTGGAGGTTGATCCTCCTCAGCCCATTTTGATTTTTTGTCCTCGGCCCATTTTGATTTGTTGTCTTCTGCTTCTAAAGTATAACTTAATTCCTATCATCCGATTTGTATTGCTCTAGCTCTGCCTCTAGAAGCCTGGTCCATTTAGCTATATTTTCTGAGAGATTCAGAAATAGAGTACTAAAGTCGATCAATGGGCTTCAGCAGCACTGGAGTCAGTGCAATGAGTTATTACGTAGCACTCACTATTAAATGTACATGTTTAAGTTTTTGGCATTAAAAATTATCTCTTAGAGATTTTACTGATGAATGTGTGAAAAGTTGATATTAGACAATATCCTGTTACTGTTGGTCTATGGAAGTGCTGAAACCCTGTAACATACATCAAAATTATTGTGGTATGCCAGATTTGATTGGTAGATATTTACCCTACCTCCTGTTCACTGGTAGGTGTTATGCATGAACAGATCTGTCTGTCCTAACAGATCTATCAATGCATTTTCATCGTTTGAATGGTGTCTACATCTGTGGACATACTTAATACTCTAGAAGGCATTTTTTTTTGCTTCCTTTATATTGTGTAACACTCGCTCAGAAAGTTTTAGATGAAACTTCAATCAAGCAATAATTCATGTGGTTTTATATATACCTCATATTACATTAACTACATGCTACCTTTGTCAGATCCCTGGACAACATAATACCAAACTGAAGGTTCTGTGCGCAACAACTTATGTATATGGATGTATACTGGTACATGACAAGACAAATTAAAATAACTGCATTGAAAGTGGATGCTGCAGCATTGTCATCCTCTGTAATCTTCAAAAGAATTTTCTGTATCCCTTTAGAAATCTGTGGGACCAAGAACTGAAGAAGGCTTATTTACTAGATCTTAAGATCTTTGAACAAATTTTTGTCAATGATTGTAAGAACTTCGCCATTGTAATGCTGTCAATTTACTGTGACAGTCTGTCAGAGTACAGGGTGGATACAAACAGTATTGTATCAATCCTTGGGAGATCAAGGAGGATTTTACCTGTATATTAGGATTTATTGATATTATATATAGGTAATGTATAATAAAAGTATGAATGAATAAAATTAAAAGCAGAAATGAAATGACATCGATTACAATTTTGCACTTTTTTTATTGGGAAGATGTACATGTTATATATGTTGTTTTTTTTTTAAATTGCACAGAACTTTTTTTTTCTTTTTTCTTTTTTTTTGTAATTTTCATCAAATATTATTGACATGTGAAAAATATTTTTACATAGAACATGCTGTAAATGTTTCTAGTAGTATTGCACTACTGTTGCAGTATCTTCATTTAATTTCAACATGTGAAATATGTTTGAAATTCGACATCAAGTAGGTTTTTACACTTGTTAGATACATAAATCTATTTACATGTTTGGAATATTTACATTTAACAGTGGTAATTCAGTAATTGGACATTTCATTAACAAAAATCCTATTACAGTTTTTAATATGGAACAAGAATTCATACTTGTACTGAGGCATTAGCTACGCACGATTTTCATTGAATAATTACATGATTTTTTTTTTATAGAACATTGCTATTTTTACACTACTAAAGATATGCATGGTTTTCATCAATGTTTACATGTGAATTAAGACTGACATCAAGGTGATGTCTTGTTTTAGTTATGATTTTATTAACTACTCAATAATATGGTACGATAAATCATTGTTCTCTCTGAGATGTCTATTTTCTTCTCTCTTAAAATTTATGTTTATCATATTTATAATAAAATCTATTCAATAAACTTGTTAAAGATGATATTGTGATTCACTTCTTATTTTTGTACAACACCAATCCAGTCCCCCAGAATTATCTACTTGTTTATTTAACAAGAGATCCAAGGATCTATGTGCCCACCAAAGAATGATCTATGTCTGACAATGAAAAGAGGAATCTTTTCTCTCCATTTCAGTTCTCAATTACAAACTTCATACAAAGTTTGAGAAAAATCCCTTCAGTACTTTCTGAGAAGAAAGTAACAAACTTAAACTATCAAAATCCAAGATGGCGGCTTGTTAACCGATTTGTCCCAAAAAGCAATATGCACAACTTAGGTCCTAGGGAAACCTACATTTGAAATTTTGAGAAGATGATTTTCGCAATTTAAATGAAATATCAGTTAAAAATTGTTTTGGACGAGACACAGATGAAAGGCATTTTATATTGCCCATCTGATGATGGAGGGTTAAAAAAGAAAAATCCTTATTTTATATTTGCTGATAGGGAATCTTGTAAAAAGATCTACGTGTTGCATGAAACATAATGCAACTAATTCAAAAGTCTGCATCAAACATGAACCTGGTATAGTAATTGTTGAAGTCCATATGACTTCTATTACATGCTGAAAATATGCTTCATATTAATCTTACCAATGATTAATTTCATAATTTTAAATTAAGATAAGAAAGATATATGTAAATGGTTTACTCAATGAACACGATAAATTTCTAATCAGAATATTTTAGTATCAATCAAATAAATATTTCCCCAGTTTACTTGTTAATATATGAGACAACTCAATACAGCTGTTATGCTAGTTTTCTGGGCATGAAGTTTCCACCAATTTGATAAATCCTTTCGCAAAATTGGTCTGGAAACCACATCCAGGTAGAGACAAACAGCTGAATCTTTGGAGATTTAAATCAGCTCAATCTTTTGGAGATGAACAGCTCAATCTTTTGGAGACGAATAGCTCAGTCTTTTGGAGAATAACAGTTTAATCTTTTAGAGACAAACAGCTAAACCTTTTGGAGAATAACAGTTCAATCTTTTGGAGACTAACAGCTCAATCTTTTGGAGAATAACTGCTCAATCTTTTGGAGAATAACAGCTCAATCTTTTGGAGAATAACAGCTCATTCTTTTGGAGACGAACAGTTCAAACTTTTTGAGACTAACAGTTCAATCTTTTGAGGACAAACAGTTCAAACTTTTGGAGACTAACAGTTCAATCTTTTGGGGACAAACAGCTCAATCTTTTGGAGACTAGCAACTCAATCCTTTGGAGACTAACGGCTCAATCTTTTGGCGATTTAAATCAGCTCAATCTTTTGGAGATGAACAGCTCAATCTTTTGGAGACTAAGTTCAATCTTTTGGAGACGAATAGCTCTATCTTTTGGAGATTAACAGTTCAATCTTTTGGAGACTCACAGCTCAATCTTTTGAAAAAGAACAATTCAATCTTTTGGGGACAAACAGCTCATTCTTTTGGAGACTAACAGCAAAATCTTTTGGGGATAAACAGCTCAATCTTTTGGGGATAAACAGCAAAATCTTTTGGAGACTAACAGCAAAATCTTTTGGAGACTAACAGCTCAATCTTTTGGAGACCAACAGCTCAATCTTTTGGAGACTAACAGTTCAATCTTTTGGGGACAAACAGCTCAATCTTTTGAGGACAAACAGCTCAATCTTTTGGAGACAAACAGATCATTCTTTTGGGGATAAACAGCTGACTCTTTTGGAGACTAACAGCAAAATCTTTTGGAGACTAACAGCTCAATCTTTTGGAGACTAACAGCTCAATCTTTTGGGGACAAACAGCTCAATCTTTTGAAGACTCACAGCTCAATCTTTTGGAGACTAACAGTTCAATCTTTTGGAGACTAACAGCTCAATCTTTTGGAGACTAACAGTTCAATCTTTTGGGGACAAACAGCTCAATCTTTTGGGGACAAACAGCTCAATCTTTTGGAGACTAACAGCTCAATCTTTTGGAGACTAACAGCTCAATCTTTTGGAGACTAGCAACCGATCTTTTGGAGACTAACAGCTCAATCTTTTGGGGATAAACAGCAAAATCTTTTGGAGACTAACAGCAAAATCTTTTGGAGACTAACAGCTCAATCTTTTGGAGACTAGCAACTCGATCTTTTGGAGACTGGCAACTCGATCTTTTGGAGACTAACAGCTCAATCTTTTGGGGACAAACAGCTCAATTTTTTGGAGACTAGCAACTCGATCTTTTGGAGACTAGCAACTCAATCTTTTGGAGACTAACAGCTCAATCATTTGGAGACTAGCAACTCGATCTTTTGGAGACTAGCAACTCGATCTTTTGGAGACTAGCAACTCAATCTTTTGGAGACTAGCAACTCGATCTTTTGGAGACTAACAGCTCAATTTTTTGGGGACAAACAGCTCAATCTTTTGGAGACTAAGTTCAATCTTTTGGAGACGAATAGCTCTATCTTTTGGAGATTAACAGTTCAATCTTTTGGAGACTCACAGCTCAATCTTTTGAAAAAGAACAATTCAATCTTTTGGGGACAAACAGCTCATTCTTTTGGAGACTAACAGCAAAATCTTTTGGGGATAAACAGCTCAATCTTTTGGGGATAAACAGCAAAATCTTTTGGAGACTAACAGCAAAATCTTTTGGAGACTAACAGCTCAATCTTTTGGAGACCAACAGCTCAATCTTTTGGAGACTAACAGTTCAATCTTTTGGGGACAAACAGCTCAATCTTTTGAGGACAAACAGCTCAATCTTTTGGAGACAAACAGATCATTCTTTTGGGGATAAACAGCTGACTCTTTTGGAGACTAACAGCAAAATCTTTTGGAGACTAACAGCTCAATCTTTTGGAGACTAACAGCTCAATCTTTTGGGGACAAACAGCTCAATCTTTTGAAGACTCACAGCTCAATCTTTTGGAGACTAACAGTTCAATCTTTTGGAGACTAACAGCTCAATCTTTTGGAGACTAACAGTTCAATCGTTTGGGGACAAACAGCTCAATCTTTTGGGGACAAACAGCTCAATCTTTTGGAGACTAACAGCTCAATCTTTTGGAGACTAACAGCTCAATCTTTTGGAGACTAGCAACTCGATCTTTTGGAGACTAACAGCTCAATCTTTTGGGGATAAACAGCAAAATCTTTTGGAGACTAACAGCAAAATCTTTTGGAGACTAACAGCTCAATCTTTTGGAGACTAGCAACTCGATCTTTTGGAGACTGGCAACTCGATCTTTTGGAGACTAACAGCTCAATCTTTTGGGGACAAACAGCTCAATTTTTTGGAGACTAGCAACTCGATCTTTTGGAGACTAGCAACTCAATCTTTTGGAGACTAACAGCTCAATCTTTTGGGGACAAACAGCTCAATCATTTGGAGACTAGCAACTCGATCTTTTGGAGACTAGCAACTCAATCTTTTGGAGACTAGCAACTCGATCTTTTGGAGACTAACAGCTCAATTTTTTGGGGACAAACAGCTCAATCTTTTGGAGACTAGCAACTCAATCTTTTGGAGACTAGCAACACAATTTTTGGAGACTAACAGATCAACTTTTTGGAGACGATCAGCTCAAACTTTTGAAGACAAATTATCATAATAGCTCAATCTTTTGGGGGCAAAGAGTTCCATCTTTTCATTTCACCAGTATAGATCATTCAATAGTCGATGCCAACACTCCTCTTTGATCTCATTATCATATAGCATTACATTTAGATAAGAATAACATCAACCCCTTCCTAATCATCTCATCAACTCTTTATTCAAAATAATTTTACATAGATTTATCTCTTTAAAATCGTGTATAAATAAATACAAATTGGAGAGGTGCATAACATACCTAAAATATAACAACTTTACACAGAAATGCTTAAAATGCATTTAATTCCCTACAAACCATGAGATAGTAGTACATGTATACATCCCTCTCTGACACTGACCACAGAAAAGTCATATTCTGAAGACAAGATCATGTCTTTTTCGAAAGCATTGTTACATTTTTTTTTAATTTCCAAAATGATCATTCTGGATCAAAATGGATTTATAAGTAAGAATGCTTTTCTTATGATAATTACATTCTAAGTGCAAAACAAAAAAAGTTCCTTTGAAAATAAATCACAGAGTAATTAAGTCTTTTGAATTTTTCTGCAACAAAGCAAAAAGCAAGAATAGCTTTTACAAACAGAGGAAGTTCCCTTTTTCCATCATTGCGAAAAGTTAATAGTTGCGGACTTAAAGTCTGTATAGAAAAGTCAGTATCCCAGAACAAAATCAGCCCCTATTATACGCTGAGAGTGATAATAAAAAAACTGTTATTGGTAATATTAAATCACTATCGTGTATAATCCCTCCTACATCAACTGTTTGTACCATAAACTGCTATTATTATGATCTGTTATGCTTTGTTGTTGTATTGTGCCAGCATTTTCTTGATTTCACCGATAGCCAATCCTGGATTGAGTCCCTGTTAAATACAAAAAAATTCTAATCAATCTTTAACATTTTATTTCTCTGTTAAACTTTTTTCTCTTACGTACATGTCATCTAAAAAAACAGAAAGAAAATGTGCTTAAAGAACTATTGATAACTTCTAGTGTACTTCTATGCTTTCCTGTTCCTATCTATACTACACTGTACTATCTCTTTTACACTGTGAATGAGTTTTCTTTGCCAATTGCTACATTTACTAGCACAATTTCTCATGTGAGCTCAGGCAAAATAATGCTAAAAACATGTACTCTATCTTGTCACTGGTTGAGAGTAAGAGAGAGGAGAAAGTTACCTTAGGGCAAGTCTTCGTACAGTTCATTATGGTGTGACAGCGATACACAGAAAATGAATCCTCCATCATCTTAAGTCTCTCCTGTCTGAACTCATCACGTGAGTCAATCATCCACCTACACATACAAACAAATTGTTAGTCCATCCTGTCGGCACTTGTAGACACTCATGGATTGCCCCTCAGGTGGTGACTTCATTGTCACAACCCCAATACAAGGAAAGATTTGAGTCAATCCATGAAAGTGTGAATCAATTGACAATTTCACATATTAATGAAATATTCATAAAGAAATATTGATAACTCTCGGACAGATCAAACTACCAGAAGTCAGTTGGATGTTTCACTAGATACAAACCTGAAGATAAGGTGTGAGAATATGGATATTTAGTTTATAATTAGCCCATACCATAGAGTTATTTCAGGACAATCAGAAAGATGGACAGATTACAAAACTACCCACAACAGTGGCTAACCATTTCTTTTAAAACAAAGGAAAGCATTTATAACCAATAAGCCCATTATGTCTCTTGAAGGATTTATGAGTGAAGTTATAGTGACAAGTAATTACCTGTATGCCTGCATCAACACAGCCGGTCCGAGATATTTGTCCGAGTTCCACCAGTAACTTGGGCAGGAGGTACTGCAGCACGCACATAGAATACACTCGTATAAGCCATCCTGAATGAATACAAATTACAGCATATTTATGTTTTTGCTTCTGTGAATGTGACAATAGAATAGAAAATTACCATATTTTCCGGAGTATAAGTTGCACATGGTTATAAGTCACAAATGCCTCTGTGTGATTATTTTTATACACATAAAAGCTGAACTGGAGAAGAATCCGGAACTCCTGATTTCAAGATGAAAAAGTAACAGCTTTTATCCCGAAATTATGATAATAAAATAATCAATATTATTAGTTTTGTTGTTGTCCTGTGTTATTACACACAGGTGTCTTAGACAATGAGTACAAGGGGGGTAGCTCTCACATTTAACTCATCAAATTGGTAACATATCTTTTAAGTTTTATCATTTACTTTATACATATTACTGTATTTCACCGCAAATAAGACCCCTCCCGCAAATAAGACCCCCCACCTATTTTGACACATTTTCAGACTTAGGGGGGATGTCTGCAAATAAGACCCCCCCACCTATTTTTCAGTTTACTGGATGATGGATTTGAGCAGTGGAGTAATTAAAAATATCACCAAAATTACTTTGTATCGGAACTTCTTTTTGTTTGTTTTATCGGCATAGAAATATCATGTAGTAAACAAATGTTTGTGTGCTTGTTATTTTTGTCATTTAATTCAAGTTAGTTCACGGGTGATTTAATTTAATTATCAATAACTACGAACTGTGGACAGTGCTCATGTTTAATTGGAAGTTATTTTCAACAAAATACGCCGATATATGTTACCGTGAACACTTCATATCGGCATGATCAACACGTTTTATTGTACGCACAGCTTGTCATTTTTTATATGAATCGGCAAAGATATTCGTCATTGATGCAGATCGTTTCTGCAGTCGCGGATTCTAACTCAATACAATCATTACCAAAAACATCTACTTAAGGCATTTACAGTTTCAAATATGTTTATTTGTGAACGTAACGTACCTGTAGTTCAAGATCAGTTGGAGAAACCATGCTTTACTTTTCGGCCGCCATGTTTTGTTTACGCAGTCAGTATAATATGATTAGCCGCTAAATTTCATATTTTACTCTAGATACAAACATACTTGCTACGACGTTTTAATGCAGTTAATACTTGGATTAATATCTGAAATATTATCAAACTATCTTCTTATCAATAGCAATACCGATCAAATTCCAAAACACGACCCGGTGTGAAAATGTGAAAGTAAGGCTTAAACCCGGGGCCATTTTCGAATTCCTACACATGTGTGTACGATATTACAAACAACTGCATCAGTGCATGCATGTCAGCATGCATATGTTGAAGTGAAATCACGATTGTTTGCTCATTTGGTTGGGACAAATGTACATAAAATCTTCTGTTTATGAACGAATTTGATTTGTAAACGTTTGCAGTGAATTTTAAATAGGCCTGAGTCTGAACAGCGATCGTCCTTCCGATTCACGGCGATTGATTCACGTGTTTCGTAAACAATAACAGAATTTGAATATTTTCTAAATAACTATATGATTATTAAAACTTCTGGATTAAAATGACATTGCTTATGATGCTGTTTCCTCGTTTTGATTCATTGGTGAATGTCCGCGTGACTCTTGCAAAAATGTCCATTTCCCTTTCAGACTTACGTTACAACTGCCCTAGTATTGTTTATATTTTAATTTGTCATACCATTTGATTTAATTTTACTCATACTTCTTCATTATTATTATAAATACTTGAACATCTTGCTATTACCCATCTATCATACGACTGTTACAACAATGACAGGACATTAAAAAATCCAAGATGGCGACCTCATAGATCGATGTTATCAGGCAGGTTGTCTGCAAATAAGACCCCCCCCCCCCCCCCCCCTTTGACCTTTATTTCTTCTCTCGGAGGGGGGGTCTTATTTGCGATGAAATACGGTACATTATTTAAGGCAGACTTCAAATGAAAATTACAGTTTGACTAGGTAATTCTATTGAAATTCAAGAATTCAATATTAGGTATCTTTAAGTAATAACCAAATTACTTGAACAAAACAGGTACTAGTGCAAGTTAACTTTCACATCAAAAATCATAAATTAGACTTTTTATTAATTTTACATCTAAAACTGAGACAAAGACTTGACATGGAAAGACTATGAGGACAGGTAATGGTTACAGATCTACCTATCAACGACCTTGATATGCTAGATTAACAGTAAATAATATCAGAATTACTTACCAACTTTGCCCGGTCTTTAACTGACTGCAGATTCTGTTCCTGTCCAATTTTACTCTCGTCTGACTCTATGCTTTTCTGTTTTAAATAGGGCTCAATGGCACGATACTGAGCGTAGAAGTTACTCATGTCCTGAATAGAAAATACAAATATTACCCAGTCGTATTGAAATAATCAGAGAAATCCCTTATATTTTCAAAACAATTTGTTTCAATTAAATATTTGCCAAACGTAAAAGAAAAAAAAAACTACGGAGAAAAACTGAAGTTTTGACTGAAGTCTGCACTTCTGTTTTGAGAAATCAGAGTCAGGTTGTTTGATTGGCTGGCAAATAGGAGAGAAGTCTACAAATGACCAATAAAAAAGTTTTTTTGTATGGTCCATTTTCTAATTCAGTATTCTAAATTAACAAGATGTTCATATGCCAGTATAGTTGCTAAGCGATGGCTTTGTTACTATAGTAACATATATATCACTGTCTCTATGTGTGACAGTGTAGTCTTGGTAATACTCACAGGTACTAGATCTTTCACCACGTACATGTGGGGTAGAGGATAGACCTTAAGTGCTTTACTTGTGTTGGCGTCAATTTTACTACAACAGAGAGGACACACACATAACATTGTTCTTTGGCTAAAATTACATCAATGTACTTAAAACATAATATCATTAAATTTATTGGAAGATCTGATATATATTATAATTAATAAAATACATATTCCGGGTAAGTCCTATATTCATTTGTCAGCTCTCTTAAAGATACATAACTCAACCAAAATGGCTTTTACTTTTTAAAATGTAACTGTAAAACGAAATTGATTATTTTGTGAAATCTCCAAAGTTTGTGGGGTTTTATATAACCTGACAAAATTAAAAAGATAAGACAGTCTCCTTATCCTTTTTTTTTTAATTCTGTACTTATTAAAAATCTCATGATTCAGGCAACACTATTCGTTAATTCCCTAGATTGTAGTTCACAACTGAAGAATTCTTAATTTGAATACTTATAATTTTATTATATCTGTATTGTTGTGAGACCTAATTTTCATTTGAATACTTTTTATATCTACATTGTTTGAAAGCCTTAAAGGGACATGAACCCTAGATAAGTTGTTCTGTATGCATAGATATGGTTTTCAAATGTTTATTGAATATTTTATTACAAGCATTGGTTATCTAAAACGACCGGAAAACGTGGGGAATACCTACCCCACAAATGATAAAAATAGACCATCATATTCTATTTTTGGAACACAAAACGACAGCTGGTTGAAAGCAAGGTTATAATGAACAACAGACTTGCTGACACGACAAAGAATATTAGTTTTCCACATTTCAAGATTATTTTCTAATTAACGACTGTTGACATATGAAGCCACATTTGTTAATATTTGTTATAAAACAATTTGTATTTAGCATAAAAACGATAAGTCAAATGTCGAACGAGACTTTTTGTTCAATGAGAGGTTTTTGACTTATTGCACATATGTACATCACGCAAGTAGAAAGTGGGAAGTTGCTCCCATATCTTGTATTTCAGCAATTCGTTGATATTTGCCTACTTTCCCAATCGCGCACGTTACTGACTCTTGTCGTACTCCGTTTTCTATCAAAATTTGTTTGTGTTCGCTACACGCACGTTTTGACCCACCATTTTGTTTACATTTAATGTGTGCAGTGCATTGTGGGAGGTCACTAAAGTTCAACACTTCTATTTTTATCTACGAAATTCGACCGGGCCGGTTCAAAATACCGAATGATAGAATTTCCATTATAATTATCTTATTTGACGTATTTGCACAATAACTGATATAAATTACTTAGAAAAGTATCTGACACGTCTGAAATATGTATTTTACTCAAATTTACAAGGTTTATTTAGGTTCATGTCCCTTTAAGAAACATATATAACAGTTCATGCAATACATAATGAAGTTCTGAACAAGAAATGTTGGTTCTGTAGAAATGGCCGGGATGACAAACTCACCATAAACATGCCAGTGTGTTCACACCTCCAATGTTCATGGAACACGAACCACAGATTCCTTCTCGGCACGACCTTCGGAAGGTCAAGGTTGGATCTATCTCATTCTTGATTTTAATCAAGGCATCAAGTACCATAGGGCCACACCTGGAAAAGATACAGAGATATAAATTTGATCTCAATATACACCTGGTATGTTAATTAGTTATTGAAGCAAGAGCTGCTTAGGCAGACATATATGTCCACAATTAATGTACATTTTACTTTAATCAATCTATACAGTGCTTTAAGTTAGGTATCAGAATTAAGCATTTTAATATTGACTCAATTTTGAGAGACATTTAAATCCAAACTTATAAAACCAGCAACTTTGAAAGTTGGGAATAACTTTTGATTTTTTTTTTACAATTGATGAAAGTTTTAACATGACTACAGGCAATAGGTCAATGTAGTATGCTGTATGATAAAACAAAAGAGTAACTCACTTGTTCAGATCAACTTTGTATTCTGCTAGTTTGGGCTTATCTCCTGCCTTGTCTGGGTCCTAGCATAACAGCAAATTTTACAATATTTAAAGTGAACAGTCGGGCAAGGATGGCTAAAGTCGGTAAAAATGGTGTGAATGTATCCAGCATAATTTCTTATGAAATGGAAAAATAAAATCTCTCGTCAAAATCTGTCTGCATACGAAGAAATTAATTTAAAGTATAGAAATTCTAAAACGTCCTCCCGGCTCACTATGTCCGTGCATGGTTACATTTCCACGCAGCCTCGCTTTCAATGCTTTCAACTTTCCTTTACTTTAATGGTCAGAACTGGGAAACGTAAGCAGAACTTGACCGTCGTATTAATATGCGAGAACTTTTGGAAGGCCAATGAACGCATTTAGACTGGTTTTCTGTGCCCGACTATTCACTTTAACATCAACTAATATCATTTGAAAATTGCCAGTATCAAAATATATCAGCAACATTATAACGTTAAATTCTGATTATTTAAATGCTCTAACATATACAATGCAATATGTAATATATTTGAGGCAATTACCATGCAGGTATTGATCACATGTACAGGTTAGTGTTTTTTCCCCCCTCAAGTACTCTGGCTTTCCGCCTCCTCCCAAACCTGGTATGTCCTTAAATTATACTAGCTGTTATAATTAATTAATAGAACAATGTACTAATTAGGGCTTTTCACTATTTGTGAAAAGACCTATTGTTTTCGTTAAGTTTCTTATTCTTATTATTATTATTACAAGCTAACCGATACTTACATTATATATATCATTGGCTTCCTAGTTAAAATATGTGTTTTCGTTTAAATATCACATACAGTGTATATAACAATAATGGCAATAAAAAAACTAACCGAATTTTATAACATATATGTATAATTCATTTTTCACAAAAAATAATACGAGCTGTCACTTGAAACGTTATGATATAGTCTACACGTGGATATCAAAAGGTCTCCAATACTTTTAGATGACATACGTATCAATTTACTAGTAAACGTTTCTGTCATGATTTGCGTGCCCCTGTGGCTGAGGTGACCAAGATGACATTAACGGTCTCGGAATAGCAGTTGAGACTGCTTGTTTTACACATATATGCATGTTCATAGAAATTTAACTGTCGAAAACAGATATATCTATATAGATTTAATATCCCATGAAAAGTTACATAATATAAGACCACGGTCGAGAGCATCGTGGGTAGCGATAGGCCAAGGACGTCGCCTTGGAAGCGATGTATGGGATTTGCAAATTATTTAGTCTAGATGAAATAAATGATTATTCTAATTACTGGTGTATGTAAATAATGAATGTACTTTCATTTTGCTATAATTAATATCGATGCTGGTTTCGTTTGTGCGATGAGATGAGGAGGTTTTGCCGAGTCATCTCGGTTTTTTCTCTGTCGACACCAAAATAAAACTTGTATTGTAAGATAGTGACCGTGTATTCTGTTTATCCTGTATTTTTTTCATTATGCAGACAGAAGATGGTATTCCAAACGAAAGCAAATTGCCTGTTATTTACACAATTTCGCTCAAGGCGAAACGCTTCTTTGATGATCAAGAAAAGAATGCATTCACTAAACAGAATGAGTGTGTACTCCTTTTTACTACCGTGGGAAATATTCAAGCGACGTCATTCCGGTGACTGTGACGTCAATGTTTGGCGGGACTGACCGCCGTTTCATTCTGTCCTACTAAAAGTGACGTCACTGGAATGTTCGGGATCAAGTCATCAAATTTAGAAATTGAATCAAACGAAAGAAATTAAATATTTTTTTAATGACATCGGAATATTTTCCTCTTGCAACTATTACAGGAAATTTTTATTGTCCGGTATCGAGTTTTGTGCCCGACTAATGTCGATATTAACGCTGAAAATGCATTGTTTCTTGATATTTTTCCACTTCTTTCGTTGACTTTAAATTCGTAAAATGAACTTAACCAACGAAGGGCGTCAG
This sequence comes from Argopecten irradians, assembly GCF_041381155.1. Taxonomy (NCBI): domain Eukaryota; kingdom Metazoa; phylum Mollusca; class Bivalvia; order Pectinida; family Pectinidae; genus Argopecten; species Argopecten irradians. The sequence continues at coordinate 9,196,168 of NC_091134.1, read as the reverse complement.
AATGCTTGTTTTCAACGCGAATAAACAGCGTAGTGATAAAGACCTTCCAAGTATGGCAACAGTGAATATTTGCATCAGGGAAATAGGGACACAAAAAGTCGATTTTCTCCAAAAGTTACACAACATTAATTTTGCTGGAACACTTAAAAAATCGTTCTTATTTCAAAACAATTGGAATTATGAAGATATCTTTTACAGGATTTTTATTATTATTATTATATATAATGTAAGTTAATTATTATTCCTATTTTTGTGAACGCTCTATCGGTCAAACAGTAAGACATAGGGTAGAATGATTTCAGCATGTTTAAATTATGTATCTAAAGGTGTTCCATGAACAAAATTAATTAAGTAGGTCAAAAATTCCAAAATGGCCGCCATGACGTGAAACCTTAAAACACCAAAACTGCTATAACTCAAAACGTATGAAAGCTATTTTAAATCTGAAGGTATTTTATTGTAGGGAATGAACATATCTAACCTTTACCCATTACATGTTTCCACAAAATATGTCTCGTTAAAAAGCTCCCTAGAGGTCAAAGTTTACCAAAAGTGACTCTTTTTCGATTTTTTTTTTATCGATATTCATTTTTTCCCAACTTTTTGCATTGCATTGATGCAATATGTCATTCTGAAGGTTTTGATGTCTTCAAACTTAAAATTGGTCCACTAATAAATTATTTATGACCTATTTAATATTTAACAAAGAATTTTTTGCAAATTTCTACAATTATTTTTTAAACATCTCCTCTGATTCCACCAGTCCGATCAAGCCCAAACTCACACAAGATCTTACACTTATTATCATGACCAATTCTTGTTAATATGGTGTTGATTCAAATTCAAATATGGCCGCAATGACGTCACTTCCGGTTTAACCTAGACAGCCATAACTCGTCCACTGGGCCAATTTCTTTCATTATGTTATATGTTATGTAGAATAGTATATGGAGAAACTTTGTAATTGTACATTTTTCTCTAAAATGTCAACTTCCGGTCTATCATTGACTCATATTGCAAATTCGCCGTTTTTGGTGAAAATCACGAATACATCTTCTTGTCAAGTTCTACATGGCATAGAGGCTTGATATTGTCCATGAAGTATGCTTTGATGGTTGATTATCAATTTTGAAAAAATAAACGACCTTGACCTTTATCTAAGGTCACAGCGTACTTGTACTTTTAGAGCTATAAAAATGATCAAGTGAAAATACAGCTCATTGAAACAGTTGTAGCTAGTTTACTACAAAGCCAATTTCTTTCATTTTTGAATATGTTATGTAGAATCAAAAATGAAACAATTAATTGAATTACCACTTTTCTGTAAAACGTCAACTTTCGGTTGGAAATAAGGGACAAAGTTCAAAAATGCAATTTTTTTACAATATCATTAAAAAATCTCCTTCTCAATTTCTAGAAGGCCTAGAGACCTAATATTAAGCATGAAGCATGCTGACATAAATGCCTACCAAGTTTGTTAATGTGATTGACCTTGACCTATATATATCAAAGGGCACTCGGGCTATCAATCTTAAAATCTTCAAATGACTTATTGTAAAGTTCTGAAAGGCCTAAGACCTGGTACGTATTTGACTTTTGGTACGTTGAAACTAAGCGCTACCAAGTGTGTTATGAATGACCTTGAATGAAGAAGCTTTTAGGTGAAAAGCCAGTCAAATTGTCCCGCTGACAATTTCTAGTATATATATAGGGCTGTTACGAGTACCCGAGTACCCGGTTACGGGTCGGGTTGGGGATGTAACCGGGTCAAAAAATGTGTAACTGGGTACTCTCAAAATAGGACAATTCATCTGGATGTATGTAAACAAGTCTAACATTTATATTAAAAGTATTACAAAATCCAACTAATTTGTTTTGTTTTCACTCACCAAGGATGACACCTTATCTTTTCACAACATTTTCACATGCAACATTGTTCCAATTTTTATTTCTCATGACCGTCTTTTGATGTGAAAGCAATCTACTTGACGGACATGTGCACTTAAAATAGGTCACACTATGTATAGTCTTAACCGATAACACAAGAGACCGTCCGAATGAAGACTTTGTCACATGACCGGAAGGACTGGTATATGCTACAGACAGCTGGTTAGACTGACACTATACGGCAGCTCATTAGCAATTGTGAATGTCCAATAGAAATGAAGTAGACAATTAACGACTGAAGCTATCTTTACTGAACTCGCATATGATTTTCATCGAATCTCTGTTGATCAACCGATCTTCCCAAACAGCAAACATAGCGTAACCCAATTTGTTACAAAAGCAGTAGATCTGTGTCGAGTACCCGGGTACGGGTCGGGTACTAAAATTCGGGTACCCGGGGACAAAATTTAGTACCCGTGACAGCCCTACTAATATAATCAAACTAAGTTACTGATTCCCAGCCACCATCATTTTAATTTAGCTTTGCATCACAGATCTATATATGCTTCAGGGAAAATTCTAGTCACCAGAATATGTCTGCTCTTGGACATCCCATAGTCAACAGATCACTTTTACCATTAGCTATATTCTGTATTTTCTCTGAAAAGTACGAGTGATGTTAAAGCTGACAATGCAAGTTAAAAAATATACATTTGTAGTATAAAAAAAATAATAAAGTTTTTTTTCAATATTTTTTTCTAAATTCGGTTCTGAGACAACCCCTTGCGTTTCTAAGGACGGGCAGTCGCCATTTTGTTTTAACTCTGCTTGGATATAACACCGGGTACCGACCCCTATATAAAGCGCGTGAAACATACACACGTGCAATCAGTCGAACGCTTGCTGTTCAAGGTGTAACATTACTTACACTTCATTGGCTCTAGATCTACTGTACTAAATACCCAAGACGTAATGATAATAAAATGGTTAGTACTTTCAATGTTTTCTCAAATAAAGTTTCTAGGAACCATATAAAGATATATACAGTTAAATTAAAAGTAATGCATGAATTCATACTTTTTTCCACGTGCACCAAGGATGACACCTTATCTTTTCACAACATTTTCACATGCAACATTGTTCCAATTTTTATTTCTCATGACCGTCTTTTGATGTGAAAGCAATCTACTTGACGGACATGTGCACTTAAAATAGGTCACACTATGTATAGTCTTAACCGATAACACAAGAGACCGTCCGAATGAAGACTTTGTCACATGACCGGAAGGACTGGTATATGCTACAGACAGCTGGTTAGACTGACACTATACGGCAGCTCATTAGCAATTGTGAATGTCCAATAGAAATGAAGTAGACAATTAACGACTGAAGCTATCTTTACTGAACTCGCATATGATTTTCATCGAATCTCTGTTGATCAACCGATCTTCCCAAACAGCAAACATAGCGTAACCCAATTTGTTACAAAAGCAGTAGATCTGTGTCGAGTACCCGGGTACGGGTCGGGTACTAAAATTCGGGTACCCGGGGACAAAATTTAGTACCCGTGACAGCCCTACTAATATAATCAAACTAAGTTACTGATTCCCAGCCACCATCATTTTAATTTAGCTTTGCATCACAGATCTATATATGCTTCAGGGAAAATTCTAGTCACCAGAATATGTCTGCTCTTGGACATCCCATAGTCAACAGATCACTTTTACCATTAGCTATATTCTGTATTTTCTCTGAAAAGTACGAGTGATGTTAAGCTCGCAAACATACCCACATGGGTAGATAACTCTGTAATATGCATGATTAGAACAACTCGGTAACACTTATGTGTGTCACAAATTCAACTATAGATAGCCAGATATAGTCAATCGCAAGAAAAGTGTTACAGGATTGGACTTGGTTGATCATCGGCGACCAGGTTGCTTAGTCTATAGAGCACTCTGCTAGTGTTCGGAGGGTCCCAGGTTCAAATCCTGATCTGGCCGCTACATTTCCTCCTCTCCTGTTACACATGTACCATGTCACATGCTCATGCATGCACATGTAATAATGTTTACCCATTCAATGTACACCAAGGAGCATACACACTGACAGTACAAAATACAATGTCATATGTACAGTACTAACTACCCAGGGTAAGAGACAGTATGATAAAATTACTCACCCATCTGTATATTTTGAATGTCTTATATCTAGGTTCTTCTTGAGTTGCTGCAGCAGCAGCTGTTTGGGCACACCTTGTCTAAAGGTAAAGAAAGTAAGATGGACATTAATTTAAGTAAAGAAAATAGTTTTACAATTCTTACACTGATAAATGTAGTTAAAAGGGTTCAAACTTTCCATTGTGAGGCGGTTTGATACTGCTTGAATAGCTGTAGGCATGATACAGTACATGGAATATCATAAATTAATGCTGCTTTGGACAGGTCGGGGAAAACCACCAACTTGCGTATTTATGTCTGCAAACTGGAGTATTATACCCCATTGGAGAATGGATTTGTTACTAAAAAGATGAAATTACTTTAAAATTAACTTTTCTCGAATATTTTCACAAATCGCATTTATTTAACAATAAAACATAACACAAATGTAACAAGAGGCTAATGGGCCTTAACGGTCACCCGAGTTCAGATACAGAATGAAACAAAGACATGCATAATAAACACTATATATTTGCCCATCAGGCCCTTGAAGTCAGTCAGTGATTTTATAAATTTGACTTTTTAATCTATGAAGATTATTTGGTTCCATCAAATCTGTGAATTCAGAAGAAAGATTTTTGAAATGTTATCCATTTTGACCCGTTTTGGCCCCAACCCTCTGGCCCCTGGGGGTCGGCCAGGACCAATATGGATATGATGTTAAATGCTATCTCAGGCTAATAATTCTAACCCAGATTGACTAATTTCCTATGAAAACTAAGCAAATAATGTTCCTAAATGTGTTTTTCCTATATAAACTATAGTAAATTTGACCCCCTCCCCAGGGGGAAAATCTGAGATCCCAGGGGAATGAAATTCACAAATTTTTGTCAAGGGCCTTAATACCTTCCAATCTATCAAGAGTGTCTGGTTCCATCAAATCTGTGAATTCAAAAAGAAGGTTTTTGAAATAACCATTTTGACCCCTTTTGGCTCCACCCCTCTGGCCCCTGGAGGTCGGCCATGACCAATGGATATGCTGTTAAAATGCTATTTCAGACTAACAATTCTAACCCAGTTTGACTTATTTCCTATGAAAAATAAGCAAATAATATTTATAAATGTGTTTTTCCTATATAAATTAAGTAAACTTGACCCCCTCCCCAGAGGGAAACATGAGACCCCAGGGTCATATAATTCACAATTTTTGTAAAGGACTTTAAGACCTTTCTATCTATATATGAAGAGTATTTGATTCTACCCATTCCAGAATTTCAAAAGAAGATTTTTGAAGTCTGAGCCTATTTGACCCGTTTTGGCCCCGCCCCTAAGGCCCCTGGGGATTGATCAGTCATGGAAAATTTGGTAATAAGATTCAATGGCCATCACATAGGGATAATTCTGACTACAATTGACTAATTTCCTATCATAATGACTAAATATTGCTCAAAAATGTGTTTTCCCTATATAAACTACTGTAAACTTAACCCTCTCCCCAGGGGGAAACCCGAGACCCAAGGGTCATATAATTCACAATTTTCATAAAACACCTTAAGACCTGTCCATCTATGATGAGTATTTGATTCTACCATTTCCAGTATTTAAGAAGAAGATTTTTTAAAGTTTTAGCCTATTTGCCCCTTTTTGCCCTGCCCCTCTGCCCCGAAGGGGTTGACCAGGACCAGTATAGATATAATATTAAAATATTAACTCAGGCTAATAGTTCTAAACAAGTTTGATTCATTTCCTATGAAAATTGAGCAAAAAATGCTCATAAATGTGTTTTCCCTGTATAAATTATGGTAAACTTGACCCCCTCCCCAGGGGGAAACGTGAGACCCCAGGGTCATATAATTCACAATTTTCATAAAACACCTTAAGACCTGTCCATCAATGAAGAGTATTTGATTCTACCATTTCCAGTATTTAAGAAGAAGATTTTAAAAGTTTTAGCCTATTTGCCCCTTTTGGCCTTGCCCCTATATGCCCCGAGGGGGTTGACCAGGACCAATATAGATATGATATTAAAATGTTATCTCAGGCTAATAATTCTAAATAAGGACTCATTTCCAATGAAAATTGAGCAAAAAATGCTCATAAATGTGTTTTCCCTATATAAAATATAGTAAACTTACCCCCCTCCCCAGGGGGAAACCTGAGACCCCAGGGTCATATATAATTCACAATTTTTGTAAAGGACCTTAGGACCTTTCTATCTGTGACGAGTATTTGTTTCCATCACATCTGTGAGTGGAGAAGAAGATTTTTGAAATTTTAGTCAATTTTACCCCTTTTGGCCCCTCCCATAGCTCCCTGGGTGTTGGGGACCATATAATTCACAATTTTGATTGGCCTTATGCCGTAGAAGGTTTGTCCATAATTTCGTTGAAATTGCTTCAGCAGTTTTGGAGAAGAAGTCGAAAATGTAAATTGTTTACGGACATATGACGCACCACGACGGACAAAAGGCGATTAGAATAGGTCACTTGAGACATCGTCTCAGGTGACCTAAAAATTAGATTTATTTCCATGTCGGAAAATATTGAAAATAGATGCAATATTTTGAGAAGTTGCCCTAGGCTCCTAAGTAACAAACACTCCTTCTGCACAAATTTCAATAAATTGTACTTTATCTTTGCATATATTTCATTACTGCAATTTTTTAAAAGGATAGCAAAATTTGAGATTTCAACAATTTAGTCTATTTTTAGTAATGTTTCGTTCATTCATTTGGTGGTAAGAGTCAGAAATTAATTCCATTGTGTCTAGATTATGATTTTATCACCTGAGGAAATTGTTCATTAAATGTTGTCAAGTTAAATTGGTTGGTTCCATCCAGTTTGGGTCTGGGGGAAACTTAGACGCTTGAATGGCTACTAAATAGGAATGGTACTAGTGTATAGGGAGGCTGTGTACAGGAGCCTGAACTCTAGAAAACCATTGTGTGTATTTTTAGGGTCCAGTTGACCTACTTCTCAGAGAGATGGCCATGGCATTGTACAAATGTATTTAGTTTAGGGAAATTCACAGAATTATTTTACGGGTCACTTGGATTTTAAGTTTTGCTTGTATTTGTAGTTTATAGATGTAGGTTATTGTAAGAAATTGGTTCCGTGTCAAGGTCTCCAACAGGTTCCTAAGGTAGCGTTGTACGTGATCGTCTTGACTGTATCCAATTTCAAAGTGTTTGTTACGTCGGATTGGGGCTGATTGAGTATGTTTTGTGATAGGGGAGTTTCGCAAGATGCAGGACTTAGGCTTCATAGTGTAGTAAGCTTTTTGAAGGAAGTTGGATTTCAATTTGCATGGGTTCGTGAATTCAGAGAAAATAGACTATAGTTACTTAGAATTTTAGGTTTTATTTTGTTTCAAATGTGTTTTGTCATCCTTTACATATTGTGAAGTGATTTAAATAAATTGTAAATATTACTTTGAGTGAATTTGTAGTGATTGAAAGAAAAACAAGTGTAGCAAATGGTGTTAAAAGTAAGATTACTATCTAAATCGCGACTACTGGTGTCGAGATGTGAAAATATTTAGAGAAAACGCCAGTATTACAGAATGCGACAATAAAAAATTCATGCTCCAATTAGGCTATAATACTCTACTATGAGTATAAAAGGCAAGTTGATGGTTTTCCCGGACTGTGCCAGTGTTTGAATTGATGTTGACAAAAATTAAACCAACAAGGTGAATGTGTGAGATTTTCATATAATCACCATGCAATAGTGAACATCAAATACATCCAATATAATTTAAACCATACTAAAAGGTACAGTTTGTCTCCTTTACAATTAAACACACTCGATACGATCGATAGAGTGATTACAAAACTTATTTTACATAACGTTGGCTATGCTCCAAGGTCAAAAATATATTCATTTTTTCTACATAACGACCAGTCGTCTGCCTTTGACATAATAACCATACAACATGTGATAATTTGTTTCCTAAACAGCAAAATATCATGGAGATATTTACCTGACATAGTTGTGCCAGTGTTTGATGTTGACAAAAATTAAACCAACAAGGTGAATGTGTGAGATTTTCATATAATCACCATGCAATAGTGAACATCAAATACATCCAATATAATTTAAACCATACTAAAAGGTACAGTTTGTCTCCTTTACAATTAAACACACTCGATACGATCGATAGAGTGATTACAAAACTTATTTTACATAACGTTGGCTATGCTCCAAGGTCAAAAATATATTCATTTTTTCTACAAAACGACCAGTCGTCTGCCTTTGACATAATAACCATACAACATGTGATAATTTGTTTCCTAAAACAGCAAAATATCATGGAGATATTTACCTGACATAGTTGAACCAGAGCTTTTCTTGCCGGAGCGAGCTTCGTTACGACTGTGGTGGCCATATTCAGGATATTTATGTAAGTTTGCGCATGTGTGATACGACTTTCCGCTACTGTATCCTGACGTTTCGGTCCAAATTCAAAATTAAAATCAAAGACGGTTTGTCCAACAAATACGGGACGAAACGTCCCAGTCAGGCATACTTTTGGGCGAAACGACGTCACGACCATTTTTACTTCCTGTGTTTACATTCGATAATGGCGGCGCAACTTTATCACTGAAAGTCAGTGAAAGATGTAGATATTTTGCAGCGATCACTACGCAGGTAATTCACCGCAATTATGCATAAAGGAAACAATTGATTTGTGTATATTTTACTTCATTTTGTGTCGATTGTCCTTCTTAAGAAGAGCCTTGAAGAACAAACCGTTTGCGTATTTGGCAAGTTGTTTTCATGTTGAAACTTGTGTTGTTCTAGACTAACAGTCATATGTTAAAATAAGTTTGTGGAGATATTGATGTATATATTATGATGTATATATGAACTATTTATTAGGCGATTTCATAGTATCCCTTTCTGTTTTCACATGGTATGTCTAGGAAAATAAGTAGATAATGATGCGTCTTTTGAAAATGCATTAAAGATTATCTCCCCTTGGGTACTGAACTACCTACTATTTCACATATGACAATATTGTGTGAGACACTTATTAGTAGATGCCACATGGACTAAAGTTAAAGACCTATTTAGAGTTGTTTTAAGGGTACCCGGTTAAACTTGTCAGTTTATATACACAGTATATCTTTGAAGTTTCATTTCCCCCCTCTCTTATAAAAATGTAGCCTTTTATTCTATAACTATAACATCGTGGATAATGCTATTGGTCTATCAAGGATATTTATCAATGTCAGAATTTGTATTATTACTATTGTACTATATATCATACCAATCTTTGACATTTTGAGTTTTTTGTAGGAAAAAGGCACCATACATGAAACCGAATGATGATTAAGATTTTACAAATTAATGGTGATTCGATCAGATTATAAAAAAGAGATGGTTACCTGTTTTCCCATGTGTAAATGGAAAAAAATATGGTGATTCAAATATCATAAAAATTCAGGTGATTGAGATCGTACAAACTTGGCAATTCAGATTATATAAATTCTGGTGATTGAGAGTGTACAAATTCTGGTGATTCAGGTTGTACAAATTCCAGTGATCGATATTGTACAAATTCTGGTGATTCAGCTTGTACAAATTCTGATGATTCACTCAATCAGATTGTACAAATTCTGATGATTCAGATTGTACAAATTCTGGTGATTCAGATTGTACAAATTCTGGTGATTCAGATTGTACATTCAAATGATTCAGAGTTGTACAAATTCTGGTGATTCAGAGTTGTACAAATTCTGGTGATTCAGATTGCACAAATTCTGGTGATTCAGATTGTACAAATACTGGTGATTCAGATTCCACAAAGTCTGGTGATTCAGTTTGTACACATTCCGGTGATTCAGGTCATACAAATACATGCATGGTGTGCAACCAGTCAGTAACATTTCCTTTAAATAAAAATCTGATCAGTCACTCCTAAGGTCTTAGACCTACATGCATAATGTAATTCCATAAATGAGAAATTCATAAAATATATTTATTACAGTTATATATGAGTATCAGTGATATTTTCCATATGTTAATTTACAGATATTGCATCAGACCTATACATGAAGTCCTCCATCATGGCTACTCATTTTGCCTGTCAGTCTACCGAGCCCCTAGCACATAGATACCCACTGGTACAGCGGGTGGAAAAAACACATGGAGCTGTGTCAAGCTATGAAATCCTTAATTTAGAGGATAAAGTTCACACTCGCTTTCCTCCCCCAGGCTGGGATACATCGCAGAGTTCTGAGGAATCCATCCCTCTCTGCCAAGCACCAGAACCATGGAACGGAAAGAAAAATGTGATTGGTCCAGACCCATTGCTCTGTGTGTCTCCCTATAAAGGTTCTTCCTTGTCAAGACAAATCCAAAATAAACCGATGTACCCAATACCAAAGCAGCACGAACAGTTACCACACTTAACTGGTCCGGACCCAGACCTATGTATAACTCCAGAAAAAGAACTAGGTGTTCATAAGAGTAATCTCAAGCATGACAATGTGGATTATTTAAAAGCCAAAAGCCAACACAGAGTCAGATTTGAACTGGAGAATAGTCTTAGTGATTCCGATAAGGAAAATCTTAATGATAGTTTAGGAAAAACAAGTGTATCTGGTAAACCATATCGACCTTCAGCTTATAGTGAAAGGGATGAAACAGACGTTGTATCGTCAGATATGACGGATCAAATCCCCACTACATCTTTCAGCAAACCCAAACAATATTCCATTCGACAGGAGAATCAGCAAACTGTCTATGTGCCAGTAACAAACACAGAAAAAGTGCCTTTAGGTGACAATAAAGCATCTGAAACTCACTATTCCGTCCTGCCGACTGTTTTACCTCAAGAAGACAACAACAGCTCTACTGGTAAGGATATTGTTGTGAAAACATCCAAATCAGCAAAAACTAAGAAGAATTCCAAAAATGTTTCAAGTGAAAATTCAAAGCAAACAATTGCTATTACTGGACAAAATACTAAAGAACCTGTCTTCAAACCAGAGGCAAAATCTATAACCTCACTGCCTAAGAGGAAAGTACGAGTGACAAGGGAGTCCAAAGATGATTTATTGTCTAATGAATACAAGTTTCCTTTTTCCGAGGAGAGTGAGACAGTTTCAGATTACGAGCATGTATTTACAAGGCCCGAGTATAACAGTACACTTCGAATGAGGACAGAATTAGAACAGATCAAAGGAAGTGAGGTGGATGTTCAGCGGGCGCTCGAACGTAAACTCAAGACATCAAACAAGAAACAAACAGAAATTAGGGAAAAGGTCAGTAGAAAAATACAGTATAACTTTGTCTAGACTGGATGTCACTGAGACCAGCTTATTTGGCAGGTATGGCCAGGTTTCTGGATTATACAGTTCTTTTTAATTACTATGAATTAAGAAGGAAAATGCCATACAATTCAGCCAGAATACACAAAGGTCCAGATTAGACATTTAAGGGTCATTTTCACAATTTATACTAGTACGTACTCTACATGCATATGTATGTAAGTTGTGATCAAGTTGTTACCAGAATTATGTTTTTGATTTATTAGCACAATAATTAGGTTAATGAAAATTAGGGAAGTGGTCTGTAAAAGGAATAACTCACCCATATACCTGCCAGTATTTACATATTTTATGCAATGATCAGCCTTTAGCATTGTACTAGTACTGACCTATCTGTTGAAAAAGCATCCTCGATACTCCAGGGGATCTGGTCACTTACAATCCCTACACCCTTAGACTAGCTATCTTTTAGTAAAACTGGAGGCAACAGAAAAGAACGGATAATATATAGTCCTTTGCAATTGATGCACATCAAAAGAGCCGTATAACTGTACACTGTTGACTCTGTGGCTTTGATGTTGGGTGTCGCTCTCTCAGTAGTCTTCAAAGAAATATTTGCTGGCTTGTGATTGGTTCAGAGTTTTTCCTCTTAGCTGCCTTAAGTTTTACTGTATGAGATACTCCAGGGGGATAGTGATCGTAAGTGATCTCAAACCCTGGAATGTCAAAGATGATGAAAGAGTTACTTATTTTGTTTTCCAGTTAAAGAATGTACTTTAAGGTTGATTTTGAATGTAATGAGCTAATCTAGAACATATTGATTAATTGATATTACATGTAATTAACATATTGACACATCAGACAATAAAATATTCTGAAATGAAAATTGATTAATTCTTGAAATTAATATTGTCAGTATTCTAATTATATACAAATTATACACACATATTGAAAATTTTTATACATTTTCTCTTTGAGCAGCAAGATTTAGAAACTTATGTGAAGGTATTTGCCGAAAAATGAAATTCCAAAGATGTGTTGGTTATGATATATATCTGTGATAATGTTTTTGACTTTAGGCTGCATCCCGCGTAAACCAGTTAGATGAAGAGTTTGCTGGCCTGGTATCTCTACACATTCCTGTAGATAACCTATGCTCTCAGGTAGAGAAGGAAAAGACAAGTCGAGTTAAGTCGAGTCAGGCCACCAAGTCCCAGGTAATTAGTATAGGATTGCATTGGCGGATATATATATATATATAGATATTCAGTTAAACACAGTTATTTTATTACAGAACCTCTTGGGTTCAACAAAATCACTTGGTTAAAAGCATAGCGTAGTTCGTAATACAGATGTTATTGAATATTATAGGAACTTTGACGGGGCCAGGTGAGCTAAAAATTCTTAGACTCTAGATCTTGACTATAGTTTTATAGTGTATGTTATATATGTACGTATACATTGTGTGGTGTTTGGAAAAAACTTTTGAAAAATTAAATGAATACAATAAAATTAACACTCATTTAAGATCCTTTATCCATCTATAGCTGCAAGTTTGATTCCTAACCAAATATACCATATTTATTACAGATATCTAAGGATAGGAAAGAGCCAGATCTGATGGAACTCTTTACTCCCCGTCTTCAGAAGGAACATCCGGAGTTATCCGTCCCTGGATTACCACTGCCAACGGAATCCCTGTCTACTGCTTCACAGCAAAGCGCTTTCGATCTTTACAGACATAATAGAGTTTGGGAGGGGACCAGTAACTTTAGCGGAGGCAGCAAATAGTGGAAGTTTTATTTATTGTATTAACTATAGCAACAAAAAAAGAATCATTTCATATACAGACATGTTTTTGGTTAATTTTACAGGTTGATATCTTTATGATTTCTAGGAATACAGAAATGTGTTCCGAAATATTTGATCCCTGAAATGATAAGAAATATGTATGAAATATATATATACCCTTTCATATCACAAGAACATGAAATTTTGAATATATTATGCAGGGTTGTTAAGAATTCATATTCTATACTTTTTAAGTGCATGTTTCGAATGTCTGACCTAGCTGTGAAAATAGCTGGCTTCATGGTATTTAATTAGTATAGCAACATTTTCTGTTCTTTTTTTCCTGATGAATGATGCATGATGAAAGAAACAAGACACGTTTTATTGGTCTTGATTATAAAAATGGTCTCCGTATACTGGTTAAATCTTAAATCAAACACTTTTGGGAGCTCAATTCCAGATCACTGATGATGTACAAATTATGGTATTCGCTGTAATTAGCACCCAGAGCGCTTGAAAAATTGTAACAAATGGGGGCACTTATTGGGGAACCGATATGAAAGTTGTAAACAAAAACAACTCAGAAAAAGTCAGTTATATTTTAATTTTTAAAGTACTAGTCAAGGCACACTAATCACGGTCACTTGCTAAAAATTTTGTTCGAGACGGATTATTACATCAGATGTAAAAGACCTCATAGTTTATACTCATGACATAACATATATTTCATATAATATGGGATACAATGTTGATGTTATAAGCATCACACAGAACTTGTAAAACATTGTGAAATCCATTGGATGGGGGCTTAAATATAACTTCATTCAACTCCTGTTCCAGAGGAGGGGATTGACATTAATTACGTGTGTAGGGGAAAGAGTGCTAATTATAGTGAATATGGTATTGATATATATTTTTTCACTTTTCTACATGTACCAATATGAAATAGATAACATTTTTCATAGCACGATTTATTGTACAGTGAAATACACATGCTTTGTATGACAGTGCTGCTTTATAATAGTTAATGGCCAGAATACCTGTGTAACGGTAACATTTTCCAATCTAAATATAATAAAGTATGTAAATTTACATACATTGTAACACTGAATTTACATATTAATTACTCTAAACGTATTATTTATGGGGTAGTTTTATTTTTGCGTTTTCCCCGCTGTCTGCATTGAAGAGTTAATTTGCATACAGGGCCAAATTTTATAAAGGGGTATTCCCCGTATTGAACTATCGAATTATACTTATTTATATCCGCGCTAACAAATAATGATTTAATGTGTTCCGCATTGCACTAAAATTTGACTGCATTAAAATAAGTAACGTATACAGTAATATATATTTGTACCTGTAAATCAGACTTACAGGAAATTAACTTAAGTGTACAAAGATGTAGATAGTATTTGAAGTATAAGTTTGTGTGCATTATGATAAAATGATATTAAAATTACATATTAATAAGTTTGTCATTTGGTGGTTATTAAAGTCGTTATTACGACATACTAAGTCGTTATAACGAGATACTAAGTGGTTATTACGACATAGCTAAGTCGTTATTATGACATATTAAGTCGTTATAACGACATAATATTTTTTTCAATGTGACCCTAACAGGTACGGAAGCCTGTTAGGATCACATTGAAAAAAATATTATGTCGTCATAACGACTTAGTATGTCTTTATAACGACTTAATTTGTCGTAATAACGACTTACCTACCTCGTAATAACGACTTACTTATGTCGTAATTACGACTTAGTATCTCGTTATAACGTCATACACGGCGGATTAAATACAGGTGAAACATACAGATTGGGACAAACAGTGAAAAAGTGAAAACCTGTCGAGCGGAACTTTACCTGTAGAGTGTCATTATCTCGCTAGCTGTCAAGGTGTATACATCTATATCTACACAGGTGAACTGTAAGATGGACAGGGGTCGTATGTACACAATACAGAATGTAGCCGAGTTGGATGAGTGGGCTACTTGCAATGGATTATCTACGGATACAGAATTAAGTCTCCGACGTCTCGCCCTCCTTACTGACAATAGGACTGCTCCTTCCAGTACCAATAAATCCGATGAAAACAAATGCAATATCTGTGATAGTGTTTTAAACAAAAATCCCATTTGCTCTGACATAAAAGGACATTTCATGGCGATTCTATTAAATATACATGTTCGCATTGCCGTGTGAGTTTTAACAGGAAAGATAACTTTGAAAGACATGTAAAAAACCACAAAGAAAATATACCTGTGATTCAGGATATAAAGGGAAAAAGGAAAGCAGGTTCAACGTCTGAAGCTAGTGCTGCACGAAATGAGGATGGCGATATTCCAGTTTTAAAAGAAAGGAAAATAGTCAATGAAGTAATTGTATCGGAGACTAACACAAAGAATAAATGTAACTGGTGTATGTAGCATAAAGATCTGCTCCCAGGGAAAAAATTCTGTCAACAGTGTGGTGAACAAGGGAGAGAATGTAAATGGTGTCATCGACCTCTCCCAGAACGTTTCTATGGTGACAGAACTGATGTATGTGAAAGGTGTGTGAAGCGACGTGATTCATGGAAAACTCGCAATCAGCAGGGTGCTGGTATCTCTGCACTGGATGGTACGGCACAAACAGAGACATTAGAACCAAACCCGGGAAACCTATGGGATGTGTTGCAGTTTTTTAGAGACAATCAAATAATGATCAAAGACATATTAGAAGAAAGGCTGCAAAATGTCAAAGGTATGAAATGGTTCATCACGCTTTTTATAAAATTTGTAAAGTATGACCAAAACAATGAAGCCATTCATGCACAAACAGAGACATTAGGTCCGTTAATCTAACATGTACAAATGTATCCCAATTAAAAGCACAACTCGCTGAGGCTTTCCAAAACCTATATAATGCATATCAAAATTTCGAGCGGGATGGGAGTGGGTGGACAATAGACAAAATTTTGAAATCAGAAGTTAATACCGTAGAGTACACGCCACTTGAGGGTAGTAGTTATATCCCCCTGCCATCAAATATTCAAAAGAAAAAGTCCGTTCTTAACATACAAAACACAGACCAAAAGTGTTTCCTCTGGTCAGTCTTATAGCTTCCATTCATCATTTTCCCTTTGAAAACCACCCAGACCGCGTGTCAAATTATACCCAATACGAATCGGAGTTAAATATAGATGGTATTGAATTTCCACTTCCCTTGTCTCAAGTCTCGAAGTTTGAAAAACAAAATGACATCTCCATCAATGTTTTTGGTTTAGAAGTGGGTGAACTATATCCATTTCACGTGACTGATCTTCGAAGCACTAAACATGTGAATCTCCTATTGTTTTCAAAAGGGGAAAGCAGACATTACTGTCTCATTAGAAATCTCAGCCGTTTGCTCGGGGACCGAACCGCACATAAATGTAAAACTTTTTATTGTAACTATTGTCTCCATGGCTACACGACACAGCAGCTTTTAGTTGATCATGTTCCGTACTGCTCCCCACACGGCCCACAAAAGCTGAGTTTTCCTACAAAGGAAGAACAACAGTGGGTCAAATTTAATCAAATTCATAAACAGCTTAAGGTCCCTTTCGTGATTTATGCCGACTTCGAAAGTTTTGTTCGCCCCGTTAGCACATGTGAGCCTGACCCGAACACATCGTCTACGACACGATACCAAAAACACGAACCTTCAGGCTTTTCTTACATGGTGAAATGTTCCTCAGACGAACTATCTAAACCCGCACAGGTCTATCGAGGTCCTGATGTAGTCGATAACTTTTTCAAACAATTAATCCAGGAAGAAGAAACTATTTGTGATGTTTTGCAGAATGTAAAACCAATGAGCTTGACACAGTACGAAGAGTCATCCTTTCAACATGCAACTACGTGTCACATTTATCAAAAGGATGACAGAGTTCGAGATCACGATCATCTAAACGGGTCATTTAGAGGCGCAAGCCACAGTAACTGTAACTTCCAGTTTCAGTTTCGACAAGGCAAAAGATCACAGGGATCAAAGTTTTACATTCTTGTGATATTTCATAACTTACGAGGTTATGACATGCATCTATTGATGGAATCGGCGGGAAAATTTAAATCGAAACCCCTGTCTTGTATTCCCAACAATATGGAGAAGTATATGTCATTCTCTCTGGGGAATCTGAGATTCATAGATTCCTTACAATTTCTGAATGTTTCTCTTGATACACTGGTATCAAATCTTGCAGTAGACGGAATGGGTAAATTATCAAGCTTGTCAAAACACTTTCCCGATGAACAGCATCTTGAACTTCTTCTCAGGAAAGGGATGTATCCATACGATTACGCGACATCACCCGAAAAGTTTGATGAAAAAACCTTGCCCGGGAAAGACAAGTTTTACAATAAACTAGCAGAAAGTGATTTGTCAGACACAGACTACAAACACGCACAATCAGTATGGCAAACATTTGACACGACATGTTTTGGTGAGTATCATGACCTATACCTAAAGACGGACGTATTGCTGCTGGCAGATGTGTTTGAAAACTTCCGCGCCATTAGTCATGACTATTATCACCTGGACCCAGCAACTACTACACGGCTCCTGGATTTTCCTGGGAAGCCATGTTAAAAATGACCGGGGTAGAACTTCAGCTTTTGGATGATATTGACATGGTCTTAATGGTTGAAAAGGGTGTTCGTGGTGATTTCAAAGAAATTTGCTCAGGCAAATAACCCCAAAGCACCGGGCTATGACCCTTCAAAACCAAACACTTGACAACTAGACATGAACAATTTGTATGGTACAAGCATGTCTGAGGTATTACCAGAGAAAGACTTTGCGTGGTTAACACATGAACAAATTGACAAATTGAACATTTGTAACATTGACGACAACTCGGAAACGGGATACATTTTGGAAGTTGACCTTGAATAACCGACATCCTTACACGATGAACATAATTGTTACCCATTAGCCCCCGAGAATACATGTGTAACAAAAGACATGCTCTCTCCAGATTCTCAAAACCTTAGGAAGAAATTAAACATTAAGGGAAAACCGTCCAGAAAATTAGTTCCAAATCTCTGTTCCAAGCAGCAGTATGTCCTCCATTACAGGAACTTGAAATATTACCTTTCAAAAGGTATGGTTCTCACGAAAATTCACCGAGTCATTGAATTCACTCAATCGGCATGGCCGAAGCCTTACATTGATTTTAATACTGCTAAAAGAATGGTCGCTAGAAACGATTTCGAAAAAGACTTTTTCAAACTCATGAATAACTCCGTTTTCGGCAAAACAATGGAAAACATGAGAAAGAGAGTCAGTGTAGAGTTGGTCAATACACCAAAACGTCCGCGAAAGGTCTGTGCCAAGCCAAATTTTCAGTCTTTCAAAATCTTTAACGAAGATCTCGTAGCCGTCAATATGAAGAAAACAAATATCGTTTTTAATCGACCTATTTATGCTGGATTCTGTATTCTAGAAGTCTCAAAGATTTTTATGTATCATTTCCATTATGACTTCATCAAACACATGTATGGATCTAAAGCCGAGTTGCTCTTTACTGACACTGACTCACTGGCATACTGCATAGAAACACCTGACTGGTACAAAGACATGCATGACAACGCCAACTTGTTTGACACAAGTAATTTTTCGAAAGATAGTCCTTTATACAGCATGAAGAATTGCAAAGTCCTCGGTAAAATGAAGGACGAATGTAAAGGTCAAATCATGGATCAGTTTGTTGGATTAAAACCAAAAATGTATAGTCTGGCATGTGGGCTATAGAAAAACGTACGGCCAAGGGAGTGAAGAAAAGCGTCATTGAAAAACATTTGAGACATCAAGCTTACTTACTTTGTCTGTCTAACCAAAGTAGTTGTAAAAATAAGATGAACCTTATACGTAGTTTTGACCATCAACTTTACAGTATTACTGTAAACAAAACCAGTTTGTCTCCTTACAATGACAAACTTTATTTCACAGGCATTGACAGCTTGGCTTATGGTCATTTTAAAATTCCACAATGATGAACCATTTCATGCTTTCAGTTTTATTAAACATGTATCTAATAGTCATCAATTTTGAGTCAAAGTTCCACCATATATGATACTGTCATTCCAGTTACCTACTAATGCAGAGAAATTTTGTATAGAGTAAGTCTTAAGTTTTATCACTGCTTGTAAGTATAATAAACTATTGTAAAGTCTAAGCTTAAAACAGCTACTCTTTTATTGCTTGTAAATATAATAAACGTTTGTATATGTTACGCCTAAAGTATCTTAGCTTGTATATACAATGAAATGTTGGCTCTTATTGTTTATTCATTTTGTCCTATTTGTGTTTTGTTTGTCTATTGTAATAAAATCTTTAAAATTGTCGATGGTATCCTCCTCTATTGATAAAATAACAAAAAAACATTAGACATATTTACACATTTTATTTACAGAAACAATAGAAAATTTACACACATCCCTAATGCTTTGTACAAAAATACACCGAGAACGTCTACGAGGAATATCTAATCATCAGTTTCGCTATCATCGTCTTCAGTTTCATCCTCCTCATCTGATCCCTCTGATTCCTCGTCATCAGTGTTGTTTGTAAAGTAGTCTTCAAATCGATGATGGAACCGTCTGAGAGTCACTCGAATGGCCTTTTCTCTGTCCATACCATCGTCTATGTAGTTTTCGAAGGATTCCATCACCTCTGTGTGTTATTTCCCATGCTTTAACTGCAACAGGAACTGCAACAGGTTGGATAGAAGTGTCTTATAGGAATCAAAGAACTCCTTAAGGTCATCGTCCTTAAATTTCATGTCAGCCTTAGCTTTAGCGTCAGAGCTCGACATTCCTTCATTTTCTCCACTTTCTTTTGCCAACGCTCTTCGTTGTTCTCTCTAGCTAATTCTACAAAATGTGAAAATACATTATCTTCTTCATCGTGTGCCTCTATCGTGGATTCATTATCTTCGGAGATAGGTCTGTCTATTTTAACTTTTTTGTGAGGTAACTCTTCTTCCTCAGACATTTCTCTTTTTAATGAGGATCTATCGGGACACCAACTTTTTATGTGTTTCTGAAGGTCATGTGAGTTTTCAAACACAATACCACAATCTCCACAGCTGATTGTACTGCTATGTGGTTCCTCAAGTGAATGTTTCATCGTGTCTTCTTCAGATTCTTCCGAATACGTCTGTACGGTTGGAGTGTTCTTCTCAAAGTGATTCGTTGAAACAGAAACCGGTCCTTTTATAGGCTCTTCCGTGAAAACATTACGACGTTAGACGTAGAGATTCGGGAGTTGTGGGTTTCAGGTCCACCAATAAATACCCATAAGGTATACTTGTAGATTCTTTGAAGTGTCTGATTAAATGCTGTGGATTCTCCGGATACATTTGCCGTGCCAACGTCATAATGTGTTGTCTGAAAACGGGGTTATTAAAGGGACATGAACCTAAACAAACCATGTAAATTTGAGTAAAATACATATTTAAGACATGTCAGATACCTTACTGTGCAAATGTGTCAAATAAAATAATTATAATGGAAATTCCATCTTTCTGTATTTTGAACCGGCCCGGTCGAATTTTGTAACGATAGAATAGTAGTGTTGAACTTTAGTGACCTCCCACAATGCACTGCACAAATTAAGTCAAAAACGTGGGTGGAGTGAACACAAACGAATTCCGATAGAAAACAGTGTACGTCAAGAGTCAGTAACGTACTCGATTGGGAAAGTAGGTAAATATAAATGGATCGCTGAAATGCAAGAGACGGGAGCAACTCCTATGTGCAATAAGTCAGGAACCTCCCTTCGCGATGCCCTGTCGAATGAAAAGTCTCGTTTGTCATTCTTACGCTAAATACAAATTGTTTTATAACATATATATGGCTTATATTCATTTATCTTCATTTGTCAACCATCGTAAATTAGAAAATACATATAATCTGAAAATGTGGAAAACTAATATTCCTTGTCATGTCAGCAAGTTCATTATAACCTCGTTTTCGGTCAGCTTTCGTTTTGTGTTCCAAAAATAGAATGTGACGGTCTATTTTTATCATTTTTGGGGTAGGTATTCCCCCACGTTTTCCTGTCGTTTTAGATAGCCAATCATTGTAATAAAATATTCAATAAACATCTGAAAACCATATCTAAGCATACAGAACAAATTATTTAAGGTTCATGTCCCTTTAAATATCACTAAGTAGTGACAATTCCTCCTAGTCTAGTCTCGTTCAACCAGACTCTTGTTGTGATCCTGAAATCTATTTTTAGCTTTGGGTATTTCCATTCACTCCTAGTCTAGTCTCGTTCAACCAGACTCTTGTTGGCTTCGTATGACTAACATTACACTGTTGTCATCCGCGCTGTCATCACGTGCATTGATCGAGATGCACCTAGAACAAAAGGAAGAAGCAAAGGTACAGTAACTGTCTCGTTTCTAAAGATATCTTATAATACATACAAATGTAATAGGAGTGTAGTCACGTTCGTCTGTCACTACGAATACTAGTGTCACTACTTTTATCCTGCAAATGTCCCACATACTGACCGATAACTACTGCCGGATAAACTTGTGCTTTATCCGTCAATACGATATGCTTTATCCGTCAATACGATCACGTGAATTTGTTCCATATCTGACGGCACTTTTTCTAACTTGACCCAGAACTTGAACCTTCCGGTGAATGAAACGTCATTCAGTCCCGCTAAAACGTGACGTCACGTTCACCGAAATGACGTCATTTGTACGATATCGAAAATCTCGTATGGCGGTGCCGTCTTTTTCTTGGCTCATGACAAAGGTATGTAGTGTTAATTAATTCTTTAATGGGTATTTAATGTTATTTGAGTATTTTCATTACCTTTCAGTGATATATCACACTGAATAGAATTACGGTGACTGTTTGTGAATGCGCTTATTTATTTCCCACGGCAGTAAAAAGGAGTGCACTCTCATTCGGTTAAGTGAATGAATCTTTACCTCCGCATCAAAGAATCGTCTCGCTTCGAGCGAAACAAAGTAAGGAACTGTCAATTTGCTTTCGTTTTGAATGCCATAATGGTTGCAGGATAAACAGAATACACGGTTAGTATCTTACAATACAAGGTTTATTTTGGTGCTCGACACGGAAAGCCAAGATGACTCGGCAAAGCCTCGTCATCTCGGCTTTCCTAAGTCTCGCACCAAAATAAACCTTGTATTGTAAGATACTAACCGTGTATTCTCTATACGAATACTAGTGTCACTACTATGTGTAATGTTACGTTGTACCCAGGTTCAATGTCGTTCAACCCACAGGGACTTGTAACGTAGGTTGTGAGAAAGTCTGCTGTGTATACATGTGTACTATATACTATATAAAATGACAAGGGAACCAACGGCTCGCTTGGAAGAGGTACACCTGCCTCTACAAAAGTCGCCCGTATTCCGTCAAACATTGATAAATATGTACATATTTAATACCAATATATTCTTAAATAAATTTTCGACATGGAAAACACAACTTCAAACACGAAATAATATATTAACATACCTTTATTTCACTATGAACGTGGAAAATGCAGTCAGATATCACCGATGTCGTTTTGCCTGTCCACTGAAATCTAGGTCAAAAGCACTCATATTCCCTTGTAACAAATTTTGTATGCATTCATTTCACTTTCCGGTGATATTTTCCCATTGCAAATACAAATAGGCTTTCTCTGATAACTCTTTCATTAATCCAATCCAACAGCTAAGCGAGGAATCACACTTTTTTTATCCAGCACTCGACTCTTGTTCGTATAATCCGCCATATTGTAATTGATGATGGGTACCTTTTTGGTGTACTCGCCCTTACCCGATACTACACTGAAATTCTGTACTCAGACTCTGTATAAATTAAGTTTCACGGTTTAGGTTCTTAGAAGAACCTTTATTTGAGATGCATATATCATTAATTGAAGAATCTAACTTATATGGAGACTCTAATGTTGTACTTGACCGTTACCACATTGATATTGTAGCGTTTAGTGTACAGACACCGGGTATATGGTGTTTCCAGTCCGGTCCGGGTATGGGGTACACAATATCCACACAAACGTGTTTAACCTAGATTTCAGTGGACAGGCAAAACGACATCGGTGATATCTGACTGCATTTTCCACGTTCATAGTGAAATAAAGGTATGTTAATATATTATTTCGTGTTTGAAGTTGTGTTTTCCATGTCGAAAAAATATTTAAGAATATATTGGTATTAAATATGTACATGTTTATCAATGTTTGACGGAATACGGGCGACTTTTGTAGAGGCAGGTGTACCTCTTCCAAGCGAGCCGTTGGTTCCCTTGTCCTTTTATATAGTATATAGAAAATCTAGTACACATGTATGCACAGCAGACTTTCTCCCAACCTACGTTACAAGTCCTTGTGGTTCAACCCGGGGTTCCATAGAAATATAGCGTGGTCAGAGAGTAAACAACACAGAACTGTGGTACAGGGTATTTTATTGCACCCGCAGATGCTTAAATATCAACAATCAACATGTAAACAACAACAAAGTATACATATGAACATAGGAGGACCCTACCGCTGGTTTAAACTTACGGAACTATATACTACACAACTACGTATACTAACTTTATAAAGGGACACAGATCCCCCAACCCCACAGACAACAATAAAGAGACAGACACGAGAGAAGGAGAGCAGAGAGTGAGCCTACCAGCAGGTCAGTGCTAATGCAGACTGAAGTTACACGGACTACAGCGGGTTTATATAGCGATTACACAATGGGACAAATTTAGCCAATAAGATACCTTGTTACAAATTGAATGAAAGTAAAGGAAGTAACCAAATTGAGATACCCGGATGACAACAGGAAACCAGCGGCAATAAACAATACGGAAATATAACACCAGCAATTAGGCATTACAAAACAGATGACATAATATTATTTATATTAAACAAAACCACTTTCACACACGACCGGCCGGTCATACAATTTACAAATATCAATCCTTTCACACAAATATGAATTGAAGACAAAGCCTCAGAACATTTAAAAATTGTAAATATAGGTAGAACGAGATTAAGGTATCCAGCCCCGGTCAGCTGCCGGTTGTTTGTTATGTACTTCAGGAAAAATCGTACCCAAAAAAATGAGACAGGTACGTGCTAAATCGCTTCAATAACTTGATATTATTTCATTTGTTTATCGAACCCATCAAAAATTAAAACAGTGGAAGCTTAAAATTTCAAAATATCCCACAATTGTATGTGGAAATGAGAATAAAGTCTCCTTTTTTGTCATCCTCGATACTCCAGGGGTTCCGATGACTTACGTTCTCTACACCCCTGGACTATCTCAGTCAACCACAATGTACTGTTAGCGGAAAAACATTTGACCAATCACAGACCAGCAAAGCATTTTCTTTTGATGACTTACGTTCTCTACACCCCTGGACTATCTCAGTCAACCACAATGTACTGTTATAAGGCTCTTTTGATGTACATCAAACGACTAAATTACCTGTTCTGTTATGTTGCCTCCAGTTTTACTATGAGATAGTCCAGGGGTGTAGAGATCGTAAGTGATCGGAACCCCTGGAGTATCGAGGATGCTTTTTTGTATTCAAACATGTACTAAAAAAACTATCTACTATGACGTTTCTAAATGGGTTCGTCACTTATAGTGAATGATCTTGGTTAGTGACTAGTCTACAGGAGCAAATATATACAGATATGACTACTATTTGGTAGCGTAAAACATTACATAAATTCCGAGCGATTAACATTGGACATAATTTCATATATAAGTATATATACAGTGGTCTGCCTGACCGTCGACACCTGGTCTTAATGATTGGGTATATAACAAACAATCTATATTCACTGACTATCCTACAGTCGGCAACCACCCTGTGGTCACTGACCGTGTCACTGACTACCGTGTAGTCGTTAACCACCCTGTGGTTACTGGCCTAGTCGCCGACTATCGCTAGCCGTTGACTCTCGACAACTACGTTGTTGCTGACAACCTTGTAGTCGCTGACTACCTATGTAGTCGCTAACCTTGTGGTTATAGGCGTATGGTCACCGTCCTGTGGCTCCCGACAACCTTGTAGTCGCTGACTACCTAAGCAGTCGCTAACCACCTTGTGGTTATAGGCGTATGGTCACTGTCCTGTGACTCCCGACTACCTTGTAGTCGCTGACTACCTATGTAGTCGCTAACCTTGTGGTTATAGGCTTATGGTCACTGTCCTGTGGCTCCCGACTACCTTGTAGTCGCTGACTACCTATGTAGTCGCTAACCTTGTGGTTATAGGCTTATGGTCACTGTCCTGTGGCTCCCGACTACCTTGTAGTCGCTGACTACCTATGTAGTCGCTAACCTTGTGGTTATAGGCTTATGGTCACCGTCCTGTGGCTCCCGACTACCTTGTAGTCGCTGACTACCTATGTAGTCGCTAACCTTGTGGTTATAGGCGTATATTTACACTTGCTAGGCTTGGTCACTATACGCTAATACTAGCCGATTTTGTTTACCATAACTGCATGGTAACATTGAACTTTGAACTTGCGTAAGGAAATGTTCTGTGCAACGTAAAAGGACTACTTTTTTTAAAAAGAAACACATGGCTTTGTTTACATTTTGACGCAACATTACGTGTATATTGTTGTTTTTCATAGAATTTTGGAAAAATGTAAACAATACATGTTTTATATTTATATATGATTCAAACAATTTTTAAATTAACAATTGTATAAAGAAACGGAAAAATATCCCGACCGGGGCGACGTGCTTTCATTTTTGTTAAAAATGATGGGTGTCAAATGTAAACATTACCTCTGTGCCTATGTTCGTCCTACGATCGAGCCTTTGGGGTGGACGGGTGTGAGACCCTCTGATAGAGGTCAGTTATAAACATATCCTCTTGTCTTTGTTCTTTGAGTATTTAATCATGTGTGTTATAAAACATGCACCGCTAATAATCCACGTGTTGACAGTTCCGCATCACCACAAATACATTGTATCCATCGAACACAAGTGAATTTGTTTCATCTATCGATGGCGATATGGATCTAAGCGTAGATTATATAATCACATGGCTCCCAAGGATGTAATATCGTCAAGTCAGACGACATCTCAAACACATTGAGCTACTTGAAAATCGGTGTTTTTACAACTTCGGCAAACTAAAGTGTGTAAGCGTGCGTCAGCTTCGCCTCGCTGCACAATAACGGTCACCGAGTTCACACATGTGGCCGTGTACAAATTCTTTATGTTATTACGCTATATATTAACTTTTAGCAAATTGAATATATATTTCAAGTTCTGATCTGATTAAATAAAATTATCTCTGAAATTTACTTTGTTTGTCATGTTTAGTTTACACTAAAATATTGAACTTTTTTGTTGTCGCGGATGAATAATTCTACCTTACGTGAAGCGTCATCATTCGCTGTTCAATTGAGTAAGCTCCTCCCACTTTTGACTGACTTTTATTGAATAATTACGTCACTTTCAAATGACGGTTTTATTGCATAAAATATAAATAAAAAGTCGTGTGAGTGTAAATATAGGGATTGGATTTTGTTTTTATGTTAACCATGCTTGTATGGAGCAATTCCTCTAAGAATATATTCATTATGGGGCGCTAACGCGCCCATAGAATATATTCTTAGAGGAATTGCTCCATACAAGCATGGTTAACATAAAAACGAAATCCAATCCCTATATGATCACCGTCCTGTGGCTCCCGACTACCTTGTAGTCGCTGACTACCTATGTAGTCGCTAACCTTGTGGTTATAGGCGTATGGTCACCGTCCTGTGGCTCCCGACTACCTTGTAGTCGCTGACTACCTATGTAGTCGCTAACAGTCCACCTTGTGATTATAGGCGTATAGTCACTGTACTATGTAGTCGCTAACCACGCCGTGGTTAAAATATTCGTTGTACTGTTCAGTCTGATGACAAAACTACCCTTGCCTTTGACCTTCAGCTTCTCACCAGAGGCTGTCAAAACCTCTTGATGAACTTTATTCAAGCGGGGTCTCGCTGATTCTTGGGATTTACTTCATGCACGAATCTTCAAAATTATACTATATTTACCGATTAGCATACATTTCACATCTTTAGATTGGTACACGTAAAGTAAACACTCGGAAAGCTGTCAGACGAAATATTTGCGGATATCCAAAGCGAGTTATAATTGGTGGGTACGGAGAAATAAAATATGTTTGCCGGGATCTGGAAAGCAATGTTACAAACCTATGACGTCACAGAAGTGACGGTCTACGTTAAAATTGTTTGTAGTTCGATCATTTTTAAAAAAGATGCACTTCGACAAGATGTTTTGTATCTAGCAATATATCTATCATAAGTCGTCATACACACGTCGGAATAGTTTCGATCTTGTTTCTTTCAAAGGTGAAAAATTTGGCAATATGTCATACATAAAAATTCGCAGGAATATGTGCCGTCATCTTTGGCAACAAGATTTATGACGTCACGGCTGACGGTGTGGTACGCTTGACAACACACAGACTATATATCATTTTGACCAGTGCATTTATTGTGTCATTCTTGTCTTTTTGTAGTTATCTATAAATACCTACAGTAATTTCAAAGTGTATCCTGATGACACTTTTCGTCTATAGTGCCATTCAGACTGACGTCACACTGGTCAGAACAATAGATTAGGCCACCCCGACTGGATCATTACGTCATGTCTAACCTCTAACAATCGAGACAGGATTCACACGGCGCAGAAATCGGCTAGAGTAGTTTAGTAGAGACATATAGTGCGTAAAATACAGGTTTACAAGTTTATAACTATCGACACAGAAATGTCAGTGAAAATTGGAAGACATCATTGGAAAGGGAATAAGTCAGTGAAAATTGGAAGACATCATTCGAAAGGGAATAAGTCAGTGAAAATTGGAAGACATCATTCGAAAGGGAATAATCCCAGCCCCATTTTGATGTATGACTTTTAAGGATCAGTCGGACAATATGGAAGAAATCAATAATTAAACATTTACACTGTAAAATAATACAAAGCCAAACCATTAAAGTTAGACCACCAGTGGGCAGAGCTTAACTGGCCATTATGTGACGTCACTAATTACTGTATGAATGGGCTTATAGAGAAAATTTCAAATCTCGTGCTGATATCGAGAATTAAAACATGACTGCCTGCATGGAGGCGCAAGACTTTTAACACGGGACATGATTTCAAACTCCATGGGTATTGAAATGCGTTGGAATATATATGCTCACACACGGGTTATGGTTAGTTGAGCTTTGCTTTACGCAGCTTTTGGCCACGTAATGAGCTGTGCTCTTATAATATATACTGCTGTATTTATGATAAATGACCAGAAGGTGTTTTCTGTGTTTAAGTGATTTCGGAGAAGTGCTCGAGTACATTGCAGTGATGCAGATTGGGACTAATTTTACCCAGGACTGTTCCAAAATGTCCTGATTTTTTAAAAATCCTTAATCATTCCAATAGAGAATATCCTAACAAATTTTTGTAAAACACCAAAATGTCCTAAAGATTTTAAAATCAATTTGAACCACTGGCAATATATGTACCATGGTCTGCCAGAGATGGGTTCCCACACCAGGTCTTAAGTAACCCTATCAATAAATGCACAGTTTTGATTTTTTATAGACAGTCCAGAAGGTTATCAATAAACGTTTGATGAAGAGAAATAACAATGTAAATTTAAGTAAAATACACATTTATGAGGTGTCAGATACCTTACTAAATAATATATATCAGTTTTTGTGCAGATATGTCAAATAAAATAATTGTTATGGAAATTCCATACTTCTTTATTTTGAATTGGCCCAGTCGAGATTTGTTGACTGCATGAGTGTGATAAAAATAGAAGCATTGAACTTTGGTGACCTCCCACAATGCACCGTACAAATTAAGTGAATGTAAACAAAATGGTGGGTCAAAAACGTGGGTATAGCGATTGCGAACACACACAAATTCTGATAGAACAGAGTATGACAAGAGTTAGTAACCTGCGCGATTGGGAAAGTAGATAAATATAAATGGGTCACTGCAAATGACAGGAACAACTTCCCACTTTACATGATCATGATCATGATGTAAATGTGCATTTAGTCAAAAACCTTCCTTCGGGCTTCGTGGTGCCCCTTCGAATGAAAACTCTCCTTAGATTTTATTTTTTTTAGCTCACCTGGTCCGAAGGACCAAGGTGAGCTTATGCCATACCGTGGCGTCCGGCGTCCGTCGTCCGTCGTCCGTCGTCCGTCGTCCGTCGTCCGTCGTCCGTCCGTCCGTCCGTCCGTCAACAATCGACTTCTTCTCCATAACCGCTGGTCGGATTTCAACAAAATTTGGCTGGTAGCATCCTTATGGGCTACTAACTGAAAATTGTACAAATGATGGGTCTGACCCCCCAGGGGCCTGAGGGGCGGGGCCAAAAGGGGTCAATTTGGCTATTTCCATATAAACGACTTCTTCTCTGAAACCAAGCATGGGATAGCACCCATAATGCAATGGTAGCATCCTTATAGGGTGGGGATTCAAAATTGTACAAATGATGGGGCTGACCCCCCGGGGGCCTGAGGGGCGGGGTCAAATGGGGTCCATTTGGCTATTTCCATATAAACGACTTCTTCTCTGAAACCAAGCATGGGATAGCACCCATAATGCAATGGTAGCATCCTTATAGGGTGGGGATTCAAAATTGTACAAATGATGGGGCTGACCCCCCGGGGGCCTGAGGGGCGGGGTCAAATGGGGTCAATTTGGCTATTTCCATATAAACGACTTCTTCTCTGAAACTAAGCATGAAATAGCACTCATAATGCAATGGTAGTATCGTTATAGGGTAGGGATTAAAAATTGTACAAATGATGTGGCTGACCCCCCAGGGGCCTGAGGGGTGGGGTCAAAAGGGGTCAATTTGGCTATTTCCATATAAACGACTTCTTCTCTGAAACCAAGCATGGGATAGCACCCATAATGCAATAGTAGCATCCTTATAGGGTGGGGATTCAAAATTGTACAAATGATGGGGCTGACCCCCGGGGGCCTGAGGGGCGGGGTCAAATGGGGTCAATTTGGCTATTTCCATATAAACAACTTCTTCTCTGAAACTAAGCATGAGATAGCACTCATAATGCAATGGTAGTATCTTTATAGGTTGGGGATTCAAAATTGTACAAATGATGTGGCTGACCGCCGGGGGGCCTGAGGGGCGGGGTCAAAAGGGTTCAATTTGGCTATTTCCATATAAACGACTTCTTCTCTGAAACCAAGCATGGGATAGCACCCATAATGCAATGGTAGCATCCTTATAGGATGGAGATTCAAAATTGTACAAATGATGGGGCTGACCCCCAGGGGGCCTGAGGGGCGGGGTCAAAAGGGGCCAATTTGGCTATTTCCATATAAACGACTTCTTCTCTGAAACTAAGCATGGTATAGCACCCATAATGCAATGGTAGCATATTTATAGGGTGGGGATTCAAAATTGTGCAAATGATGGGGCTGACCCCAAGGGGGCCTGAGGGGCGGGGTCGAAAGTGGCCAATTTGGCTATTTCCATATAAACGACTTCTTCTCTGAAACTAAGCACGGTATAGCACCCATAATACAATGGTAGTATCCTTATAGTGTGGGAATTCAAAATTGTGCACATGATAGGGCTGACCCCCCGGGGGCCTGAGGGGCGGGGTCAAAAGTGGTCAATTTCCATATAAATGACTTTTTGTCTGCAACTAAACATGGGATTACGCTCATAATGCAATGGTAACATCCTTATAGGGTTTGGATTCAAAATTTTGCAAATGATGGGGCTGACCCCCCGGGGGCCTGAAGGGTGGGGTCAAAAGGGGTCAATTTAGCTATTTCCATATAAACGACTTCTTCTCTGCAACTAAGAATGGAAGAGCACTTATAATGCAATGGTAGCATCCTTATAGGGTTGGGATTTGAAATTGTACAAATGATAGGGCTGACCCCCGGGGCCTTAGACGGCAATAGATGCGAGGTCAAAAGGTCAATTAGGCTACTATTTTCATATAAATTACTTTGTCTCTGAACCTATGTATTGGATAGCATATTTGTATGGTATCAATAGCATCATTGTATGGTTGTGATT
The DNA here is from genome assembly GCF_041381155.1 of Argopecten irradians. NCBI lineage: Eukaryota > Metazoa > Mollusca > Bivalvia > Pectinida > Pectinidae > Argopecten > Argopecten irradians. The sequence goes on along the minus strand of NC_091134.1, from coordinate 9,164,914 downwards.
CAAAATTAAACTTTGGGAGTCAATTTTGCTTATTTTTCTAATTGTCTGAGTCTTGTGATAATTACTAACAAAAAACCAGGTGAGCGATACAGGCCCTCTGGGCCTCTTGTTTAAATCATTCTTACACTAAACATCAATTGTTTTATAAGAAATATTAACAAATATGACTTATACTTCATTTGTCAACTATCATAGAGCAGCTTCTAAGAATGTGGAAAAAGAATGTTTCTTGAAGGGTCAGCAACTTTAATTCTTTGTTCATAATATGTAGCCTCGCTTTTGACCAGCTTTTGTTTTGTGTCCCAAAAATAGAATATGACTGTCTATTTTTAACATCCCATGTTTTCCTGCCGTTTTATATAATCAATCATTGTAATAACAATAATAGCATCTTCAATATCATATTTAAGCAAACAGAACAACTGAATTTGGGCCGGTTCACGTCCCTTTAAGTTATCACGTTGCCTAACACCAGCTGCGACTTCATACCATCCCACATCATGGCTATCAATAAACGCTTTAGTGGACTACTTTGCCACATAAGACTATTCTTCATTTAGTCGTTGATAGTTGTTTTCAATGAATTCCACCATATAGGGGTTTTGAGACCATAAAATGTCTAGGCACTTCGAGTATGATAGTCCCATTTTCAGCATGTTCAGGGGGTTAATATTGCGACATTAATTCTGTTGAGATATATTGTATGCATTGCGTCACAAATACAAAAAAAAACAAAAAACAAGTTGAAGGTTTGATTATAAATTCTGTTACATAATTGAAGATTCTACGTTCTTTGACATAAGAATCAGAATCAAATAGAAGTGAATACATAATCATATAGCACACATGCATGTACAATTACATTTTAAAGATTCTCCACCGCCGACAGAGCATAAATGATATTCACCATTTGAACAATAATTGGTGTTTGATCATGTATATATATGTCTAATTAACACAAAAAATAATATGAAATAATTTATTTCGCCTTTGGTGCATGCACAATCAGTACTTCCTTCCATATAGGATATAGTGACACGTAATTTTTTCGGGATGCAATTAATTATTTTTTTTTTTTTTAACTTGAAGTAAAATTAGAAGCTCAAACCTTTCAATGGTGGTAATGGTGTAAAGTAAGTAACTTTTGTAACTGAAGAAAAATACTAAATAGTCTGTTCTTGTTTTTGATAGTGAAAAAATACCATTTGTCAGCGGTGGAGCATCTTTAAGCAATCAATAGACACATATTTTCAACCCACAACCTATCTAGCCTCTACAGCCATTACAGTATAGGCCTATGCTACTAGGTCTACATGTCACGTGTGTAAAATGTACGAATATTAATATTCTGCATGTATAAGATTTTCAAAAAACACATAGTCATAACTTTACAATGTATTTTTCTTTTGATTTCAGATACCTCACCCCGGTATGAAGATTAAATTACTTGACACCGGTAATGCTGTGCATGTTTATTGATGTGGCAGTCTTTGCCTCTCCTGTAGCACCGGTGGGAAACAAGAAACCAACTTATTACACTTACTCAGACTTTTTTACAGGAGAGACGAGAAAATGTGGGTTCGTGGAATGCCCGGAAAGTGAGTAGTTTTACAATATTCTCTGTTTTATATAGAAGAACATTAACAGACTCTTTTCTTTCATTGGTCGGTCTAGTATAAAAGTAATTATATCACCGTAAAGGAGAAGAGATAATGTAGCGGCCAGATCAGGATTTGAACCCTGGATCTCCGAGCACTAGCTAATTGAAATGTTTTATCGGCTGAGCTACCTGGTCACTGATGATTGATTAGCCTAGTCCAATTCTGCTACATCACAATTGGAGTAAACGTAAAAATTTAACCGAGGGGGAAATGTACGCTAATTACATAAAGGTCGCTTGATCGTGAAAATTTCCCGAACACATAATATTTTGTGCATGTATGAACTTGGTTGTTAAAAGTCTTAAAGTGTATCTATCACGAAAATAATAACACCGCAAAAGGTTTAAATGCATGCATATTGCAGAACTAAGCACTCGCAAAAATATCCATGTTTGAAGTATTTTGGCGAGTAAAACACAGTTCAATGGGCTATATGCTACAGGACCATAAAATGTGCAGGTAGCGTGATAGGCTCACCAAATGCATTTAATGACAAGAAAATTGACAAGAAAGAATCATATTTGTTGAATCTTTGAACAAATATTTTTTAATACCTGGTAGTGAATAGGTTTAAGTTTATACTTACGGACTTTAAAAACGCAGCGAGAAAATTTTGAAATTTTAATTTTTCCAGTCATACCTAAATGTTCTGATTGTTATATGTATTCTTAACCTTTACCTGCGAATTTGTATCCCGCAAAAACATGCAAAATCACCCAACCATGACTGTACACTGACCCTCTGTGCTGCAATAAAAAAGTGACCTGCGCATGCAACTCCGGGTACTTCAACCGGATATCTACTCCATCAACACTTTGTTTGTGTACGGGGCAACTCATTTTTTAACGCCATCTTGAAATTAGTGTGCAACATTTTTGATGCCACTTTTACAGAACAAAAAAGATATGCAGCTCTCGGTCTTGTCGAGGCAGGTATACATGCAGTATAACGTCATTGCACAACACTTTAACGTCCATAAATCAACCACAACACGGTTGGTACAAAGACAAAGGTCACTTGCAGTGTAAAATACCAACCATGACCCGGTCAACCTAGCGTCACAACACAGCGTCAGGACAATTTTACACTGCAACGTCATTTACGGGATAGGTTTATGTTGCGGTTTCGACAGCACAAAATGTAGTGGGTCGTCAAATCCACCCTCGGACTGTGCGGAGGCGTCTGAAGGAAAGACAAATTTTGTGTCAATGCCCACTCATTGGACAAATTTTTACACGACACCATCAGGCCATCTGACTACTATGGGCACAAGATAAGCTGGCAAATTAACGAAATTGGCGTGATTTAGTGTTTACCGACAAATCCCGATTCAATCTCTCAGAAGCCGATGGAAGATCTGTCTGTCTGTTAGCTGCAATATTGTAGCTCAAAAGACTTTTAGACCGATAAGAGTGTCGTCTTTAGAGCTACAATTAATGCCTATTACTGCTAATGGAGCAAAGAAATGCTTGTGCAGACCATTATTAAAACCATTAAAAAAAAAAAATATTAGAGACCAGGTTCTAGTACTGCCAGCTGTCGAAAGAATATAGCAGTTTTCAATACATTTGATATTATTTGTATGCCATGGTTATCAAATGAAAGGTCAAAATAAAAATAAACATATTTCAATGTGTATTAGTATCATTGTAACTGTACTGTTGTAGTGGAAAAGATATTTCACTTTAGACTGAATTAAATGTCAGTCAGTTTGTTTGTTTGAGTTTTACAGCCCATCGAGAACTAAGGTCATTTAGGGCCAAACTACAAGGCAGGCATTAATATCAGGATATAAACAACGATTGTATCTAAAAGATCGTGATAAGAAAAAAACAAGCAAAAAACTAAAACACAAATTGTAAATGTTGATTTAATGAAAAGAGTTTCATAGGATAAAATAGTTTTGGCTAAAACAACTTACTGTAACTAGGATCATTGGTGAGCAGAATTGATGCCATTTTCAAAAGTAAGATGTAATTTTGGGCAGCAGGGGTATAAGTTATCAATTGGTTTATATATACACGTATATATATATATATATTTTTTTTTTACAGATTCCCATGTAGTACCGTGCAAGAGTAACGGTGAAATGGACACTTGTCTGGCGTGTCCGGCAGGGACCCACCTATTGGACCCAACAAATTCATACATGGAAATCTATGAATGTCATAAGATTACAGACTGTAAAATTTTTGAACGTAAGTCACAGATTTAGCTGAAACTTGCCAGAAAATATCCTTGGTCTCGACCAAGTGTTGTTATTTTGCGGGTCTATCCAAAATCCAAGGAGACCACCATATCAAATTAGGTTCCTATTCAACTGTTACCAAGGTTTTCAGATGACCATTAAGGCTCTTGTTCTTCTTATTTTATACAAATTTATAATAACTTGTATTCCAGAAAACAAGCTATATTGGCCAAATATGCTGGTCACATGACATCCGGTTCATCCTCAATATTCAAGGGGCTACTTTCACTGTCGATATATCTAACTCTGGACTATCTCATATTAAACCTGAAGACCGTTCAGGAAAAAACAAACTGACCAATCACAGGCCAGCAAAAACTTCCATTAAAGACTACAGAGAGTGACCTCCAAATTTCAAAGCCACAGTGTCGACCACAATGTACCGTTATTCAATTTTTTGATGCACAGTAAAGGACATGAATTAACTGTTCATCTGTTGTCACAGACAAAGCCTTCAGTTTTGTTATGACATAATCCGGAATATTATATGAATGTTGAGAATTCATATGGTCTAGACAAGTTCCACTGTAGTTATGACATAATCCAGGATATTATGAATGTTGAGAATTCATATGGTCTAGACAAGTTCCACTGTAGTTATGACATAATCCGGGATATTATGAATGTTGAGAATTCATATGGTCTAGACAAGTTCCACTGTAGTTATGACATAATCCGCGATATAATGAATGTTGAGAATTCATATGGTCTAGACAAGTTCCACTGTTGTTATGACATAATCCGGGATATTATGAATGTTGAGAATTCATATGGTCTGGACAAGTTCCACTGTAGTTATGACTCTGTTAATGTACAAATGACCTATGAACTTTAATTTTACAGATACTGTTGTCTCAAAGGATTACCACAGATGTAAAGATGATCTACAAGTACTGTGTCAATGTGATACAGAGGCAGGGTTTTGTGGAGACCCATGCAACTGTAAGGAAAAAATCTGCGAACTGGGTGAAACCCTTCACTCCAACTGTACTTGTGAAAAAATGTAAGAATCTTATCTCAACATACTGCTTAGTTCTCAGTCAGGCTTTGGATCTGAGCACTCGTGTCAGACAGCCCTCATTTATCTGCTGTACACATCACTCGTGTCAGACAGCTAGCCCTCATTTATCTGCTGTACACATCACTCGTGTCAGACAGCCCTCATTTATCTGCTGTACCCATCACTCGTGTCAGACAGCCCTCATTTATCTGCTGTACACATCACTCGTGTCAGACAGCCCTCATTTATCTGCTGTACACATCACTCGTGTCAGACAGCCCTCATTTATCTGCTGTACACATCACTCGTGTCAGACAGCCCTCATTTATCTGCTGTACACATCACTCGTGTCAGACAGCCCTCATTTATCTGCTGTACACATCACTCGTGTCAGACAGCCCTCATTTATCTGCTGTACACATCACTCGTGTCAGACAGCCCTAAACAACATATTTATATCAATGATTTAATTGAAAAAAATTTCTAATAAATACATAATGTATGTATCCTTGTGCACATTTTCCGTCCTGCAATGTAAAGAGAACTGGAGGTAAAAGATTGTTTTGTTGATACAATACAGGTCCATGTAAAAAAAGCATGTTACATCAAATGAAACCGTTTTACAATATTTAATTACCTATAACACCATGTACAGTAATGGTTAACTTTTTAGGTCTTGCAATAGTCTATTGTCTGCTGTCGTGTGTTGTGCACCGTCTGTGGTGTGTTGTGGGTTGTCTGTTAACATTTCCTTGTGAACGTGATAACTTGAGTAAATATAAACCAAGCTAATGAAACTTTGCATGTAGACTAACATTGGAAAGATCTCGGATAATTTGAAAATCAGTGTGATTCGATAGTAATTTGCAGAGTTATTGCAAATAATAATAATTATTATTTGACCTTGTGAACGCTATAACTTGAGTAAATGTAAACTGAGCTTAATGAAACTTTATATGTAGACTAACATTGGAATCAGCGTGATTTGATGGTAATTTACGGAGTTATTGCCTTTTGCTCTAATCATTATTATTGGACATAGTGAACGTGATAACTTGAGTAAATATATACGGAGCTTAATGGAACTTTTATGTAGACTTACATTGGAATGATGTATAGACCAATTAGATCTATGTGCCTATTTCATAAACAAAAGACATTAGTTGGCTAGTAAATGACATTACTAATTTTTAGGTCATCTGACCCGAAGGGTCAAGATCACCTATTATCATCGTGCACCGACGGCGTCGTGAGCTGTGCGTCTTGAGCTGTGCGTCGTTCACCGTGCGTAAACTATTCCATTAAATTGCTACTTGTCAAAAAGTTCTTAATGGATTTTAACATTTTAACCAAATTTGGCCAGAAACATCTTAGGGGGAATGTGAACAGATTTTGTATAAATGATAGCTCTTGTTATAATTTGTGGAGATGATTTTTAGATGACCGTTAAAGTGAACAGTCGGGCAAGGATGGCTAAAGTCGGTAAAAATGGTGAGAATGTATCCAGTATAATTTCTTATGAAATGGGAAAATAAAATCTCTCGCCAAAATCTGTCTGCGTACGAAGAAATTAATTTAAAGTATAGGAATCCTAATACGTTCTCCCGGCTGACTAAGTCCGTGGTTACATTTACACGCAGCCTCGCTTTCAATATTTTCAACTTTCCTATACTTTAATGGTCAGAACTGGGAAACGTAAGCAGAACTTGGCTGTCGTATTAATATGCGAGAACTTTTGGAAGGCCAATGAACGCATTTAGACTGGTTTTCTTTCCCCGACTATTCACTTTAAGGCCCATGGGCCTCTTGTTATCCAATATCAGGTGACTGTTAACGTTAAGGCCCATGGGCCTCTTGTTATCCAATATCAGGTGACTGTTAACGTTAAGGCCCATGGGCCTCTTGTTATCCAATATCAGGTGACTGTTAACGTTAAGGCCCATGGGCCTCTTGTTATCCAATATCAGGTGACTGTTAACGTTAAGGCCCATGGGCCTCTTGTTATCCAATATCAGGTGACTGTTAACGTTAAGGCCCATGGGCCTCTTGTTATCCAATATCAGGTGACTGTTAACGTTAAGGCCCATGGACCTCTTGTTATCCAATATCAGGTGACTGTTAACGTTAAGGCCCATGGGCCTCTTGTTATCCAATATCAGGTGACTGTTAACGTTAAGGCCCATGGGCCTCTTGTTATCCAATATCAGGTGACTGTTAACGTTAAGGCCCATGGGCCTCTTGTTATCCAATATCAGGTGACTGTTAACGTTAAGGCCCATGGACCTTTGTTATCCAATATCAGGTGACTGTTAACGTTAAGGCCCATGGGCCTCTTGTTATCCAATATCAGGTGACTGTTAACGTTAAGGCCCATGGGCCTCTTGTTATCCAATATCAGGTGACTGTTAACGTTAAGGCCCATGGGCCTCTTGTTATCCAATATCAGGTGACTGTTAATGTTAAAGCCCATGGGCCTCTTGTTATCCAATATCAGGTGACTGTTAACGTTAAGGCCCATGGGCCTCTTGTTATCCAATATCAGGTGACTGTTAACGTTAAGGCCCATGGGCCTCTTGTTATCCAATATCAGGTGACTGTTAACGTTAAGGCCCATGGGCCTCTTGTTATCCAATATCAGGTGACTGTTAACGTTAAGGCCCATGGGCCTCTTGTTATCCAATATCAGGTGACTGTTAACGTTAAGGCCCATGGACCTCTTGTTATCCAATATCAGGTGACTGTTAACGTTAAGGCCCATGGGCCTCTTGTTATCCAATATCAGGTGACTGTTAACGTTAAGGCCCATGGGCCTCTTGTTATCCAATATCAGGTGACTGTTAACGTTAAGGCCCATGGGCCTCTTGTTATCCAATATCAGGTGACTGTTAACGTTAAGGCCCATGGGCCTCTTGTTATCCAATATCAGGTGACTGTTAACGTTAAGGCCTATGGGCCTCTTGTTATCCAATATCAGGTGACTGTTAACGTTAAGGCCCATGGGCCTCTAGTTCCAAAACCACTCTTTTTGCGAAAATAGAATTCCAAATTTGTTACAAAACATTTTTCCCAAAATACCCTGAATATCACTGCAAAGGGGCAAGCTCCAAAATAGTAACTTTGCTGAAATTTTGTTTTAAAATCCTACTCCTTACCCTTGAGTGGATTACAACCATATTAATCAAACAAAAATGGATCTGTCACCTGAACTGGGAGACCTAAAGTACCCTTTGTCTACAATTGCGGCCAAAATTGTACACTCCGGTTGAGATATCCCGTCCACTTCACCGTCCATGCAGGATTCTCAGGGAAAATGTGTCATGATGCATTATCTGTCAGATGACCATTAAAGGCCCATGGTACACATAACTTTGAATACTTGAATTACTAAAATTTTAACATTGCCCCCATAAATTTCTAGTTAAAGATGCTCCACCGCCGACAAATGTTATTTTTTCACTATCAAAAACAGGAGCAGACGATTTAGTATTTTTTCTTCAGTTACAAAATTTACTTACTTTACACCATTACCGCCGTTCAAAAGTTTAAGCTTCAAGTTAAAAATATGAAAAATAATTAATTGCATCCCGAAAAAATTCCGTGGCACTATATCCTATATGGAATGAAGTACTAATTGTGCATGCACCAAAGGCAAAACAAATTATTTCATATCATTTTTGTGTTAATTAGACATATATATACACGATTAAACACCAATTATCGTTCAAATGATGAATATCATTTATGCTCTGTTGGCAGTGGAGCATCTTTAATGAAGTATCCATATTTATAACTACATGAATGTGCATGTTGCAGCCATTTTTATTTTCATATTAATCAGTTATGTCTAAAATGAATGTGTTGGAGCCATGCATGTATTGATTTATTTTTCTAGTCAAATATGCATGTATTTATCTGAAATATTTCTTATTTTAGAAAGACAACATCAATTCCCACCACCACAGAAACTGCAAAAATGGCTTTATCAACCACATCACCGTCAACATTGACGCCGGAACGTTATTTTAGAAAGATAACATTGATTCCGAAAACCACAGAATATGAAGCTACCGAAACGGCCATGTTGACCACATCACCGACAACATTGCTGACAGATAATACTTGTAACGAGTTGTAAGTAGTACCGTGTGGCACCTCAGTCCAATAGCTACATACCATTCTGATTATTGATGTTGATATTCATTGTGGTTTTCTTTTAAAAATCTATAAAGTTTGGAAAAGTGCATGCATGTAGGATACGTGAGCGAAACCATAGGTACCCTATCAAAACAAAACGTACTATGTATGGTCATGTTTGAAAAACTGAAGGGCCATCTATACAAAACACTCAGAGATATATTGAGAATACCTGGGTACATACATGGTTAGTACACTCAGAGATATATTGAGAATACATACATGGTAAGTATCTTACAATACAAAGTTTGGTCCGAGATGATTATGTTACAGTGGACAACAATAATAAATCTTGATGATTGGTGAAAGTGAATAAAAGTATACAAAAAGGTACCTGGTATATAGGTTTGGATCACAGGGGCCTGTCACATACAAATATTTAGGTATGGACCACAGGAGTCTGTCACATACAGATCTGTATGTAGATATGGACCACAGGGGTCTGTCACATACAGATATTTAGGTATGGACCACAGGGGTCTGAGATCTGTATATAGGTATGGACCACAGGGGTCTGTCACATACAGATCTGTATATAGGTATGGACCACAGGGGTCTGTCACATGTCTGTTAGCATTAATATATATATTAAATGATGAGTAAAAAAAAGTATGTGTCAATGTAGAGTTGAATATATAAAAAATAAAATTCAAAGACCTTCCTCTAGTACTTTCGCCATTTCATAATGGCTCATGAGGAATATAAAAGAAATTTAATTTATATTCCTGAAGAGACATGAAATGGTGAAAGTACTAGAGAAAGGTCATTGAGTTTTATTTTTTGATTAAATGAAAACATATATTCAAAATATGAACAAGATGTCTTGCTTCCTACATTAGGAAAATAGAAAGATTTTAATGTTGTTTTGTTTGTTGCAGGACTGTTGTAATAGTGATAGTATCAATAGTGTTACTTGTAATTGCGATCATCAGTACAGCTCTCCTAGTCATATTTTGTTTGGATGAAGAAAAACAAAGTACGTATACATTTATAAGTAGATAATTCTAAATAATTATACAACAGACTTGTACTGCTCAAGGTCATATAAAATGATTTTTTTTTATATTTTCTTGAGATGCTAATTTATCTTAGACATTAGTCGCTGTTTGTATATTGATGCAGATTTTGTATTAACAGAGTAACCATAGTAACCCACCATCATCCCTAGTTGTAACCCACCATCATCCCTAGTTGTAACCCACCATCATCCCTAGTAGTAACCCACCATCATCCCTAGTAGTAACCCACCATCATTCCTAGTTGTAACCCACCATTATCCCTAGTTGTAACCAACCATCATCCCTAGTAGTAACCCACCATCATCCCTAGTAGTAACCCACTATCATTCCTAGTTGTAACCCACCATCATCCCTAGTGGTAACCCACCATCATTCCTAGTTGTAACCCACCATCATTCTTAGCAGTAACCCAACATCATTCCTAGTTGTAACCCACCATCATTCCTAGTAGTAACCCACCATCATTCCTAGTAGTAACCCACCATCATCCCTAGTAGTAACCCACCATCATCCCTAGTAGTAACCCACCATCATCCCTAGCCATAACCCACTATTATCCCTAGTAGTAACCCACCATCATCCCTAGTAGTAACCCACCATCATTCCTAGTAGTAACCCACCATCATCCCTAGTAGTAACCCACCATCATTCCTAGTTGTAACCCACCATTATCCCTAGTTGTAACCAACCATCATCCCTAGTAGTAACCCACCATCATCCCTAGTAGTAACCCACCATCATTCCTAGTTGTAACCCACCATTATCCCTAGTTGTAACCAACCATCATCCCTAGTAGTAACCCACCATCATCCCTAGTAGTAACCCACCATCATTCCTAGTTGTAACCCACCATCATCCCTAGTGGTAACCCACCATCATTCCTAGTTGTAACCCACCATCATTCTTAGCAGTAACCCAACATCATTCCTAGTTGTAACCCACCATCATTCCTAGTAGTAACCCACCATCATTCCTAGTAGTAACCCACCATCATCCCTAGTAGTAACCCACCATCATCCCTAGTAGTAACCCACCATCATCCCTAGCCATAACCCACTATTATCCCTAGTAGTAACCCACCATCATTCCTAGTAGTAACCCACCATCATTCCTAGTTGTAACCCACCATCATCCCTAGTTGTAACCCACCATCATCCCTAGTTGTAACCCACCATCATCCCTAGTAGTAACCCACCATCATCCCTAGTAGTAACCCACCATCATCCCTAGTAGTAACCCACCATCATTCCTAGTAGTAACCCACCATCATCCCTAGTAGTAACCCACCATCATTCCTAGTTGTAACCCACCATCATTCCTAGTTGTAACCCACCATCATCCCTAGTAGTAACCCACCATCATCCCTAGTAGTAACCATCCCTAGTAGTAACCCACCATTATCCCTAGTAGTAACCCACCATCATTCCTAGTTGTAACCCACCATCATTCCTAATTGTAACCCACCATCATTCCTAGTAGTAACCCACCATTATCCCTAGTTGTAACCCACCATCATCCCTAGTAGTAACCCACCATCATCCCTAGTAGTAACCCACCATCATCCCTAGTAGTAACCCACCATCATCCCTAGTAGTAACCCACCATCATTCCTAGTTGTAACCCACCATCATCCCTAGTAGTAACCCACCATCATCCCTAGTAGTAACCCACCATCATTTCTAGTTGTAACCTACCATCATCCCTAGTAGTAACCCACCATCATTCCTAGTAGTAACCCACCATCATCCCTAGTAGTAACCCACCATCATCCCTAGTAGTAACCCACCATCATTCCTAGTTGTCACCCACCATCATTCCTAGTTGTAACCCACCATCATTCCTAGTTGTAACCCACAATCATTCCTAGTAGTAACCCACCATCATTCTTAGCAGTAACCCAACATCATTCCTAGTAGTAACCCACCATCATTCCTAGTAGTAACCCACCATCATTCCTAGTAGTAACCCACCATCATTCCTAGTAGTAACCCACCATCATCCCTAGTAGTAACCCACCATCATCCCTAGTAGTAACCCACCATCATTCCTAGTAGTAACCCACCATCATCCCTAGTAGTAACCCACCATCATCCCTAGTAGTAACCCACCATCATCCCTAGTAGTACCCCACCATCATCCCTAGTGGTAACCCACCATCATCCCTAGCCATAACCCACCATCATCCCTAGTGGTAACCCACCATTATCCCTAATAGTAACCCACCATCATCCCTAGTAGTAACCCACCATTATCCCTAGTAGTACCCCACCATCATTCCTAGTAGTAACCCACCATTATCCCTAGTAGTAACCCACCATCATTCCTAGTAGTAACCCACCATTATCCCTAGTAGTAACCCACCATCATTCCTAGTAGTACCCCACCATCATTCCTAGTAGTACTCCACCATCATCCCTAGTGGTAACCCACCATCATCCCTAGCCATAACCCACCATTATCCCTAGTAGTACCCCACCATCATTCCTAGTAGTACCCCACCATCATCCCTAGTGGTAACCCACCATCATCCCTAGCCATAACCCACCATTATCCCTAGTAGTAACCCACCATCATTCCTAGTAGTAACCCACCATCATCCCTAGTAGTAACCCACCATCATCCCTAGTAGTAACCCACCATCATCCCTAGTAGTAACCCACCATCATCCCTAGTAGTAACCCACCATCATCCCTAGTAGTAACCCACCATCATCCCTAGTAGTAACCCACCATCATCCCTAGTAGTAACCCACCATCATCCCTAGTGGTAACCCACCATCATCCCAAGTCATAACCTACCATCATCTTTAGTTGTGCCTGTTGCATTTACAAACTAATTTGCCACTAATGTGAGTGACAGGCAGCCATTTTGGATTTTAAAATCTTAAATTGGCTCTTGCTTTTTCTAAACATTAAGTACTAAAGACATTGTTTTGAAATTTCATATTTTAATTGTCTTTCTCATTTGGGAGTCAATTGGAAGACAACATGGCTGCTATATGTGACCATCTTCGATTTTGGTTATTATATATAGCACCAATAGCTCCAAGTCGCTAACTTTTGTAAAGTTATTTATCTTGTGCACCCATTTTTAAGTCCCAAACTTGTACCCCATATTGATTTGTGGTTATAACTTTGTGGAATATTTTTTATAAAAGTTAGTCAAAATTTGGTCTCATGAAACATGCCCATATCTTCTCAATTTTTAAGTTCCCTCGACAGTTGTTGGGTGGAATGTGGTAGGTCATTTTAACTACTCATTCATGATCGTAATGCGAGTGCACTCATGAATGCATGTGCTCCCCAAATGGACTTTCAAGTAATTAAAGATAGAAATTTCAAGTGATCTTATAATTTTATATTGCATATATGCATTTAACAGTGACTTAAGATCCAAGTATTTAATCATAACCCTATCCTGAGTGTCATGACAACAAGTGGCTGCAATGGCCGAGTGGTTTTAAAAGACGTCCCAACAGATTAGCACAAGCCCTCTACCTCTGGGTTGTGAGTTCAAATCTCATGTGGGGCAGTTGCTAGGTACTTACCGCTGGTCGGTGGTTTTTCTCTGGTTTTCCTCCACCATCAAACCAGTTGCATTTACTTACATGACCCTTGCCGTTCATAGGGCGTTAAACTAATAGACCAAATAAACCAAATGTCATGACAACATATACAAAATGTTACTGTATACTAGTACCTGCCGGTCGGTGATAATTATACAAAATGTTACTGTATACTAGTACCTGCCGGTCGGTGATAATTATACAAAATGTTACTGTATACTAGTACCTGCCGGTCGGTGATAATTATACACAAAATGTTACTGTATACTAGGACCTGCCGGTCGGTGATAATTATACAAAATGTTACTGTATACTAGGACCTGCCGGTCGGTGATAATTATACAAAATGTTACTGTATACTAGGACCTGCCGGTCGGTGATAATTATACAAAATGTTACTGTATACTAGGACCTGCCGGTCGGTGATAATTATACAAAATGTTACTGTATACTAGGACCTGCCGGTCGGTGATAATTATACAAAATGTTACTGTATACTAGGACCTGCCGGTCGGTGATAATTATACAAAATGTTACTGTATACTAGGACCTGCCGGTCGGTGATAATTATACAAAATGTTACTGTATACTAGGACCTGCCGGTCGGTGATAATTATACAAAATGTTACTGTATACTAGGACCTGCCGGTCGGTGATAATTATACAAAATGTTACTTTATACTAGTACCTGCCGGTCGGTGATAATTATACAAAATGTTACTGTAAACTAGTACCTGCCGGTCGGTGATAATTATACAAAATGTTACTGTATACTAGTACCTGCCGGTCGGTGATATTATATAAAATGTTACTGTATACTAGGATCTGCCGGTCGGTGATAATTATACAAAATGTTACTGTATACTAGGACCTGCCGGTCGGTGATAATTATACAAAATGTTACTGTATACTAGGACCTGCCGGTCGGTGATAATTATACAAAATGTTACTGTATACTAGTACCTGCCGGTCGGTGATAATTATACAAAATGTTACTGTATACTAGTACCTGCCGGTCGGTGATAATTACCCAGGACCTAGCCATGCCTTGTATGTGTGTATATTGTGTACCCCAAATTTTTACCTGTTCATATATGAAAAAAAGTGTGTACTATACACGCACAAATAAGGTATACAATTGTATGCAAATGAGACGGAGTAGGGGTAGGGCCGAGAGGGTGGGGTTACATGTAATTAACAAAATGGTACTTTTAGTTCTATTTGGTGCCATTTATGGGAGACTTGCTCCGTTTGACATTGATCATTGTAAAAAAACGACCTTATGTACATCTATATGCAAAATACATTAATTATATATTATCCTTTTTTCAGAAAACATTCGTTCTTGGATTCAGTCACATATACGTTCTCTCTCTGGTTATTTTCAACCTCCTGAACAGAGTTCAGCATCATAGAGATGGACAAACAGCATTATGGCAGTTGCCTTTTCCTCATTTGGGATCAAAACTGACAAAGAAAGTTTATGTGGTGGTTAAAAACCATTTTCAGACCCCGACCTTTCAACATCTAGTGAATCCATCAGGGGACTCTTACACAAAGATCTTTTTCATTTCATCTGGATAATTTGGATCTGGCCAAAATTTCTCCAAAGCAAACATATATTGTGTAAGTGAAGAAAATGGACTGAAGTCAAATAGGGGCCATGGAATCAAAGGTCCTGTTTTGGGATATAGGAGGACAGAAGTGAAACGCATCATGTTCTTTTGTGGGGCATACTAGGCAAAAAAAACAAAAAAAATGTCTGTTAAGGTGTTAAGGGCTACCCTGACCAACCCTAATTTTTTACCCCGATACTATATTTTTTCTCTCCACTTTTCTACAAAAAAAAATTTGAAGTCAGGATTTCGATCTCTGACTCCGGTTCCGGCCATTACGTTAGAGTGAAAGACACTAAAAGAATGAAGAAATAAAAGAAATGCCGACCTTCCGACCCTATTATTTTTGGCAATGTAGTCCAAAAATTTAAAACAAAAACATATCAGTGATGAAGATAGAAAACATTGATTACTAGAATGTTTCATGTATTTCTGTCTCTCCTTATTTGGATGTAAACAGATGTATATTTATGGAGATTGTATCGGTCGGATGACGTTTAATTACCCTTTATTATCTTACCAACGAGCTCATTATTGTATACATAACTTATTGTACAGTATACAGTAAACTAGGATATTTAGGCAAGGGGGAAATTGAAAGTAGCTTGATCGCGGAAATTTCTACCGCACATGATTTTTTGTGCAGGTATGAACTTTGTTGTAAAAAGTCTAAAAGTGTATCTATTGTGAAAATAACAAACTGCGTGTCTGATTAATGTATGCAAATTGTGAAATCAGACTCGCAAAAATATCCACATTTACAGAATCATTTTTGGTGCAATTTTTCTCCATAGACATAGATTGTTGATACGTTGCATTGTAAATCATGGTAGTCCATGTGTTGTTTACTTGAAATTATCTTACATTTCTGAACAAATAGGCATACTGTGATATCTTGTGGCATTTTGCCATAAGTTCAGATTGTGATAAGTTATTGAATCTTCATTAGATATTATATATATAATTATTTAACAGGAAGTTGAGATATTTTCAGTATTTTCAAAGATATATTTCTACTTCATTTGTAAAATATTCATTTTTATCTTGTTTTTCTACAATAATTAAAAAAAAACTGCCCAGAAAAGATCAAGTCGTTAATTATTTTTTTTTTTAATTTTATGTGATTTGTAAGCCAAAGCAGGTTTTGATACCTCGATCCAAGCACGAAGGATATAAATGTATACATATGCATCCTCCAATTTCAAATTTTTTCCTCTCAGTTTTGCTGAAAGAAAAAAATATGTGTTTAATGCTTCCATTTGAAAACACAAACTACAGCAAAATAGTAGCAGCTATTCATTGTGACCCTTTGTCTGGACATGTGGAACTTTTGTAAATATAAGAAGTTATCAGAAAGATGAAAGTGAAAGGTTGAGCCTTGCATAATTCTAAGAGGTATTTTTTAGGTAGTTTAAGTATACATGTATATATATGGACACTATGCATATACAACTTTAATATATACGCAGTATCAATTAAATTCTGTCTATAACAGGGTTTAAAAGCTATTTATCCTGCAACTGTCCCACATACTGACCGATAACTACTGCCGGATAAACTTGTGCTTTATCCGTCAATACGATATGCTTTATCCGTCAATACGATCACGTTAATTTGTTCCATATCTGACGGCACTTTTTCTAACTTGACCCAGAACTTGAACCTTCCGGTGAATGAAACGTCATTCAGTCCCGCTAAAACGTGACGTCACTTTCACCAAAATGACGTCATTTTTACGATATCGAAAATCTCGCATGGCGGTGTCGTCTTTTTCTTGGCTCATGCCAAAGGTATGTATTGTTAAGTAATTCTTTAATGGGTATTTATTGTTATTTGAGTATTTTCATTTTCTTTCAGTGATATATCACACTGAATAGAATTACGGTGACTGTTTGTGAATGCGCTTATTAATTTCCCACGGCAGTAAAAAGGAGTGCACTCTCATTCGGTTAAGTGAATGAATCTTTACCTCCGCATCAAAGAATCATTTCGCTTCGAGCGAAACAAAGTAAGGAACTGTCAATTTGCTTTCTTTTTGAATGCCATAATGGTTGCAGGATAAACAGAATACACGGTTAGTATCTTACAATACAAGGTTTATTTTGGTGCTCGACACGGAAAGCCGAGACGACTCGGCAAAGCCTCGTCATCTCGGCTTTCCTAAGTCTCGCACCAAAATAAACATTGTATTGTAAGATACTAACCATGCATTCTCTATATATACATAGCCCCTGTTTAAAATTCAACATATAATTAGGTTTAGATGATGTTTGTATTATAAATTCATTTTTTTAGGTTTGTTGATGTTTATCAAACACTGGTGAAACAATTAGCTTTCTAATTAGAAGACACAAACTTTAACATTAGACACACTAATTTAGTGTGTGTTTTTAGAAAATGAACTAACGAGAGTTTAGATAATAGTCACTTGTTTGGGAACTTGTTCTTCTTATAACTTTCATGATTAAAGTGAAAAGTCGGGCAAAGAAAACCAGTCTAAATGCATTCATTGGCCTTCCAAAAGTCCTTTCATATCAAAACGACGGTCCAGATCTACCTACGTTGTCCAGTTTTGCCCATTGAAATTATGGAAAACCCCTTTGTAAATTTAGCACAATTCTAAAATTACTCTTTGAAAGCGAGGCTGCGTGGAAATGTCAGCTGGAAAGTTTATATATTTCACTATCTCATAAGAAATCATACTGGATATATTAACACCATTTTTATCAACTTAAGCCGTCATTTGCCAGACTATTCACATTAACTGTTTCTTTTTAAGTGTAAACTATGGAGTGTAAACTACGGAGTGTAAACTACAGAGTGTAAATGCAAGATAAGTAATATTGTTATGGAGTTAATCGGAGGCATTAGTTATGGCAGAAACAAGTTTAACTGTACATAATAATCTGCTCCTGTTGCCAAAGTAATTGTTCTTGACATGTTATAGTTAAGTTTGTGTGAGATATTTCTGTTACTTTAAATCATTGAAGATTTGCTCACCAAGCTAAATGAAGCCTTTTGAACACCTACTGCCTCAGGAATAAGTGTTTCTGTAGGTAATCAGCTGCTTGTATATAATATCTTATCATTGGTGTGATTTACAGCTCCACTTTAAGTGGTAGACTGATTCAAATCAGTTGTTCATTGCAACGTTTGTTACCTCTGTTCATACATAACCATGAACAGATTTTAATCAGGTTGTTTTCATGTTAAAATATATTTTTATGACATGTTACATCGCTCATATATGAAATGTTTATTACTGCAGTATATGTATAGCAAATCAATTTTTTTACAGAAATTTTATGACAATTTTGAATTTCATCTTTATAAATATTGCAAGTATCCACAGTATTCAATACCATTCCATGAAAAACCATTGCTAACTACATCATAATGTTGGAATTGCCTGATGGTTTTTCAATGTAAATAATTGGAGTATTTAAGTAGGAGAGTCAAAAAGATGGAGTACGGATTGGTTACCTCCTAAAATAGGTGAGGTAAGGATTTAACTACTTCCTAAAGTTGGTGCTTTAAGGGATTAATACAATCTTTCACCCCCTTTGGGGTGAGACAGGAGAATCTCAACCCGAGGGGTAAGATTCGTAAGTTGTCAATCACGAGGCTCTGCCGAGTGTTTGACAGCTTAAGAATTTTATCTTGTGATGTCAACAATCTTATATGTTTGTCTTATTTTTGTGTCCTAGTCACTAAACATTGTTATTAAAAAATAATATAGGTATATATATTACACATTTACAGTTAAATAGTCCCTCAACGTTTTTAACATACAAAGCTGGTCAATTTTTTACCTGACAATTGTGTTCTAAAAGTCACAAAGTTACCAAAAATTCACATTCAGGTTTGTACACGTATTAAAAAATTCATGTGAAGAGAAAATATTTTTTCACAATAATATAAGAAATACCGCATATCACTTTCCTATATATATTTTCCTAAGGACTGTATAGTTTGGCCCCTTTTTGGCCCCTAAATCTGTCAAATTTTCAAACCTGTTGCTTAATGATTGAATTGTTGAATTTTGAATACCGAGTACATGATGCAATAGATATGATGGTAGTGTATCAGTACTGCAACAGTTACTATGGTAACCATAGTGAAATGTGGAAATTTTGTTAATTTTGGCCATTTTGTTCATCTCCAAACTATAGGGGTATCCTTGAATTTTTTTTTATAAATCTCTTCAAGATGGACCATGCAATCAGATTGACGAATGGGGTTATACTGTATCTTAAGTGCCTACCTATTCGCTGAATTTACCCATGCATATCCATCAATTTCTAAACACTTCGTTTTAAACGTTAATGGATTTGGAGGCCAAAAAAGGCCCAAACTATATACCAGTACTGTCCTATATCAAAATTTTCGCCAAAATAGTCTATCACTATATAATATGTCTTTTCAGCATTAGTTATTCATAATGCAGACAGATTATTCACTAACACTCTTTTACATTTTAAGCATAACTCGCAATAAATGAGCCCGCGTGGCTGTCGATGAACAAACAAACATCATAAAAAATACTTATTCCCGGCCCATATTTAAGACTTTATTGAAATGTTACTAAAATAAAGAAAACTCAACACATTCTTGAGCGTTTTCATCTTGTCTAGACGGCTTTACAGAATATATTATGCATATAGCAATTTTTTTAACAACGTACATTTCAAAAGTACGTTGTAGTCTTCCTATTTTTTATTATTGACTAGGTTGTGTATTTATTTCACACTTCTGAATGTAAAATCCTTTGCCATAAATACCAATATGAGATTTGCAATGTTATATCCATTATGATTATGAGATTTGATTAATTATCTCTTCAGTGCCCTTCCCATGAAATGGAAAACTGAGAGTGACATAGATATGCAGTATATCATATAGACTTTCGATGCTTTTTGTTTTTGTTTCTATTTTTATATTTGATGGATTGAATCTGGACATATGTGATGTATAATTAATGTATTTATTCATAAAATGTGCCATCTTGCTTGAGACAGAGCATTTATTGTGTACTGGTATCTGTAATTTTATATTAAAGGTCGATGCTTCAAGCTGATGAATGGCATTTTTTCTCCATGAAAAACAGGATTCTTTTTCTTCACTCACAAAAGTTACTTACTTTTAAATTTACATTACCATCATTGAAAATTTTGAACTTCTTATTTTACATGAAGATAAAAATATTTGATTGTGTCCTGGAATAAACCCATGGCACTATGCACTATTAGAAATGGAGTATGGATTGCGCATGTACTAAAAGCGAAACACATTATTTAAAGATGCTTCACCGCTGACAAATGGTATTTTTTCACTATCAAAAATAGGAACAGACGATTTAGTATTTTTCTTCAGTTACAAAAGTTCCTTACTTCACACCATTACCACCATTGAAAAGTTTGAACTTCTTATTTTACTTCAAGTTAAAAATATGAAAAATAATTAATTGCATCCCGAAAAAATTCCGTGGCACTATATCCTATATGGAATGAAGTAATGATTGCGCATGCACCAAAGGCGAACTAAATTATATTATGTCATTTTTTGTGCTAATTAGGCATATATATACACGATTAAACGCCAATTATTGTTCAAATGATGAATATCATTTACGCTTTGTCGGCGGTGGAGCATCTTTAAATAACTTTTTTGTGTCATTTAGAGATACTTTTACATTCATGATGAGTAAACATGAATTGTTATCAAAAGATGAGTGTCATTTATGCTCTGTCAATGGTGAAGCATCTGTAACTCATTACGCACTCTGTGAAAAAGCTATATGACATTTTCTTTCCGACTTTTTTTGTAAAATCTATAGAAATCCACATGTTTTTACAAACTGTTAGGACATTCCAGTGTAATACAAGGGTATCATTCCATTTCTTATGGGACTACATTTTGTACATATCTTGACTTGTCATATTAAGTAGCTTAAGAGTCAATCAATTTGTAAAAATCATTGCATAAAATCAAAACAACATCTTTATGACTGTGTCCTAATGGTTGAATTATTGCTATTTACAAGGCTATATGTTTCAGCATGTCAAAGGATGTATATTTGATCATAAAAATTGTTTTCTATAAGACAGTAACATCTCATTATCATTTCAGACATCTTATCCGAAAGTGTTTATTGTGGTTTTGATTAGACCACTGCATGATTAGACAAAATAGCATTTTATTATACACCTTATATCATATATAGGTTTACTTATCAATATTTTCGTGATTAAATTATTATTTATTTCACGGGTGTTAAGGAAACACTTTACAATATTTATTTAATCTGTAATCCCTTTATCCCAGGGTGCAATTGTTTTATTTGAGTGTTCATTTCATATATGATTTTTATGAAACAATTGAAGTCTTAGAATGTTTTATTTTCCAAGCCTTGGAGAGCAAAGTCACAGGGGTCAAATGGGCTAAAATCCTTTAAACAACTTCTTGTGAATAACTAAGAGGCCCAGAGACTTGATATTGGGCCCCTGACATGCTGGGATGATAGGCCTATGAAGGACTATGAAGTTTACTGATATTGGGCCTGTAGCATGCTTGGATAAAGGGCTACCAAGTTTGTTCAAATGAATGCTTGACCTTCATCCAAGGTCACAGGGGTCAAATAGGCTAAAATCTTGAAATGACTTTTTGTGAATAACTAAGAGGCCTAGAGACCTGATATTGGGCCTGTGACATGCTGGGATGAAGGGCTACCATATTTGTTTTTAAAAAAAATGAACTTGATCTTCATTCAAGATCACAGGGGTCAAAATGGCTAAAATCTTTGAATGACTATGTTGTATTGTGCCAATAGTCAGATGACCGTTAAGGCCCATGGGCCTCTTGTTGTGTTATATCTTCATAACATAAAAAATCTGTTCAAGTTAATCCTTAAATCACAATTTTTTAGATAGTTTCTATCACTTAACTACACCAACCTACACTTCAATGTCAAAATGAGTTGTGGAGGCAGATGTTTTGTCACAATTTCCTCAAATATCAACATTGCATCGTTGTTTACAAATCCATTGATTTGCAGCCAATGTAAATCACTCCAAGTTTTATTACACTAGCGACATATTTAGAAATATTACATGAGCGAAAAAACCCCATATCTGGCAGCTTATGTGATCAAAGATACTATGATACAAATATGATTAATATTAGATCATGAAGTAATTTTTGATCCTGTTTTCAAATAAATAATACATATGAACATTCACATGTCATTGTTCTAGACACTATCCTGTTTGAAGCTTTATTATTGTTAGTTATAACACCATGCTGAAATAAAGGGGTTGCTCTGAAGTTCAAATAAATGTTAACATGTCAAGTTCATATGTGGTCAGCCTTTACACAAATTATTTGTCTCCAAAAAGTCCACAAACTGACCAGATATAGTGTCTGTAGACATGCTACAATGAGCAACAAAAAGTCTCTGCCCAAATTATTGACTTCGAAATCAAGGTAACAAAATTAAAAAAATTACAGATTTCCTTTTAATCTAGAGCTGCAATGTGTTTTGTACCAGCGTAACCTGCAGTGCTTGATTGTTTGGGATATGACTTATTTTCTCACGTCACCAATCTTAGTTAGATTTTCAAATCTTGCTTATTTAAAATTTCGAATATGAATTCTCTGCAGATACATTTCTTTATCATATATCTTTGTTTTTCATATTATCATCCTCTTCAGGGTTCCATCATGGCAACCTCAAAACATTATTAGTTAGTGTTTGACTTAATATGCAAGAATATCGAGTCCATAAGTATATTGTAAATTGTATTGTGTGAAGCGAAGCTGAGTCTAATACATGTTTCTTTTAGACCCAATATTCTTCTGTATTAGGTCACTAACAAACTGTAACGAATTTATCTCGTCAAAGGCTCTTTGAAATATATAAATACAAAATAACGTCAACCAAATGACTCGGATCATATGCAATATTTTTCTCCTTGAATGACTGAAAATAAGTTGTTACGGTCCATTTCTGTTAAACAATCAGAACTTATTCTAGCTGATTGTCGCTGGCTTTTAATGATATCATCAGCATAAACTTTCCCTGTCATCTGTGCAAAGCATTTCTCAGTCGCCATTTCATGGGGTATCAACCTCAATTCTTGTTAATAGCCGGTTTCCAGATCATAATAAATCCATCAACGGTGCTTGTAAACAAACTTATAATTTGTGTAATGAAAATAAAAACAAAGACAATATCAAGGATTTTATACACCCTTATATTTAATTTTGCAATATTTCAATGAACAATCTGACAATACATATTAATATCATAATTAATGCAGTAAGTTATTCTAGTAATAATAATCACAATATATATATTTATATATACAAATGACTTTATAGAAAAATAAAAGTCTTGATATAAAGGTGTCCTAAATAATAGAGGTGTATTAACTATCCATACAGAGTATTGCATACATAGTCTCCTAATACAAAACATTCTGTCATTTCTTAATATACATTGTATCTGCAATGCAAGGGTCAAGCCAGTGACAATAAAGCTATTTCGAAGCAGAGCTGATTTTCAGGAGATGGGAGAAATTAAAGTATATTTAATCATTTCAAAGAAATGCTCAACAATATAATGTGGTACATGATTCTGCAATATAATTGACCTGGCTTTGTAATTAATACAGTCGATTCAAATTCCAGCCTCATTAGCGTGAAAACATGGAGTGGCTGGATTAACGAGGTTAGACTGCGTTTAAATGAGACATATTGAACACCTAAATATTGATCACTTTTTGTAAAGTTCAATATCTAATAATAATAAGCGCGAAAAAATACCGACCAAACTGATGATATAGAATCTACCACACATACATGAAATATCAAATTATTGCACAATCACATTTTTCTCAATGTTGTGAAATTATAATTTTAAAAAATCCAACAACTCTCACTTTCAAGCAGATTTGTTTTTCATTTTAGAGTTGAAATTTGAATTTTGCTACATATATTTCTGTATAATACTAAAAGAAAATGATCATATGACTTACACATGTAACTGAACTTGACCACAATCATATGTTGGCCTTGACCTTTCAACTTGACCTTGTTTACAAAACAACCTGATCTCAGGTTTGCTTGAACGTGTAATCAATTTTGACATTTCAGGTTTGACTTTATTCACATAAGGTTGACTAAATACATGCAGAATCAACCACATGTAGCTGTAGGTAAACCTAAATTGACTTTTAACCTTTTGACCTATAGCTTGACCTTGTTCACATGCAGACGGAACCTATCTTAACTTACATTCTTCAACAAAATCTTCAAAGGATACATTGCATACAAGAAATTGATACATGCTTATGATAAATAAAAATAAGGCCAGTTTCCACTTTTTACATTAAATACAAGAGTGGAATGTATACCATGAACTTGGAAAAAAAAAATCTTGTTGAAAACTTAATATTTGAACAAGTCAATTTGGAGATACCAAAATGATGTGAGTGAAGTACGATTAACGTTGATAAGTACTAGCTTCTATTTTGCAGTGATAATAAGGTCATCTTTTGACTTGATTTTTGTTACGTCACAATGCCCGAAGGTGGGACTAATTAAATCAAAGGTTACGGTCAAGAAAGGAGACTGTCGAAATCTCCTCTCATCACCACAAAGAAAAGCGAGATGGGGTGTACCTGTGGTCAACATAGTAAAACTAATCTTACTTTATTTACGTCATTTTGGTCTCTCCAAACACCAGCAATTTTTTCATCTATATTCTCATTGGCTAGTTTTTGTGAATTGTCTTGAAGCAATCCTTAATGGACAAGGATTCCTAGTTTAGGCCTAGTTAATGCGTCATCTGACTACAAAATAATTTCTATATCTTTCATCTCCCAATAGGCCATTTTGCATACATACTCGGGTAATTAATACATATAAAGCCTAAATTTCCTATTCATCAAGTTTGGTGAGAATTTTTTTAACATACTAGACCTGCAGCAGTCAACATAAATATTTGTATATCAAATCTTTCAGAATTTCAGATCTACTGGACATAATGTAAACAATACAGATCAATCGCCCAATAGGCTTATACCAGTGAAACTCGTTAACTTAAATAGATTAATATTACTCGGAAAACCCAGGTTAAATAGGTTGGTTTTTTCCTCCTTACAATTTTTTTTCTATGTTTAAGTAAAAAGAACTTGAATACCTGAAAGTTTTGACACCGTCAACTTTGAGTGAACAATTAAAGGCTTGACTGTATCTGAATAAATGTCATAATTTAAGACTTTAGAATGTTGTAATAAAAATGTTTATGCACCTTATATATTGTATATCAATGGATGTCAGACAAACATCGTGCAGACCTTAAGGACATACTGTATGCAGGTAGCTATGCCAATTGTTTTCATTGGTTGGATTTTTTCTGTTTTGCAGGACATTGTTATGGTCGTAAAAATTTGATCCACAAATTATTGAGAAATGGATTTAACTTTTTTTTTTAGTGCAAATCGTGAAAATATTTTGACCTGCAAAAATGATCAGTTTTGTAATTGTTTCTTTACTGCAACAGTCAGATCTATATATAGATATTGCAATGATCAAATTCAATCACATTCAGATCTTTTTTATCTACATATATATACAATATTGCAGTTACCTGCAAATATATCATATGAATGCAAGATCTTTGGTATACATATAGGTAAGATATACTAAGATATTGAATCTGATTCGAGATTCACAGCGAAAGACCTTGTAATACAAAAAAAAAAAAAGAAAAAAAAGAGAGAAGATTTTCATGAAAGCACTTTTGAAAAGCATTAATGCACTATAGAAAGAATTTCAGGGAAATTCATCGAAATAAAAAATATAATCGACATCTAAATTTCACACTTTAAGATCCTGATCAATCCTGCATTATTTTGCATGTTCAGAAATGCATATACCCAAGTATTTAAACAAAGTACACTTTCGACGATTGGATCTACCTGACTTGCAGGCCTATAAATAAAGATTTTCAATAAAAGGTAACCAATGCTTCTAATGGTATGATAAACATGAGCTATACTGAGACAGTTAATGCAAGACACTTTATAGAAACATTTACATTCAGAGACATCAAGGTGGATTTTTTATACATTCTGTGAGTCTAGTTTTACTTTTTCGATATACTTGTAAAAGAGTATACTGAATAAAATATTGAGAGGTGTTGTGATCTAAAAATTAAGTTAGATATTTGTTACAGATTTTTCACAGGTTATTGATTTTATTAAAATTATAATCAGTATTGATGTAGATTGACCATTAAATTGCAAATTATATAGAATTTGTTGTTACATTGTATTATTAATTATGATACAAGTTATATGGTAACGAACAGACATAAATCTAAGGTATGAATCTGAATAACCTTGAGAGCCAGTATATTACCTTGACACTCAGTAGTTGACCTTGAGAGCCAAAAACATAGTTATAAATTGCCTAAACAACTGGTAATCAATGCAGTTAATTTCTCTACATCTGGTCGTGAGTAATCTTGACAATAAGTCATGCTTTAAAAAGGGAGATAACTCATGACTGGTGTAAATGCATGATCTAAGGAAGCATACATCCTTAACTCAAACTAATCATTTGTTTATTTTGAGACGTAAAGTTCCATATACAAAGTAGTATAAGAGGGGGTTATATTTAGTTATTATAACATATTATCCTCTGTTATAATTCTCTTACCATGTATACATATATCTGCATAGGACACATTTATCAGGAAATTAATTATCATAGATTTGGTAATATATTAACTCAGTCACCCCTGACGACACATTTAAACTCCTCTGTTTCAAAGGTTGGAATATTTCATTATCAATTTTCGGGGGTGAAGGAGTTAATTAGTGGTCTAAAGTTTAGACATTAAACTCTTTCCTGGATACATATTATCAACCAATCACAAAATTGCTGTGAGACATATTATGGGATGTGGAGGTATTTTCCTGTACAGAAAGTCAATCAATTGTGGACATTCTCCAATACGCTTGTATTCCGTCTTTGCATATCACAGAGTTAGTTCCCTTGTGGGTAGCTATCGATTGTTACGTCATTATTTTATGAGTGCAATTCACATTTATGCTCCCAAATACGTGACGTCACAATCAATACCTACCAGCAAGTGCAGATAACTCTGTAAAATGCAAATTATGAAAACAGACACAACCAATGCTAACTAGTGTAAGACTTTGATATATTGATATATATAGATAGTTGATCTTGTTCACTAACACAATGTACAGCGGTCCTCTTAAGAATTATTGACATATTTGTTTTCTCTTCAAAAGGGGAGTGGAAGGGACAAAAAAATATGTTTTTGCAAATAAATTCTGAGAGCTATTTTCCATTTTTTATGTTTAACTTTCAATATAATGAAAATTAATATTAATGTTCTATGGATAGAAAATACTAGGGTTATGTCCCTTGGATAGGTGTATGTGTGTGAAATTGAGATTAACAATGACTGGAAATTATTACCATTTTTGTCAGACTTCAGCACTTTTTGGTAATGTTGATTTTCACATGTGGCAATATGTCACAATAAGTATGATTTCTTATATTATATGATATGTGAACACAAGTAAGCACAGGTATAAAAAAAAACTTAACCAATATTTGCCATGCAAAGGCTTATTATATTAGAGTGAAAACAGCTGAGAAAAACGAGAGAAAGATTTCTGTATGAAAGATAGCTCATGCAGGATCAAGAAGTCAATCTGTTATCCTCGCTACTATGGTAACTGGATATCTGATCCTAAAACAAAGGAATTTATATATGTATCTACTTCCATACACCTTTCAGAACCTTGCTTCAACCAATCACAAGCCATGTTACATCTAATGTGAGACATCCAATCACATTGAGGTTAACATTGTAATGTGATAGCATTGCACACCCAATTACTGAGTGTAAGACAAGTTATAGCCAATCACACACTTTGTTATAAAAGAAAAATATCATGGAAATTCCGCCACTATCATCAGCCTCCTGGGACGGATCTATAATCATGTTCTGGTCACAATAATCACAAACCCAACGGAGAACATGCACGACTGAATCAATACGTTCCAATGTCACATTTTATTTAATCACATTCATATATCACTTGAACATTTGACCAATCACACTGTCCAGTTCATTGGTTTGAATAATTACAAGCAGCCAATCACAACCTTTGGTACATCACAAGGAGTAAAGCACTGTTCCGAGGATTTGACGAGTTCATCACAGACGTGGTTAATAGGATAATGGTATTGCATCATACTTCACTGCAACAGAAAACAAAAGTGTAAAAGGAGATGACAATATTGACTAGACTGGGGTCAGCAACCGGGACCTCCAAACACAAGTCAGAAGCTTTAGATACCGAATGAGCTACTTCTGTCCGGTCTCTGTACTTGGTCATCGATAACCAACCTAGAGTTTAGGCCAGTCCTCTACAATTTAATACTGCATTGAACCAAATACACACCCAGGCGGTTAAAATTGAAACAAATAAGGTTGACTTAATAGAACCAAATTTGAAGTAGACTTTCATAAAATTATCTTGCACAAAATAAGCCATATATCAATATTCAATAGGAATCAATTATGAAACTTAAAGTTTTCATATTTTCAGTCTTCAATACATTCAATGTAAGTGAAAGTAAAGTCTAAACAAGAATTCTAATTTAAAATAGATGTGTCGGCTGCACAGCAGTTTAAAACATCACAAAATATAGTTATTTACAGTTGATGATATTGTTAATAATTAGGTAAAGTTATCAAGTCCTATAACTCTTGCAAATATTGACAGATTTTGACAAGTATCAACCATTGCGATTTCATTGATATGAAGCAAAATACAACATTTGGTTAAAATCAGGTAATAAATAATAAAGTTATTGCACAGAAACAAAGAAATTATCTGTTTTGACGATTTTAAAGTCCTGTTACTCTCGCAAATGTTAAACGGATTTCAACCGGTATCAAACTTTTCAGAGATCTCATTAATATAAAGCAATATACAAAATTTGGTTGAAATCAGACAATAAATATTTAGTTATCGGGTGGAAACCATGGATTTATCTGTTTTGCCTCATCTTACTTTTCCAGACAGTCTGTTTTTAACCCTGTTAAGTTTAGAGGTACCTCATTTTAACTACCTCCTACTTGTTGTGGTACTGTACACCTACAGCTTCTAACTACCTCCTACTTGTTGTGGTACTGTACACCTACATCTTCTAACTACCTCCTACTTGTTGTGGTACTGTTACACCTACAGCTTCTAACTACCTCCTACTTGTTGTGGTATACTGTTACACCTACAGCTTCTAACTACCTCCTACTTGTTGTGGTACTGTACACCTACAGCTTCTAACTACCTCCTACTTGTTGTGGTACTGTTACACCTACATCTTCTAACTACCTCCTACTTGTTGTGGTACTGTACACCTACAGCTTCTAACTACCTCCTACTTGTTGTGGTACTGTTACACCTACATCTTCTAACTACCTCCTACTTGTTGTGGTACTGTACACCTACAGCTTCTAACTACCTCCTACTTGTTGTGGTACTGTTACACCTACAGCTTCTAACTACCTCCTACTTGTTGTGGTACTGTACACCTACAGCTTCTAACTACCTCCTACTTGTTGTGGTACTGTTACACCTACAGCTTCTAACTACCTCCTACTTGTTGTGGTATACTGTTACACCTACATCTTCTAACTACCTCCTACTTGTTGTGGTATTGTACACCTACAACTTCTAACTACCTCCTACTTGTTGTGGTACTGTACACCTACAGCTTCTAACTACCTCCTACTTGTTGTGGTATACTGTTACACCTACATCTTCTAACTACCTCCTACTTGTTGTGGTATTGTACACCTACAACTTCTAACTACCTCCTACTTGTTGTGGTACTGTACACCTACAGCTTCTAACTACCTCCTACTTGTTGTGGTACTGTACACCTACAGCTTCTAACTACCTCCTACTTGTTGTGGTATACTGTTACACCTACATCTTCTAACTACCTCCTACTTGTTGTGGTACTGTACACCTACAGCTTCTAACTACCTCCTACTTGTTGTGGTACTGTTACACCTACAGCTTCTAACTACCTCCTACTTGTTGTGGTACTGTTACACCTACAGCTTCTAACTACCTCCTACTTGTTGTGGTACTGTTACACCTACAGCTTCTAACTACCTCCTACTTGTTGTGGTACTGTTACACCTACAGCTTCTAACTACCTCCTACTTGTTGTGGTACTGTTACACCTACAGCTTCTAACTACCTCCTACTTGTTGTGGTACTGTTACACCTACAGCTTCTAACTACCTCCTACTTGTTGTGGTACTGTTACACCTACAGCTTCTAACTACCTCCTACTTGTTGTGGTACTGTTACACCTACAGCTTCTAACTACCTCCTACTTGTTGTGGTATACTGTTACACCTACATCTTCTAACTACCTCCTACTTGTTGTGGTACTGTTACACCTACAGCTTCTAACTACCTCCTACTTGTTGTGGTACTGTACACCTACAGCTTCTAACTACCTCCTACTTGTTGTGGTACTGTTACACCTACAGCTTCTAACTACCTCCTACTTGTTGTGGTACTGTTACACCTACAGCTTCTAACTACCTCCTACTTGTTGTGGTACTGTTACACCTACATCTTCTAACTACCTCCTACTTGTTGTGGTACTGTACACCTACAGCTTCTAACTACCTCCTACTTGTTGTGGTACTGTTACACCTACAGCTTCTAACTACCTCCTACTTGTTGTGGTACTGTTACACCTACAGCTTCTAACTACCTCCTACTTGTTGTGGTACTGTTACACCTACATCTTCTAACTACCTCCTACTTGTTGTGGTACTGTTACACCTACAGCTTCTAACTACCTCCTACTTGTTGTGGTATACTGTTACACCTACATCTTCTAACTACCTCCTACTTGTTGTGGTATTGTACACCTACAACTTCTAACTACCTCCTACTTGTTGTGGTACTGTACACCTACAGCTTCTAACTACCTCCTACTTGTTGTGGTACTGTACACCTACAGCTTCTAACTACCTCCTACTTGTTGTGGTATACTGTTACACCTACATCTTCTAACTACCTCCTACTTGTTGTGGTACTGTACACCTACAGCTTCTAACTACCTCCTACTTGTTGTGGTACTGTTACACCTACATCTTCTAACTACCTCCTACTTGTTGTGGTACTGTACACCTACAGCTTCTAACTACCTCCTACTTGTTGTGGTACTGTTACACCTACAGCTTCTAACTACCTCCTACTTGTTGTGGCACTGTTACACCTACAGCTTCTAACTACCTCCTACTTGTTGTGGCACTGTTACACCTACAGCTTCTAACTACCTCCTACTTGTTGTGGTACTGTTACACCTACAGCTTCTAACTACCTCCTACTTGTTGTGGTACTGTTACACCTACAGCTTCTAATTACCTCCTACTTGTTGTGGTACTGTTACACCTACAGCTTCTAACTACCTCCTACTTGTTGTGGTACTGTTACACCTACAGCTTCTAACTACCTCCTACTTGTTGTGGTACTGTTACACCTACAGCTTCTAACTACCTCCTACTTGTTGTTGCACTGTTACACCTACAGCTTCTAACTACCTCCTACTTGTTGTGGCACTATTACACCTACAGCTTCTAACTACCTCCTACTTGTTGTGGTACTGTTACACCTACAGCTTCTAACTACCTCCTACTTGTTGTGGTACTGTTACACCTACAGCTGCAGGTGTTGGAAGCAAGTCCTAACCACAACTATCCATCTTTGGCATGGAGTTACCTCCCTTCCATCATGTATAATCCTCTTTGCATCTATAGCTATCTAGGAGTATGGAGTCCCCCATCCAGCATCCTAGAGGGGAAATATATCAATATCTAACACAAAACTCACCTGGCCTCTACATTTGAGGAAAGAAGAAGTTGTTTCTTCATTTTCATCAGCTGTGCATGTGTTTTGAGTTTTTTCTGGTCAAATGTCGGTAGATCAACAGACACAATGCCTTGCTGAATCTCACTAGTAGACATATTTTGGAACAGAGTTGATATGTCGTTGGTCTCTGAGTGACGGTGAAGTTCATTGATATCACAATCGTCGTGTCTACTTTCATGAATTGTACAAATATCACCATGGTTATTGGAACTATACTCCATTTCCTCCGGACTGAGGTGTAGAGATCCTGTCGAACTTACACCACTAGAACTATGAATACTCCGAAGAGAGTCCGAACTTTGAGTTTTAGTTTTCAGAACACCTTGCCTCTCATCATTGTCTTGTGTACCGTAATTCCATGAGAGACGTTTATGAATGCTTGTATCTTTATTATCGTCTTTGTTCAAGTCTTGTATATTATCTGCGGTGATGTACCGTCCGTTTCGTGATGACCTTCGTTGACTAAGCTTCACTTTTTGATTCTCGTCGACAATATCTGGTAGTGACGAGTCACTGTTGGCTGACGAACCTGTTGAATTTGGAATATGCAGCCTGTCGTCATCAGGAATATTGTCAACAAAACTTGGCACAGAGTTTGACGATTGCACATGTCTGTGATGTTTTTCATCACCGTGGTAACTATGAGATTTTGCGGGGCGTGAATGATTGACATACGGCGAGGGTGACTGTGGTTCCATGGGAGACATTCGCCCTGGACTCGACTGTCCAACAGCCTCGTTTGGAAACAGGAAATGTGGACCTGGCTCGCTGCCAGCAGAGCGCGACATGACAACATCGGGCTGGTCCATTGGGAGCGGGGATATAGGGGTGACGTTTATCACCTGTTCTTCCACCAACTCCCCGCCTGACAGGTACGAGTAATTTTCGGAGCCCTGGGTAGGATTTCGTATCTCACGATACAATGCCTGTAAAGATACCAAAGTCGGGAATTATTGATGAGAAGAATGTCGGAGACCCAATGATGATGTATTCATATCTGTAAATAATAATTCTGACTATTTTCTGAATAAGTTAACTCATCAAAATTCTGTGTATGGTTTTCAAGAAGTGTATTTTTCTATTATTATAATGATATATGTTCATCACCACAAATTAAGATGATTAAGTCAAAGAAACTATTTTGAAAATAAATTAATTTCAATATCTATATCACAAATACAAATAGATCACTTCAGCTTTTAGAAGTATATATATGAGGAAACATGTTTAAGAAATTTGTATCAAAATAATTTCTTTGATCATTCAATAAAGCCATGAAAAAAATTGAAGTTGTCTCCCCTGACCTGAGCTTTTCGTATATGTTCGAGCCACACCCTGATGGCAGCCTGGTCGCCGTGGAACGTAAATGCTGACACAGGTACATGATACTCGTTAAGGTAGATCATCAAAAAACTCCCTGTAAGGACAAAAAAGTAAAGGTATATTAGTTATTGCTCTTTTAAAATACTCCAGTAAGTATACCAATGAAAAGTTGGACTTATTATAGGGTCAACATGTTTTAATTGATGGCCTATAGAGCCTAGAGATTGTCAGTATAGCTGTTTCATCTCTTCAACAATATCTTTTCAATAATTTCAATAATTTGATACCTTTGGACTGGAAGAGAATAATTTTCTTATGATTATTTCTCAGAAATGAAAAGGCGTCTAAATCATGTTCGGATTGGGTTATGTACCTTTGTCTTTGAGTTCCTGTGTGATTATTCTGTCGACTCTCATCGGTGCCTTGATAATTTTGTATTTTTCCATCCTTTTACTGGGCTTGCATATAAGGAAGAGGTCGGTGAAAAGGAGACATTCTACGTCCAACTGAAACACACATTAAACGTAAGTAAAATAAAGGCTCTACTCATTTACTAAGGTCAACTAAATGGTGGCTAAAGTAGTAGCTGGTTGCTGCCTCAAGATGATAAAATACAAATGGATTTTTAGTTTGTCTTACATGTTCTCTCTTACAAACATGGCCAACACTTATCTTTGAAATATACCTTATAGTCCCCTGCATTCTTTTTTGCTGGATTCTTTTATAAAATTGATTTAGTCAGTATTAAGTTGAAGTAAAATGCATGTTCACTCACCCGTGACTGAGAATCTTTGAGGCGGAGCACAGACTGCATTATGAGTGAGCGAGTCTGGCCTCCGGCACAACCTGGCATGGGTGCCCGTAGGTCAAAGTTGTTATTGTATTCTTGTAAATACTGAAAAAGAAACACAAACATGTTAGCTTGTTACGTTTTCCACATTATTTAATATCTATAAGAACAGATCAATTCCGTAAGTTCAGTTACTTTTCATTTTTGTTACCATGCTAGCTGGTTTAGTTGTAGCCTACAAATATTGAGATATGTCCCCTTGATTTCTCTCACAAATTACTGTAAAACTTTCTTCATTTCAATGTAATTTGATATAAAATATCCACTTGATATGCAACACAACTAGAGTTTTGTCCCCTTGTTTTAGGTCTGTGATTAACCTTACCTTGAAACTCTCATCGTTCGGTGCCTCTACTGCCTCATACGACTCAATTTTTGTCATTATCGTGGCGAGACGTTCCTGTTCATGTCGTTGTCGTAGCGATGCGTTTACATGGGATACAAATCTGTCTACACTGGCAATCTAAAAGAGAGCAAACCACATCTCAAAACTCATACATCAATTTTTGAGAAAAAGGTTTAAAAAAAAATCTTTTATTCATTACTCTAATAAAAATTCTTAAATGACCAAAATTATGAATATTTAAATAAAGTTCCTTGGTCTGTACTGTACTTATTAAGGTCATTCAATCAAATCATTTTTGTTTAATTTCCTACTTAACTTTCATGACTTTCACAGTAGAAAAAATAGTTTGATTTAAATTTTCCCTCTGAATGTATCAGATATATCAAATAAATTTTCCATTTTCATTATCTTTAGCTTGAATAATTTTTTTTAGATATAAAGAAATTATGAATTCAATTTGCCTACCATTTCTAGGACATCCCTTCGTTGACACTCATCGTCCGTTTTCTTTAATATAGCCTGAAGTAGCAGCGAGTATTTGGTCAGTCTTTGCATTGGTTTAACAAGTAAGTCAGTCAGCTTAAGCCGATTGCACTGTTTCTGGGTCTCTGCCCACTGTGAAAGAAACAAAAGTAATCAATATCATTTTTTAATTATGCTTATTGCAGGTATTCATTTTTCAAGGTTAATGTATACATAAGTTACAACAAGAATAATATGTTTTTAATGACTTCAAGTGGAGCAAAATTGATAAAGTTCCCCTAGACATGGAATGAATGCCCATTTGTAGACATTCCATTTTGCATTATATTTATTTGTTGTCATGTCCAAATTAAAGCTAGTAATACTGCATTATTGTTTTAACTTACCACGACAAATGTTTTAAATAACTCATTGTCACTATATCTACTCTTCATGTAATCAGCACACGCTTTCTGTTCAGAAAAGTATTTTGTATAGGGACTTAGGAGCTCTGGGAACTGCAAAACAGACAACGGAAAAAATCAAAACTGAATTCAACAACGTTATAAAGTAGACTTTAACATGTATAACATGGAATTATAGAGAGAAAGATTAAAGAAAAGCATATTCAACTAATCGTATTGGCGTGACAGGAATGTGGTATTCATTTTCATAAACATTTTACGACATTTGGAAATTCACAAAAGCTTTTCATTTTGATTCAATATTGATATGTATATCTATGTTGCTTATTAGCCATAATTACAGTTATAAATTTACCAATGTGTTTTTTCCTGAATTCGATCATTATCAAGAGTCATGAGTTATGACTAAATTCATCTATTCATATATACATGTACCTGTTTGAAGCCATCCTTCATGTCAGAAGGGTTAAGGGGGAGACGACTTTCTCTGGAATTCTGTAAAACTTTCGACAATGAATTCTCCCAGAAGCAGCAATTTGTGCAGGCTATGTCTCCAATATTAGAAAAGAGGCGCTCCGTGTCAATCTAAAATGTAAAGAAAATATTACATCACATGTTATGAAGATCTTATTTCTATTTCAAATCATAGATAGGAAAGTTATAGATTAATGGTCCTCAGAATGAACCGAAGTATAAAGCGTATAATCGGTTATTTTCGTGGGCAAAAATTTTCGCGATTTCGACCTAAAAACAGAAAATTTAATTTAAGCGAATAATAATTTCGTGCTTTAATTGGCTTGAACTGTATATTTATAATTTAACTGATTCTTATTATTTCACTGATCAAATTTTCACGACCAAATAATGATCTGCAAAATAATAAAAAATATCATCCTCATGAAAATCTCCCACTATACAATACTTTGTAAACTTCACTCTCCTGTCATAAATCAATTTTTGGCACAAACTGATACAAATATAATATGCACAGTAAAGTATTTTAACTAGAAATTTCTGTGAGGAAAGTACTTAAATAAGATAACCATCACAGAAATGGACCGAAACATGTTTAGAATTCTGAAGCATCAATTAAATATACCCTTTAATTCATTCTGAAAGTGTCATAGAAAATATGCAGTATTGCACATTTTTCACAATTTAGATAATCATTCTTTTTAAAACCATAAAAATTCAATTTGTCTATCCACAAAATGATAACTGCTTTACAAAATGCATATTCATGTGTATATAAATGCAGATATTTACATTTATTTTCAGAAAAGCAAATAAGATTTGGTCACGCTGTCTATATGAATCGTTATTGTTAACAGACAGAAATTATTCTGAAAGACAGGGATGTCACAGATGGCTGAGTTCTGTACACACGTAAAGATGACGTACATTACCACGACAAAAGACAGTAAAAGATTGTGTTTATACAGTTGTGAACTTACCTCGTTCAATAATTGCTCACTTTGGAGATTGATGAGACAGCACATGAATAGCTGAAATGACAAAAACAAACGTGCAATGTAAATTCACAAATAAACACTTCAGTTTATAAATTATGTACATTCACAAATCAATAATGAAGTTAATTTTTTTATCTTTTAAAGTTCAATTGGGTCGATATATTGTTGCAGTAACATAGGTTTGTCATCCTAAGTACATTAAAGGTCAAAAGTGTAGCAGCTGGTGGCTTGATCATTGCATGATTTAGGAGACCCAGAGATTTTGAATTCTATGATTCTGACGTCTTGGGGACAACTTAAAGTCCCCATGCAACGTAACCCACCAAACCATACACTTCACTTGAGCTGCATCAAAGATTGCCCTGCAGATCTAATATGACTCATAGCCTGACTATATAAGTAACACAGAAATGTCTGTCAAACAAAAAATACATGTCACAGTGACCTAGATTTGGCAAGTCTCCAGGTCTATGAGTAAATTGTGTAAGCTCTTAGCTGTTACAAAATTATGGGGGAAGGTTACAGTAGCGTAATATATTTATATGGCATTGTCGAATATAGCAACAAGCTTATAAGTGGATTTACATAGAAAATATATAACCTGAGGATGGCTAAAAGTCATACTGTATTTTAACCAACTAATTTTCATGTGATGTAAACAAACATGTAGACAAACACGTTGTGTTAGTGTTATTTCGGACTGAAGAAGGCCCTATAGTGGCTGAATATATATTCCATAGAAATGATTTTGATTTTACTTTGAATTTATTTATTTTGGCCTTTTATTTCGGATTATTAATATACTAGCTTTATACCGTTTTTCCTCATTATAATTTTCATGTGTGATTCAATTTTGCTAACTTCAAAGGTGATCAGAACTTGTGAAAATTAATTGCCGCAAAATATGTGTCCACAAGAAGTATTAGATACAGTTACTTTACAGTTAATCGTGAAATTTAATCACCACGAAAATGTTGTTGGGCACGAAAACCTGAAATCAAGTAATTGTTGGTTTATACTAACCAAAGAAATGAAATGGTATATTTCAGAAGCTTAAACAATATACCAGATTGCAGGGCTCAAATTATCGTGAAGCATGTCTTGTATGTAGTCAATTTTCCAGGTCCATCAATTCTTATGTATACTTACATCTGTAATGACCTGTAGTGAGCGTATATAGTAGACCTCTGTTTGTAGAAGCTCCCAAACTGCCTCCTGTTGGTCATGTTGTCGTTTTGTTAGATTCTACAACCATAAAAGTTATTTCAATCAGTTACTCAGCCTACATAACTCTGCCTATTGCTGAGTTTAATTAAAATGACTCTAAAAATAGTGGCCAGTTTTACAAAAATGGCTTTATCAACCATGTCCTCACAGAAAATGGAAGAGAAAGAATTGAACGATTATCAACATAGGACTATGGTGTGGAATAAAGTTCAAATTAACATTTACAAGTAAGAGAATTAAATACATAATTTGATTAATTAATGATGATTATATTGCTAGTTTGAAGTGAAATTGACCACATTTGATTTTAATACCAGATTGTCTCCCCCTAGTTTGAAGTTTTGGTAAAGAACTGTCGATATATATATATTGTTATAAAAGATTATCTCCCCTTTGTTTGGAAATTTTGTTATATTACACCTGCTAGAGATTATTCCCTTGCTTTTAATTCTGAAATGACACTATAGCTCCCCAGAGTTTTACAAAGAATAGTTCAACTTTGATCTAAATGTTTTGCCCTATCGGCCTGTTCTGTGAAACCCTTCACCATGCAAAGCACTCACTAAGGATCCCAAGAATGCTAAACAAACATAAATAATGTTGATAGTTGTGGACAGATAGTGGAAGTTGAGACTTATTTCTGGCCTCCCTACCTACCAGTGTGGGCCGCTTGTCTGTCACTTCTATATGTATGTATGTAGTACCTACAGATCTACGTCAGTACAATAATCTTACGCTGTCTCGAAAATCTACAGAAATTTCACGAGATGAACTGGGAAAGATTATCACAATATACTAGTGATGTGTTCGCAATCTTAAGCTAATGCTTAAAGATAAAGATACAGATTTTAAGACAATATATTGTCAAAAACAGATCTGCTATCAGTACCCTACGTGATGAAATTGACAATTTAGGCTGATTTATTACTATTATTAACGGACACTTTGCACAATTTGATGAAAATACTAAATTACACATATTTGGAATACTATGGCTTAGTGTGTATGCTAGTACTATTTTACTCTCAAGTAATACGACAGTTTCCTTCAGTAACAAATAATTTAAGCAAAA
Source organism: Argopecten irradians (assembly GCF_041381155.1). Classification (NCBI taxonomy): domain Eukaryota; kingdom Metazoa; phylum Mollusca; class Bivalvia; order Pectinida; family Pectinidae; genus Argopecten; species Argopecten irradians. The sequence continues at coordinate 9,125,419 of NC_091134.1, read as the reverse complement.
AATATCCTATACAAAGCTAAACTCCATAGTGTGAAATCATAAATATATTAAATTTCAGTTTAATGCTTCAAATCTACTGATTCTGGATGAAAAATCTTATTTACAGGCAGTGCCTATTTGTAGGTATAATTAGGGGCTTTTTGTGGAAAGATATGGTAGAAGAATTTAAAACTTTATATATACCTAGAAAATTGACCACCAACCTGTTGGTCATTTAAAGTTAATGGTCAATGTGTGAAAGTCGTGACGGGGCACATTCCTTACATATTGAAAGGCAATAAACTTTTTATCTAAATCTCAAATGACCACCAAATTTGGACAAACATGTGGTCAACAGGCATGACTTGCTGACAATTTAAAGTCTCTCAGCCAATCAAAATGTTGACAGGTATTAAGAAAACATGGGATAAAGGGCCAACAATATAGTTGATGGGTTAGCTGTCACTTAAGTAGATGATAATTAATTCTGAATAAAAGTCCTGATTTTCATCGAACAAAGACATCTTTATATTTCCTTATTAGTGTTGAACACGAAATAGAATTGACTTGCTTGTGACAGGGCAGTGTATACATCCAATACACAAGTAAAGATGGTTCACAGTACACACAGACATTTAGGGTCAGACCCTTCAAGGGTAAATGTTCAGGGTCCTGAGTGTTGGGGATGTTGACCCTACAAGGGTAAATGTTCAGGGTTCTGAGTTTCGGGGATGTTAGTTTAATTGACCCTTTACCTTACAACAGTAAATGTTCAGGGTTCTGAGTGTTGGGGATGTTGACCCTTCAAGGGTAAATGTTCAGGGTTCTGAGTGTTGGGGATGTTGACCCTTCAAGGGTAAATGTTCAGGGTTCTGAGTGCTGGGGATGTTGACCCTACAAGGGTAAATGTTCAGGGTCCTGAGTGTTGGGGATGTTAACCCTACAAGGGTAAATGTTCAGGGTTCTGAGTGCTGGGGATGTTGACCCTACCAGGGTAAATGTTCAGGGTCCTGAGTGTTGGGGATGTTAACCCTACAAGGGTAAATGTTCAGGGTTCTGAGTGATGGGGATGTTGACCCTACATGGGTAAATGTTCAGGGTTCTGAGTGCTGGGGATGTTGACCCTACAAGGGTAAATGTTCAGGGTTCTGAGTGCTGGGGATGTTGACCCTACAAGGGTAAATGTTCAGGGTCCTGAGTTTTGGGGATGTTGACCCTACATGGGTAAATGTTCAGGGTTCTGAGTGTTGGGGATGTTGACCCTACAAGGGTAAATGTTCAGGGTCCTGAGTGTTGGGGATGTTGACCCTACAAGGGTAAATGTTCAGGGTCCTGAGTGTTGGGGATGTTGACCCTACAAGGGTAAATGTTCAGGGTCCTGAGTGTTGGGGATGTTGTCCCTACATGGGTAAATGTTCAGGGTTCTGAGTGTTGGGGATGTTCACCCTACAAGGGTAAATTTTCAGGGTCCTGAGTTCTGGGGATGTTGACCCTACATGGGTAAATGTTCAGGGTTCTGAGTTCTGGGGATGTTGACCCTACAAGGGTAAATGTTCAGGGTCCTGAGTGTTGGGGATATTGACCCTACATGGGTAAATGTTCAGGGTCCTGAGTGTTGGGGATGTTAACCCCACAAGGGTAAATGTTCAGGGTCCTGAGTTCTGGGGATGTTGACCCTACATGGGTAAATGTTCAGGGTCCTGAGTTTTGGGGATGTTGACCCTACAAGGGTAAATGTTCAGGGTCCTGAGTATTGGGGATGTTGACCCTACATGGGTAAATGTTCAGGGTTCTGAGTGTTGGGGATGTTAACCCTACAAGGGTAAATTTTCAGGGTCCTGAGTGTTGGGGATGTTGACCCTTCAAGGGTAAATGTTCAGGGTCCTGAGTGTTGGGGATGTTGACCCTACAAGGGTAAAAGTTCAGGGTTCTGAGTGCTGGGGATGTTGACCCTACAAGGGTAAATGTTCAGGGTTGTGACAGTTGGGGATGTTGACCCTTCAAGGGTAAATGTTCAGGGTCCTGAGTGTTGGGGATGTTGACCTTACAAGGGTAAATGTTCAGGGTTGTGACAGTGTGGGATGTTGACCCTTCAAGGGTAAATGTTCAGGGTTCTGAGTGCTGGGGATGTTGACCCTACAAGGGTAAATGTTCAGTGTTCTGAGTGTTGGGGATGTTAACCCTACAAGGGTAAATTTTCAGGGTCCTGAGTGTTGGGGATGTTGACCCTTCAAGGGTAAATGTTCAGGGTCCTGAGTGTTGGGGATGTTGACCCTACAAGGGTAAAAGTTCAGGGTTCTGAGTGCTGGGGATGTTGACCCTACAAGGGTAAATGTTCAGGGTTGTGACAGTTGGTGATGTTGACCCTTCAAGGGTAAATGTTCAGGGTCCTGAGTGTTGGGGATGTTGACCCTACAAGGGTAAATGTTCAGGGTTGTGACAGTGTGGGATGTTGACCCTTCAAGGGTAAATGTTCAGGGTTCTGAGTGCTGGGGATGTTGACCCTACAAGGGTAAATGTTCAGGGTCCTGAGTGCTGGGGATGTTGACCCTACAAGGGTAAATGTTCAGGGTCCTGAGTGCTGGGGATGTTGACCCTTCAAGGGTAAATGTTCAGGGTTCTGAGTGTTGGGGATGTTGACCCTACAAGGGTAAATGTTCAGGGTCCTGAGTTCTGGGGATGTTGACCCTACCAGGCTTAATGTTCAGGGTTCTGAGTTTTGGGGATGTTGACCCTACAAGGGTAAATGTTCAGGGTCCTAGCTGAGTGCTATACATTTCGCCCCTACAATGGTAATTTTTCAGAATCCCTATTAAAAATAATCTAAACGGATGTTTAAAGAAATTGAAGATTCTTTATTTAAGGTCTCTGCAGGAAATAAGGTCAATTTGGCAAGTCATTGTAATTTTCACTAATTCCATGTGGGTGTATATTTGGTGGACTTGGTAGGATTAAGAGATTTACTGACCATGATATCCAAAATTGACAGATCATTTGAGCATTTGAGCATTTCATATTTACAACCTGGGGATGTGTCATTTGTACTGAATAACAGAAGAAAATTTGACAAAATATGAACTCTACAAAAGTGCATTTGTGAAATTAACATGTCCTTTTGTTCATTCCAGTTATCTAAATTTCAAACACCTGTTGAAAACCTGAAACCTATGCTAATGAGGGATTCATTTCAGAAACTAGACATGTATGAAAGACATCAATAGCATGCATATGACAGGATACAATGTAAGAGAATACGACAGGATAGGACAGAAAAAGGACAAGACAGGACGGCAATATGGGTAACACTACCTATCCCCTTCCCCAATCTCCTCTATGAAAGGCCTTAAAATGTTAACTTCCTTACAAGTGGTTGCTGGTTTTGGCAGTAAAATGAAAATAACCTAGAAAACCTATTAATCTTATGATATATCTTTCCATGGTTTAATAGATATATCTAGATAGCTGCAAAAACCATAATTCCTAAAGAAAATTCAAGAACAGAATACTAAGCAGTTCCCAAATATGGATATCTCAACCATCAAACAAACTATAAAAGTTATATTTTTTTCCCTTCTTTCCTAAATAATGTTCATTTTATATCAGCTTACCGATGCGTTTTCTACCAATGAGCTCCAATGAGGTTCAATCTCAAATAATTCGTCACTAAAAGTCGGTTTTCCTACTGTCAACAGTTCGGGCATCGGAGGGATATTTACACTATAGCTGTTCAGAAGGTCACTCAACTGTTCTTGTTTTTCTCGGTCCTAGAAACAAAAAAAAAACCAAACATATATAGAATATACTCTGCTATTCATGTCACTTAAATATTACATCTGGCTTCTAAAAAGGCTGAAACAGAAATTAAAATGATGGGTATATAGTCAATATGATTGCCTTTTTCAGGGTTTCCAAAAATAACTGAGGGGCATTTGAACTTGCATATCATCAACCATGCAACGACAACATGTATTTGAGTGTCTGGTTTTCAAAGAAGCTGAAAAAGCTTGAACTTCTAGCAAGCATTAAATTTTAACTGCAAAAGATTTGTACTTTGTAGAAAAATGAGACAAACAACATTTTTTCTTTGACTTGAGAAAAAATTTGCAAAGTATTAATCACTTAGAAGTATTGTATTTTCCACATCCAAAACAACAGTTGCAGAACCCAGAGTACAAGGTAAAAATATCATTAGCCTACAAACAGTACCAGGCAAATTAATGTAGATCAGTACATTTAAATTAGCCACACAGAGGTGAAATGCAACTGGTAGAAATTCAGTTATTCAAACACACAGACGATTCAGTAAAAGCAACCGATCCATTGTGAAAGTAAATTAATATTTGTCAATAAAATGAATTTTTTATATATTGTAAGTGAATAATATCCATGCTATGAGATCTAAAGTTGTTGTAGGGAGTTGGTAATGAGAAATAATATTTATTTGACTCAATTTATAGACGTGAACAGTTCATTGTATAGAGATTTTAATACTCAGAGAGGTCTGGTGACCAAAATAGACACTGTTAACTTTAACACGACTGGAAAAGGTTTAGCAAGTAAAAAGTTTGAATAATATATCTTAGGGCTTTAGGAATTTATAATTTGTCACATTTTCATTTCAAATCTGACGGAACGCAACACAATGCCTTTTAAGTAGATAGGTTTGTAGGATAAGTAAGGCTTAGAATAATTATTATTATATGTACCGCAACACCTTGCAAACGTGTACACAATTCGTCGTAATTTATGCTCGGCGACAAAATGTGTACCAACCAACATCTACTATAATAATACATACAAAATGTTTTCTACATCTTAACCCTTAAGTTGGCTAATTGAATGCAAATATGTTATCTTAGTAAATAAACATCATTTCTTTAGCCATATTTGCTGAAATTTAAATATATGTATATGAACTTTTTAGAATTAATTTTCTTTTAGACTTTGTGCCCTAGATATGGCACATTAATTTGGGGATGATAAACAGGTTATGGAGCTCAATGAAGGAACAGCTACCAGTAAATTTATAACCATTTTACTTGGCACATATAAATAAATGTATTTTACTTCAGGGTGTATGTTAGCTTCTAAACTGCAACATTAAAGTTTTGTCACACAGATTCATGTTTATATAGATTTATTCTGACAACATACATGAAACATGTACAGGATTTTTACAGAATTATTTTTTTCAGTATAAGAATACTTTTGTGGCAGATTTTTCCAATGTGATTCAAGTTCATCTTCAAATAGAATTCACTAAAGTTTTATGATACAGTTGAGTTGGCAAAACAAATTCCAGCTGTTTTAAATAGAACAATTTCAAAGCATCTACATAGAATTTCATTACTATATCTTTGAAAATCCTTTGATAATTTAACCTATATTACTAACCTTTTCTTTAATTCCTGCGATAAGAACAGGTTCTGATCGAGGCAAAAACCTCATTCCTGGATATTTTGAATTTCAAGATAATCTCAAAAACTATTAATCCAATCTCACAACATTCACTGATTATTCCCCGGGTATAATGATGTTATTGAAGACTTTCAAGCTGGTCATATTTGAAGTATGCATTTTTGCCTATTCATCACACTAGATATATTTCACTAAGAACAATGGAAGGACTTCAAACCAATAATTGGTCACATTCACAAAGGTATCTCATGCTTAAAACTCCAACAAGAAACTCTAGAGGTTCTCAGAATACAGGAATAAGTCTTGTAATGTTCCAAGAGTCGTTTTGAAGAGTTTGAAATGAAAAACATAATGCATCCATATGCCGAATTTTTCAAATTAAATCTTTCAAATTAAATCTTTCAATACAATCTTCAATACAAATATCTATCTATATATATATATATTTTTCACCACTCCACAGGCACAAAACGTAATTGAAGAATCATCAGATAGAGGAAACGATAAAAAAAGTTCACAAAATCACAATAATGAAAAGGCCTTTAAAAAAACGTTATCCATCTTGCAAGCCCTATGATTAGAGACGAAATAAAACTGCAATATAACTTGTACGTTGTATTTCATGTTAGTCGTGAAATATTTAACACCTTAGACTGATAGTCTCAAAGCTCGGTTTAAAGAAGGAAAATAAATAGAGTGTAGGACACAATAGAACATATGGTATTAGGTATACATAAGCTTGGTAAACATACATACAATCACTTTGATCGCAACAGGATCAAGATTTTTAGACCAAATGAACCCTGACATGACCTCTGACCTCATTTTGTACTGAATTCTGCAAACTGTGCTGACCCCATGAGATTTAAGACGATTTAATTTTTGTTATTGGAATAAAGGCATATTTACGAACAGAACTTATATATAATGTCGTGTTTGTTTGCCCAAATAAAGAAACACAGAGACAGACTATTGTGGTTTTGTGTACATCTCCGTTTTGAGATCCAGGACTGATATGATGGCCGTTATCTTGAAATCATTTTTTTAAATCAGTGCATTGGTATTATCTTGTCCGTCATGAAAATCTATTGTCTAAATCCGCAATCAATTGTTTACTGACAATGACTTAAAACTGAATAACAATTGAATGACAAATTGTGAATAACGGTTTTAATTAAAATCGATATCAAGGTTGAATTAGTAGTTGAAGTGCATTGAAGTTGTATCAAAATACATGACTATATATAACATTTTAATAAAGCAAGTAAAATATTGATTATTATAACAAACCATTAAACATTTCACTTCAGGGCAATTTATCATTATAAGTGATTTTAAAAATTACCTCATTTGACTTAAAAAATTGTTAGAAAACTTGTTTTTTGGTAAATATATCTGCATTAATTTATCAACTAAATTTACATAAATGATGACTGTTGTCTTAAAAATGATTAGCTATTGCAAAAACAGAATCAGATCTACAATTCAGACATCTAGTTTGCATAATATTGTTTGTTTCCTTTTCAACACAATTTTAATGGGCACATGAATACAGTCTAAAGTTCAAATGAGTTTTTTCAAACTTTAAGTTGAAACTATACATATATGACCCTTCAGTTAAATTAAGCTCATTGGGTAATGATTTGATACTAGTAATTAAACAATGGTAATTAAAATGTACCTAATCTTGGCAAATTAACAAATGATATCAACTGACTGACGATATAAATATTTACGTACACTTATCCAGTAGATATTAAACAACTGTCAAAAATCTGTGACAGATTGACGTTGGATTTCAAATCACATTGTGTAAAATTAGGATACATGGTTCAGGATTAATGAACAAAGAGGATCTAAATAAAATAAATGCCAAAAATCAATTAAAGTTACTGTTTTTAAACATTATAAACTTGTAAACTAGAGCAATAAAAACACAAAAGGTTGGATAAATTTGTAACCCTTAATGACAATGCATAACTATCGCTTTCATAATAAGGATGGATGCACAGATTCCGCTCTTAATGTTGAATCCCATTTTAAATTTGATTTTAAGGTCGTTTGACTCCATATACTAGTAATTTGTGGCTGTAAATGTGTACAACTAAACCACGCAGAGAAATATAAAACCGAAAACTTACACAAAATTGTTTCCCTTTGAATATTAGGTGGTTTTTTTTGCAGTTCAATAACAAGACTAACTATCGAAATATTGACCCTCCAACCAGCCATAAAAGGGGCACACCTCTTGTTAGCTAGCGTTGTAGATTCTATCAGTATTTATGGATTAACAGGGGATTAAATACTATGGATTTGAGAGTGTAAATCTGCGTAATTATTGACTTTTCTGACACGATTATAATTCTCTGATGATGAAATTGACGACAGCCTGACTGTGAAGTCAACCACTTAGATTTCTATTGATAGGAAGTTTGAAAGCTGTCAAATGACAGAATTCAACCTCTTATTGTTTCGCTAAACTGCCATATCAACATGGAAAGGTATTTTACAGAAAACTTGTAAATGCTAAGCACTCAGAAGAGTGATCAGGTGGTGTTGTGGTTATAAAACCACTCGCCTTTCACCCAGCTGGCTGGGGTTCAATTCCTGGCACTGACGTGAAAAGGTTAGGGGTCACCTGCCCAATCACGTGGGTTTTCTTCGGGCACTCCGGTTTCCTCCCATACTAAGATCCTTCGTGCGCTTACATGTAGACCATCAATTCAAGAGTGTGTTGCATAAGTTGTATATAACTTGTTTTGTAATCAATGTAAAATAAATAAAGTTTATATTTATACAAAGAATCTGTATGTATATATACAATGTTTAACCTCTTGTCCTTTTACAAACAAAGCTTTCATATTGTCTGGGATTTCCCCCCAAATTAGAGCAATATGTTCTTACATATATGTTATAGATGAATTAACATGTACAAATAATGCTTTATCTACATATATCAAATTGGTATGCCAAGAGACTGTCAGATGGGCATGGATGGGGTGGCACTTCATGTATATGGCCTACCCCCATTTCTTTTCTGTGAAAAATGTTTTTCAGAACAGATTGAATTTTTTTCCAGGAAAGATGTGTCTGCTGCTAGATGTAGAATCCTATATATTGACAGTTTACTCCTGGAGGTTTCCTGTCGCCTAAAGATCTAAAATCACTTACATAATGACATAATCCGACTCAGTAGGTGGCCTGAGATCTTTAATCTCAGTATAACACCTGGGAAAAAGGGTTTTTATTAAAGCTCTATAATCCTACAGGTAAATACCTGTAAAAATTATATCTAGTGGTAGGGTTAGGAACTGGGCCGGGTGTCAGGGTAGGGTCTGGGGAAGGGTGGCAGAGGTAGGGTCTGGGGAAGGGTGGCAGAGGTAGGGTCTGGGGAAGGGTGGCAGAGGTAGGGTCTGGGGAAGGGTGGCAGAGGTAGGGTCTGATGGGGGTGGGGATGTGTGTGTCCGGGGAGGAGGTATGGGAGGTGTCAGGGTTTGTGGGGAGAGTTTAGATGGTAGCGAAAGTAGTGTAGTAGCCTAGAAAGAGATTTTTTTTAAACCAATAGAATCATCCCCGCATTTGAAAAGGAATCTGAGAATCATCCCCGCATTTGAAAGGGAATCTGAGAAGACCTAAATGTCATTTAAACATTAACAGACTTGTACTAATAAAGGACTTACACACGTTTATAGATATGTAAACATAACTATTCAGCCAAGGCTCAGAACATCACGACCTCCGAGTAAGAGTCTGTTAAAAGTACTGATAATGGACATAGGTTGGGCACTTTGTTGACGATAGTCAATTATACACAGTATATAATCATGTGATTTTCCCCTCATATTGATTAACACTTCATTTATGAACAGTATGCGCCTGATAGTCCTTCATAATTGAATCGCTAATGTAATTACTTACTGATATACTGAGGTCAAAGGTCAGATGCAAACAAAAGTGGAGACTTTGCCATGTGTCTCTGATCTTTACATGACTCATTAATTAAAATGAGACGTTGCTGAGTTTTGATACCCATGATTATCATGACAATGTACCAAAGCACCCAATGGTTTAGTACTTTGTTGTTATAAAGCCCATGTTACCCGACAAAGTAATGTATCCGGGGGTCATTAAGTGTGTCAAATGATTCTGCTGTGTCATGTACACCGGCCAGAATACACTTACCATATAATCAGGGCACCACTACAGAGATCAAGGATCTATCAATTCTACTATATAGGTTTTCAAAAATCCTGGTAAACACAGTGAAAATCCTTGAAACTCCTTAAAAACCTGTCTTTACCAGGTTTCTAATCAAAAGACGTCCATTTATAAAGACTGTTAAATGCTTTTTTCTGAACACCTTATCCTAGGACATACTGTTAATTCAACAAAGTATATTTTGATAGGATTTTGAAGATGTCTTTTGCTTCAAAAAAAGATAGGGGAGAAAGTCAAGCTATATTTAAAACCGGAAATTCTTTAATGCCAATGCACCGACAACATATAAGATTGGAAATGGATGGGAGGGGATGTGATGGATACATCTGAGTAATATGTATACCTCTTCCCCCATTTCATGTCAATTCCACCGTCAATATCAGCCTAATCAAAGTCTCCATTTGATGCAACTTCATTTGTAAATGCCAATTATAAATGAGGACCATGTACAGTCAAGATGGTTTATCCTTCTAGCTTACTACTTGTTACAATTTGTAACGATTTGTAGCAATAAGTCAGAGGTCAACTCAGGGCATCAGTAAGAACAGGTGATAATTTGCCTTATTACACACCTTTAACAAGATTTGGACAGGTAAAAAGGTCAACAATAAAATGCTGGCACAATATCTTACATCATATTACACCTGATATTCCGAGACCACTTATAATCCAAACAATGGCTGAACTTTGTGACCTCCGACCCTGAATGACTGGAGAGGGAGCAATATGACTTGTCAGTAATACCACGCCTCTGTTCTATCCCCTAAGTACTCTAAATAGCACCCAAGTGTAACAACCCATGCCGCCAACTGACCAATAAGTGGCACACTTACCATCTAATATGTAAGCTTTACAGGGCTAACAGATTGTAATAGGAGCCATGATGGACCAGATAAAACATGTACATACTTTTCAATACCTCTTGATGGCAGTTTGACCTTTTCAAGGGTCAGTTTTTGAAGACCTCCAATGGCAGTTTGAACTTCTGTCTAAAGGATTGAATTCTTATGAAGGCAATTTGAAAATATATATACTTCTGAGGGTTTAACTCGAACTTCTCCTTTAGGGGTAATATGTATTTCTCTGGGTTTGAATACCCTATGAGGGCATTTTTTACCGAGTTTGAATCACAGTATAACTATGAGAGAAGTCTCTCTGAGGATAACTTGTATTTCTTAGTGTCCATAATAATGATGGTTTTTTTTTTAAATTATTATAATGACATGGATTATTTGAATAAGGAAGCAAACATCACATTTTTTGCACAGTTGAGGCAGCCTTATTCAAGTTCAACCTTCCTGTAGCCTTCAACTTCACAATAGCTGTATTTTCCATCAATAAATTACACTGAACCTGTGTATCAAATTTGTACTTCGTATACACGATTAAGTTCGGGTAAATGTTTTTATGTCCAGGAATGTAACCAAATCACCAGTCGAGCAACTTGAGAAAATATCGCTATTTGTATTCGAACTTTTACGGAGTATACACACATAGGTATTAAGCCAGTCTCGGATCACCGATTATATAGCCAGACATTAAAACCCCTTCTCTAAAACCCATGAACTATAAAATACATACTCAAACTTAAATGTGCATGATGTGTGCAATAGAATTTTTTTTTTTTTAAATTGAAGTTCCTTCAAGCTACATGTTTTCAAAATACAGGATGTTCTCACATCCCTATCATTAATTGTAGAAACTAATTTACCGTATTTGATTATATAATGCCCATGTCCCTCTAAGCACTGGGCCAAACCTTCCTTTCCTTCTTCTATCACAATTCAACATTAAATAAGTCATGTCTAAGTTTCTATATGTCGACTGGCTCCAGTTAACTTTGTCTCATCTAGTTTTCCTAATTTCTTTTGTGTCCAGGGGAGTACTTACTGCATAAATACGGTATCAAGTTTTTCTCATCAACCACACAGAAGTTACTGTTAATTGGACATAAAGCTAACCAAACAATCAATCTCATGCCTCATGTCAATCAAATCAAATCAATCTGCTATCACCTTGATATCTACACCAGGCTTAGACACTAACTTTATTTGCTTAGGAGACCTCCGGGCTCCTTTGATGATAAAAGTGGGGGCCCTGATGGAAATCAGGGGGCCCTGGATTTTGATCAAATTAAATATTGATATTTTTAATTCTTCTAGAATAATCATATATTGATGAATGAAGTAATTTCTTCCTTTTCGGAGATGTTTTTCCTTTGAACTAATTTAGATTCAGTAGGTTTAATAAAAGAAAATCACACAAAAATTGATCGTTGATTGTTCATATTTATTTTCAATTTTCCATTAAAAGCTTAAACTTCTTCTTCTTCTTCTTATGTGTACGGGACGCCGTCAAAGTATGACGATTATGTCACGGGGGACCTGTAGGGGTGCAAGGGTGTGAAAGGATTAGATTTGTGATTTTTTTTTTTTTTTTTAGTATATAGATAAAAGGTGTGTGCAGAACTATTTTGTGAGGGCTTCAAGGGCTACGTTGGAAATATGTGCCTTGAAGTCCTCGAGTGTAGTGCATTGTACTGCTGCTACAGGGAGGAGATTCCATTGTGTTATTGTTTGTGGGAAAAATGAGTATTTGTATGTGTCCTTTGTAGCAGAGATTTGTCTGAAGCAGTGTGGATTGGAGTGTCTGGTTCTGTGGTCTACTGGTATGAGTATGGTCTGGTATTCGACGGCAACTATATTGTGTATTATTTTGTAGAAAAGTATCAATCTTGTGTGTAGCCGTCGTGTCTGTAGTGTTGGCCAGTTGAGTTGATGTATCATGTTTGTAACTGAACTGGTGTCGTGATATTTGTTGTGAACATATCTTGCTGCTCTGCGTTGTGTTTTTTCTATCTGTTGAATTTGGTGTGTGTTGTGGGGGTCCCATATGGAAGAGCAGTATTCCAGTTTGGGTCGAACTAGTGCTTTGTATGCGTGTGCTTTTATGTGTGGTGAATTAATTTTTAAGTTGCGCTTTAAAAACCCTAGTGATCTGTTTGCATTTGCGGTGATATTATTTATGTGCATGTCCCATTTTAGGTTTTTTTGTAGTGTTAGTCCTAGATATTTGCTTGAGTTTACTTGCTCGAGTGTGTGATTGTGGAGTGTGTAGTTGTGGTGTATTTTGTTGCGTTTTGGTGTAACACTGATTATGTTGCATTTATCTGGGTGAAATTTCATTAGCCAGTCTGTTTCCCATTGTGCTGCTGCGTCCAGATCTTTCTGTAGTTTTATTGTGTCGTCTTTGTTGTTTATTGTTTTGTATATAATACTGTCGTCTGCGAATAATCTTAGTGTGCTGTACTGCATGTATTGATGGAAATCGTTAATGTATATGAGAAACAGAATTGGACCCAAACATGTTCCTTGAGGGACTCCTGAAGTTACTTGTATTTTATTGTATAAACGCTTTCCTTTGTAACTGCAACAAGTCTTGTTTGCATATATTATCGAATTCATCATCATCATCATCAGATTCTTCATTTTTTCATATATTTGATTACTTTGTTGTATTTCCTGAGAGATTTTTGTTTTTTTCGCTGGTGGAGGAGTTAATTCCCAACCATCTACTCAAAAACGACATCTTGGAATGTAATCAAAGTCTTTCCGACGCTTATGATAGGAAGGGATTGGATTGTATTTATAACAAGCGTTTCGGTGATGCCGCTAACATCAAAGATTCACGTACCTTATTCGTTCGTTACACGTTTGCGAGAGTGCGACTGAATTATTAGTGCTCGTAGTTAGATCGGTAGACACTCGACATAATGCAAATTCAGTGGATTACCTGTTCTTAATATTATTTTTCTTGTAAAATAGTCAGGGGCCCGCCGGGCCACAAACGGCAGACAATCAGGGGGCCCGTAGCAAATTTAAGGGGCCTCGGGCCCCCGGTCTTACGTTAGTGTCGATGGCTGCACACACATTTCACAAAATTTTTGAAATGCTACATTATCTGATTTAATTAAATCATAAGGTCAACTTTCAAACATTCAAGTTGCTAGAATAATTAAATTATATGATAAAATCCAATTCCCTCCCCTCCTGACCTTTCACATTGAAGGTAAACAAAACCGACTATTGTATGCGGTAAACAGTAAATGAACTAATCAATGACTTCAGTACAGTACAACAATGGTGATCAGGGTTGAAGTAAACAAAGGCCACCACCAATACATTCATGTGTCGGCGTAATAAAAACAGGCCCAACATACAAACATGTTAGTGATCAATTTAATACAGTATGGTCATCTTTGAAATTTAACTGATGAATTTCATAAATACTCTGCATACTTTTCTTAAAAAAACATGTTTTATACACTCATAACCTTTAGAGAAAATGATGGTAAGATATTTTATATTTAGGAAATTTAAATGGTAAATGGACCAAAAATGACCATTAGAATTGATTTTTTTCTTCTTTTTTTTCTTTTTTAAAGCTGAAAAGACCAAAATATACATTTCAAATGTATACAGATGGTCCAGTCAGGCATTTATAATTAAAAGTCGAGGCACAAAAAGATTTGATTACTTGTGCTCATGAGATATACAAATAAACAATAACAGTGTGTATGTAAACGATGGGACACAGGAATGAAATAGCTTTTGTCAGGCTTTGCTATTGTTTGGACACTGAAATTCAAATAATGTCAGTCGTAATTATAAAATGGTTAGAATATTGGATTGAACATGAAGATCTAGGTTGAATCCAAGTCGAAGCAAACAGCACATTCATCCAGGGCCGTTGTAAAGGGCACTTATTAATTTTGATAATGAATTTTTTATAAGGAACAATGGAAAGTTATTTTGCTTTTATAGATATATAGCAGGTAATTCACGCTGCAATCCATGTCTGATTTCCAAGTTCAGAGTGCAGCATTAAGATAACTTCAACTTTTCCAAAAGGGAGGGGCCTTAATTACAGCTAACATGGTAAATACATTTCCTGGTTTTAATGGTTGTCCAAAGCATTACAGAATGAGCTTTTAAATTAATTACAGTCTCATGATATTCTACATATATAATAAATGTACTGAATTAAACATAGGTGACACGTAATCCTCTGAAAATCTAAACTTGACATACCACAATGTTAGTTAAGAAAGTTGATATACAATGTCACTTATAAATCATCATAGCCATATATTTAAATTATTAAGGTACGTTCAAATGACCATGAATATGACCTTGAATAAAAAAGATTTGCAGAGATATCTTCATGAGTTCCAAAACTTTGTGCATAACCGAATACATTTTGTTCTAAAATAAAAAAAAACTAAAGAAATTAAGACAGGTACAAGAGATCAGTGTTTTTTCTATTAGGAGTTTGACTAACTTTATGAACTAGAAAATTTGTCATCTCCGAGACATTTGTGTCAACATTTACTACTGTAATGATATCTATGGCTGTCAGGAACAAAAAGAGAGAATATTTAACAGTTTATTGAAGCCCATTAATGTCATTGGATATTAACGCAACGAAGGCAATATTCACAGGATATCTTTCTGTAACACTAATTAGTGTGTTAATGAATTAATTATGTAATATACACAGAATCGTAATAAGATAGGTGAGAAAAATACAGGTACACATTGAATTATCCCTCGACCTTAAAAGTACATATTTCTGCAATACCGTTTTTATCCTAAATTAAACCTTGGGGAAGACATAGAATAGAATAAAAATAAATAATATTCATTAAATCCCTCCCCTCACCCTATTTCATGGTGGGGCCAATTTTTAAAAAAAAGACTTTTATTTGAATAAGTACTTTATCGATATTCTTTACCCTAACAAAAGTTACAACCATTCTGTACAAGTTTCAAATCATAAATTCTTCACCTTATATTTACCCACCTGACATATATCATTGTTGCAATGTTTGTCTGTAAAAGCGTTTATTATCAGCCTGTCCCACGTGTGTAGGCGACCTGGCGCTGGTTATGTATGCAGTTGGAATAATTCAGTGTGTATTAAATATGTGCCATGTGATAATTGTTAAAGAATACTAAGTGAATGCCATTTTCTATTAGATATGCAATACCGTACATAATAAACTATCCTAGCAAAACACCATCCTTACAAAACTTAAACTTGGAGCATTTCAAAACAGACCTCTAGCCTTCCATTTTAATACTGTATTTATCCAAAAGAATAACCCGCCCTTTATATTATACCACAATTATCTCTGTATGAACTCCTCCCTTTAAATAAATACAATTTATTTTATCAATTTTACGAATCTTATGCATATGGAAAGTTCATTTGTGAACCATACACAGAATTTTGTCTTTCTTTCAATATAGTAGATTCAGCTAATATGGAAAAGGTATCAGCTTTTTAAAATCTATTCTTTTCTTAATTTGGAAACATTTATCTACCTTGGTAGGTATAAGTGTAATTCTATATAAGACCTTTTAGTGTATTACACTCGGGAGTGTTATCGTAGAAAGTGTCGACATACAAACATGAGAACCCTGCCCACACTTAATTCTACTTCCCATAAACAATACTTTTTGTGTGTTTAGCATAAATGTCGCTTTATTATATTTGCTGTTTATATTTTCGATTCTAAGGGAGCTGATGGGTCTGTACTCACACAGCCCTATCCTTGATCAAGACATTGTTATTGCTCAAGATTATATGTGATTATTGATTGAACAAGAAAACCCCTCATAAAAGTAGTACACACATAGAATTTTACACATGTTTTACATTACCTGTTCAAAAATAGACATATGGATAATGATGTTTTTAAACAGATTTAACACCAACTTAAACAACTATTATACATGAGCTTTAAGAAAGTGTTATGTAGAGAGTTGATGTATGGGATAAACTGCCCCCACCTACCAGGATCATCAGTATATTGACGCGACAGCTTGACTGTATGAGACCATTACAGTCCATCAGAATGTTTTACCTAAGTATTATATATCGTATTATGTAGCATGTTAGGTTTTATGTACCTGGACTCACCTTGAATGCTCAGTGTGTTTAATTTATGATTTATCATATTTGAACTTATGCAGAGACTCCCCAACACACAGACAAACAAACTTTTGGGTTTTCAACTGAATTCTGGATGGAATATTATGGACATGGGTGACCTTAACATTTCATGGCAGACGACACATCAGTCTCTTAAGACAATTTTTTTTTATGTAGCAAATGAAGAACTTGCTTTTTTGAAATTGACTATAAAATCTGAAACTGACCATAGACTTAATCAATTAACTTGGATTTGAAAGTGACTTTGAATTACTATATTAACATTTTAAAACTGACTATTACCATACATAAATCTGAAACCGTCGATCGTCCATCTATTTATACATGAAGTTGAGACTGGTGGTAACTGTACTAATTTAAACTTTTCAAGCATTACACAAAGTACCAATGCCTCCCCTAATCCTGTACTCCACTCTTTTTAAAAAATAAATAATTTTATAATTAGATTTCTTATCCTGGGTGGCTATCACAAAGATTCTTTTCTTTAATTTCCGTTTTTGTCCCTCAATCTTTATAAAATATACAATCATAATCTCTCTGTATGAAATGACGACATGCAATCCTGGATATCAAAACCCACATTTTAATCTCCATAAATACTTGCGTATCCCAGGAATTCTGCTGCACCGGTACCTTATACTGAGATGACACACTCTCGATCATTGTTTCAGGTGTGTGTGGTCGAGAGGGCATAAAATGTATTAATAATTTGTGAACTTGGCCTTAGTACCACGATATTGGCAGTTCACCCCACATTATAATGTCAGCACCTGTGCTACAGGTTTTCAATTTCCATCGGCCACTATCCTGAGCGATATTGATACCAAATTGGCTCGGCCACATAAAAGGCTTACAAACACCGTAATTATGATATTGACCACACCCATAAGAAATAATTACACATACAAAAACAAGTCATAACGTTTAAAACAGTATGTAGAATTGCGAAATCTAGAATTATGAAGGCAGCCTAGCTAACTTTTGATAAAATACCAACAAATACAAACCTACCTTTCTGGTGATAGCCATTTCATATATAATCCTTCGCTGTATCCAAATACTAGTTAATATTTGTCTATTAAGACCCACACTTTCACTGGGTGTTTTCTAACACGTATTTATCATCAGTTATATCTACTGTTTGTTTTTAAAGAAATATAACCTGTGTTAGTCATATATGCAGAGGTCGTGAATTAGGCTGAAATGATTCGACGGGTATGAAGGGTAGGAACAGGATCTTGAACCATATATATAACGTGGACATGAATGGTACACCCACTCTTAAGATATATACACTTTCATTATACATTATATCTATAAGGTGTGCCTTATCAAACTATGGTACCACAATAACCCACGTCAGGCAGAGACATAAACAAGGGGAGATAACTGCTTTCATATTTACGTCAGGTAAAGATACACAGGTACAATCAAGGTAGATAACTATGTTTATATCTACATCAGATAAATGCGTTATATATTATTTAGATTAGCCAATGGTAGAAAAATAGCCATCGTTACCTGGGGATAGAACTTTTTTGACCTATCAGACATATATAATAGACTTACAAATGAAGATAATCACTTTTACATACGTGTGAAATAGAGTTACATAACAAGGGGAGATACTTATATATCTATATAAAGACAGATACAAATTGAGATAAGTGTTTTTATATCTACATCAAACATGGATACAACCAGGGGAGATAACTGCTTTATACTGTAAATGTAGACTGGCATACAAAAAGGGGTAGATGGCTGATACAGACTTTTAATAGACATTGATACAAAAAGGGAGATAACTGCTTTCATAAAGTTATAAGGCAGATGTACAAGAAAGTAAAACAAAATGAGAATTAGGTGATTTTTACAATCAAATTTACATAGATCCATTGAAAGCAAGGTCAATGTGTAATAAGCTGATATCAGATGGGTTATCTCCCCTTGTTTATGTCACAATCAAGGGGAGATAACTAAGGAGATTTCAGGCAAAATAGTTAGGATCTGAGATACAATTACTTTTAAAAGGATTGCTATTTGTTAATGTGAAAATGATGGCAAAATATTTTAAAGATACTAATGGCACATCAGAAATCCTAATGTGATGTTTTTGTGCTTGTGTAAAAACACCAGGGCACTGCACTAGAACACACCCTGTTTAGTCCACATAACATACCTCGCTACTGTTGTAAGATGTTTCACCTTTGATAGCCTACCTGTGATAACGAGGTTTCACCTGTACACAGGTGATAAAATTTGTTTGAAGAAAGTGAAGTAGAGGAAGTGTATCACTCTTAAAGAACAGCAGAAGTGACCAGACGGCCATATCAGAGATAACACAGCTAGGTCTCGCTAAGACAGAAGCTGTCTCGTGCAATAACCCCAAACTCCTATATTGTAAAACCTGCCTTAACGACAACCTTTGTATAAAGAACACCTGCTATAATTAGACTACTTTTTAGGCTCCCATACGACCATGGAATTTCAACACTTTTCACCTGTATCGTAAAGATTATTTTTTCATTGCACATTACATGGTCTTTACACAGATTAATTGATTATAAAAACATTCACAGAATTCAACATTTCATCTTAAACCCAACTTTATACCTACTCAGTTCACAATATACACATGGGAAACAAAAGGTTTATCTTTTCAAAACCAGTCCTGTTTAAAAAGATATTTGATCCAGGAAGCATTTTTCTCTTTCATATCGTGAGAACAGAGTTTTAGCTTTGAAAGCATTTTTACATCAGATCATGGGAAAAAAATCTTTTTTTTTTTGTTTTGTTATTCAGATGTTTTTATTCTGTACACCTAAACTTATGTGGGACTAAGGCTATTAAACATCGTATGACTTTCTCAGGTACTAGTCTTTATCGTCTCAAACCTTTCATTAGTATGTAAAACATCAGGGTCATATCAACTCTTTGTACTTATATATACATATATGTACCTCCTTTGTATTCTAAATGATACATGTCAGATCTTTTTTAACAGAAGAGTACTAATTCATCTCACAGTTTTCTACATGCCAGTGGTGTATGTACCTTTATCTATTAAAACATCTGTAATTATATAAACACAAACCTATATATATATATATATTTATATATATATATATATGGTTCACCTGCAGCTGTATACTGATTTTATATTTTTTTATACATTAGCAAATTTTTTCTAGACATCACTTAACACCTGGTGAAAAAACAAAATAACAGGTATACGATCTTAAAAAAGAAGAAATTTAAATAACCAATATATACCGTAACTATATCAATTAACTATGATATTAAAAATGAGGCATTGATAACTTAATATAGCAAAGTATTAATTGACCTTCATGTGACACAAAGTCATTTTGCTGCCCTTACTTAAAGGGAGAAAATCTAAAAAAAGAAAAGCATAAAAAATATTATTGACATATTGATTCTCTCATGTCATCGTGACCTTCACTGTTTACCTTGAGACTTTTGTGTATGTTTTGTGGCGCAAGGGGCCATGACCGTCGATACACGGGATCCCGGAGGGGTTTTAGGGACCGCCTCTTAACCTCAACAGTACTGGGAATCATGGTCTCTCCTCAGCGAAAATTTAGCACCATATATAAATCCATAATACCGATCGCACATGCACTACTAGCGATAACATTCACACGAAGGTAATAAAATCCCATCCAGGTAGAAATGGCATCAGCATCTTCCTAGATTGTGTAACGCATTGCTGTAGTATCTATATATATCTATATACACACACAGGTAAAAATTGCATCAATTCTCCATGGACGAGGTTTGAGGCATTGTGTATTTCCAGTAAGGCACTGTATAGTCCTATTTCCTCCTTGCCATTATCTGTTACGATCTTTCCCTCGGCTCTCTTTCCCCCACACAATTGTCTATACAGGTTTCAGTCTGTACATCCTTCTGTATATACTAGCCTATATATACATACATGGACCAGACGATATACCTGTACAACAACACTGAGTTAGGTACAGACTCGTGGTTACCTCACCTGAGCAAGCCGGCCTATAACTAACCCAAGTTTCCTGTGTCACTGTGCTTTGTGTTGAGCAGGAAGAAACTGTTTGTCCGACTGGCACGCTCAGAGTACCAGCTACCCAGGGTGGTGCTACCAGGCTTTCACGTTTGCATAATGTGCCCTTGACACCGGGCATGTATAGATCTGAGACATGTTTTGATTGGCCTTTTATCGACAGTTTTATTATTTATCGACTATAAATTAAACTTATACAGTCCGTAGTCTGTGCTTTTGAAGCACTTTAACTTCAAAAAGAAAGAAGAAAAAATAAAAGAAACTAAAAAAAATAGATACTTATAAACAGGTTATATATCCAGCTCATTTGTATAATGCAGAATTTATTTCTGTGAATATCAGAAATAAATTACACTTGTGAAATCTCCATGAAGAAAAGAACTTGTGCAGTGAATATTAATCAATCATATACTTTACAAATCTACATGCTAGTAAATACGCTTTTGTATAAAAGAACATTAAATTTGAAGTCTGTAACCATACAGAAAGGACAGGGAGATTTTCCAAGAGCCTGGCTTATAAAAACACGAGCAAATTTTGGTCTTTGTATTTACTATACTGTTTCTGATTATCTTTGATATCTACCTCCCTTAATTACATACAATGGAGGATATTTGTGTGTTTAAAATAAAGAGAAAGCTCATTAGAATAAGTTTCTTAGTGAGAAATTTGGCTGCAATCTGTTTATGAATTATTTTTTTCTTTTGTTTCTTTTTTATTTTTCAATAAACCATGCATTGCATTGTTATTTGAAAATGTTAATACTTGACATGAAAAAATAATGCCCCAAAATACAATGAGCACAATTAATAGTCAAGCTGTTACAGTCGTGGTTACAGTAAAGATCGCCTGTATCCAGAACATCAAGTTCTGTTAAGTGAAGCGAAACAGTAAAGTTCACACAAAGATGAACAATGAGTAAGAAGAATTTACCTATTTACAATGACTTCATCCCAACTGGACCATGACCGACAGCTTTCTGTACTTTACTGACAGTTCAGAATTGAATGATGTTAAAATGTACTCCAGTGAAATTTATACTCTACAGAGAGCTAAATCAAATCATTTTAAATCTATCTGTGAATTCAGGACTCAGAACGGGACAGGGGACAGGTGACGGGGGACGGGGGACATGGGACAAGGGAGAGGTACAGGGGACGGGGGACGGGGGACAGGTGACGGGGGACAGGGATGGTGACTGAACGAGACGAGACAGGACGGGACCAAGGACGAGGCTGTCGGGCCAAGGACAGGGATGGTGACTGTATGGGATATGATGGGACAGGATGGGGCAGCAGAGGACAAAGCCGTCGAGTTGAGGACAGGGACAGGGATGGTGACTGTATGGGATATGATGGGACAGGATGGGGCAGCAGAGGACAAAGCCGTCGAGTTGAGGACAGGGACAGGGATGGTGACTGTATGGGATATGATGGGACAGGATGGGGCAGCAGAGGACAAAGCCGTCGAGTTGAGGACAGGGACAGGGATGGTGACTGTATGGGATATGATGGGACAGGATGGGGCAGCAGAGGACAAAGCCGTCGAGTTGAGGACAGGGACAGGGATGGTGACTGTATGGGATATGATGGGACAGGATGGGGCAGCAGAGGACAAAGCCGTCGAGTTGAGGACAGGGACAGGGATGGTGACTGTATGGGATATGATGGGACAGGATGGGGCAGCAGAGGACAAAGCCGTCGAGTTGAGGACAGGGACAGGGATGGTGACTGTATGGGTTATGATGGGACAGGATAGGGCAGCAGAGGACAAAGCCGTCGAGTTGAGGACAGGGACAGGGATGGTGACTGTATGGGATATGATGGGACAGGATGGGGCAGCAGAGGACAAAGCCGTCGAGTTGAGGACAGGGACAGGGATGGTGACTGTATGGGATATGATGGGACAGGATGGGACAGCAGAGGACAAAGCCGTCGAGTTGAGGACAGGGACAGGGATGGTGACTGTATGGGATATGATGGGACAGGATGGGGCAGCAGAGGACAAAGCCGTCGAGTTGAGGACAGGGACAGGGATGGTGACTGTATGGGATATGATGGGACAGGATGGGACAGCAGAGGACAAAGCCGTCGAGTTGAGGACAGGGACAGGGATGGTGACTGTATGGGTTATGATGGGACAGGATGGGGCAGCAGAGGACAAAGCCGTCGAGTTGAGGACAGGGACAGGGATGGTGACTGTATGGGTTATGATGGGACAGGATAGGGCAGCAGAGGACAAAGCCGTCGAGTTGAGGACAGGGACAGGGATGGTGACTGTATGGGATATGATGGGACAGGATGGGGCAGCAGAGGACAAAGCCGTCGAGTTGAGGACAGGGACAGGGATGGTGACTGTATGGGATATGATGGGACAGGATGGGACAGCAGAGGACAAAGCCGTCGAGTTGAGGACAGGGACAGGGATGGTGACTGTATGGGTTATGATGGGACAGGATGGGGCAGCAGAGGACAAAGCCGTCGAGTTGAGGACAGGGACAGGGATGGTGACTGTATGGGACAGGACTGTTCTGGGCAACACTTTATCCCTCCCCTATTTCGTGGAGAGGCACAAAAACCTCATCGGACATATGACCTAATATTTTTATATTTTTTATCTGATACACATTACAGCTCTATTAGGACTAGTCCAAGTGAAAATTCTATCTATTTAACCCTTATAAATTGATTGAGTTAAAAAAT
Organism: Argopecten irradians; assembly: GCF_041381155.1. Classification (NCBI taxonomy): domain Eukaryota; kingdom Metazoa; phylum Mollusca; class Bivalvia; order Pectinida; family Pectinidae; genus Argopecten; species Argopecten irradians. The sequence goes on along the minus strand of NC_091134.1, from coordinate 9,102,022 downwards.
ATATATTTATTGATTTTTTTTTTGTGATCAACTAAATTCTATACTAAAGTATTAAGTAGATAAATACATATAAACATTGAAACAAGAGGCCCATGGGTCTTAACGGTCACCTGACACCCAATAGTAATTTGTTTTAAGGGCCAACATTATAGCTATGAGGGATTTTAACACATGGTGTGTTTTCTATAATTTTTTCACTCCTGTATTCAACACAGAAGCTGAAGTAAATATGAATTAATGTTGATGAAACTCTGTATGCAATGAGGTCTTGGATGAATTTGCATACTGGAACAATTTATCATAACTGACATATGGTTGTTATTTTTCTTTCTAATTTTATCATCCTATGGTCAGGTGACCTAAAAATTTAAGCCATTTGGACCCCACTGGGCTCCACCCCTCAGCCTTTGGGGATGAGACAGGGTCAAAATGACATAATAGCAAAATGTCCTCTTGTGGTTATAATGTGAATCAAAAGTTTGAACAATTTCCAGTAGAAAATAAACAAAATATACCCAAGAAGTATTCAATATAAACTATAGCAAACTTAGCCTCCTCCCCAGGGGCAAACAAAGAGGCCAAGGGTTATAAAATTCACAATTCTGATAAAGCACCACAATATCTTTAGAACACAAGTTCCAATAATAGCATTATTACAAAGGACATGAACTCTATAATATAGTTACTGTCGAAAAAAATTCCCTTTTTCAAACTCATCCTAGATCTTGTTGATATAAGGCTACATACAGAGTTTCATCAAAATCAGTTCACATTTACCAAAGTTATCTTGTTCACAAGCACAATGATAAAATTAGAACAAAGGGCAATAACTTGTACGTTACTGTCGAATAATTCCCATTTTTGAACTCGTACGAAATCTTGTTGATATAAGGCTACATACAAAGTTTCATCAACCTCGGTTAACATTTACTCAAGTCATCATGTTCACAAAGTAAAGTTAACGTACGATGGACAATAGGCTATTGCAGTAGGTCACTATGACGTATGGTCAGGTGACCTAAAAATAGTAACAGTCACCTTGACCTTGACCTGGCAATCATGAAACTTTATCTTGTCGGAAATATTATGGTCCTTTAAATTTGTGTGAAGTTTGATCAAAATCACTCAAGGAATGAAGCCGCTAGAGCACTGAAAATGATTTTCTAAAAATAGCAACGGTGACCTTGACTCTGCAACCTTGCTGACAAAGAAATTATCAAAAAATAGTAACAGTGACCTTGACCTTAGTCTGGAAATCTTCACATTCAAACTTGTCCGAGATGTTATGATCCTTTGTCTATGTGTGAAGTGTGATCAAAATCACTCAAGGAATGAAGCCGCTAGAGTGCTGATAGGGATTTTCTAAAAATAGTAGCAGTGACCTTGAACTTGACCCAGCAACCCTAAAATTCGATCTCGTCCGAGATCTTGTTAATATTAAGCTACATACAAAGTTTCATCAATCTTGGTTCACATTTACTGAAGTTATCGTGTTCACAACAAAAAGTTAACGCACGACCGAGTGCTGACAAAGAAATTATCTAAAAATAGTAACAGTGACCTTGACCTAAGTCTGGCAATCTTCACACTCAAACTTGTCCGAGATATTATGATCCTTTGTCTATGTGTGAAGTGTGATCAAAATCACTCAAGGAATGGAGCCGCTAGAGTGCTGATAGGGATTTTCTAAAAATAGTAGCAGTGACCTTGAACTTGACCCAGCAACCCTGAAACTCGAAGTCGTCCGAGATCTTGTTAATATTAAGCTACATACAAAGTTTCATCAATCTCGGTTCATATTTACTGAAGTTATCGTGTTCACAACAAAAAGTTAATGCACGACGGACGACGCACGACGACGGACAAAAGGCAATCGCAATAGGTCACCATGACCTATGGTCAGGTGACCTAAAAATTCATTCATTAATGACACTGCCATCTAGTAACATTGCTCCTGTCAATCCCATGAATGTTGGATAACATGACAAGGGTTACTTCCCTTCTATTATTCAATTTTGACACTGTAGCCTCCAAAGATGAACTTGGCAAGAAAATGTCATTTTTATACTCATAAAATCAGGACTCTGATCCAAAGTGATAGAAATTTGGATCTGTCTGATAGGCAGGATTATGTGTATCAGAGTGTAAAAAATCTATGAATTATTTATATGAAAATGAGTAAAAAGATTCCAACAGTATGTTTGTGAAATCGACCGGTATGATAGTGAGAACAGCTGTTACACTCCAGCCTGGGCTAAACATTTCCAATAAGTTTGCTTTACGTCAACCAAACATCAATATAGCGGTGTCGATGGTCGACCAATGACAATGTCTATGACAAAATCTCATATCTATATATAGAAACGTCTATTAGGAAAATTATGACAGCTGTATCTGATATTAACAGAACAATTAACCTATTTTTAGCTTTATTGACATATTTAATGAACTATTGGTAAAATTAATTAGGATTAGACAAAGCAAACAAGGTATTGTAACTTCATAAATTGTTTAAAGTCTCTTCTAGCAAATATTGAAAGAAAGATATGAACACAAGCACCCCATTTGTTGTTTCCTTGTATAACAATTGTTTCTAAGAAATAAAATTGAAACTTTTAGACTCCATGCAAATCATTTTGAAATGATATTTCCCGAAAGTGTGAGCTGTGTTTGAAAATACAGTATTAAACCTGTCTATAAAGGACACCAAAGGGACATAGTAAAACTGTCCTTTATAGACAGGTGTCCTTTTTACAGAGGTCAATTATAGTAAATTGCACCAACACTGAATTGATGAGTCTGTCCTTTATACTGAGATGTTCTTTATAGAAAGTTGCCCTATATAGCAGTTTTTTAAATACATTTTGTAACATATTCACTAATTAATTGATGCTTCAAATAGTTTTTCTGAAGTGTTTGAATTTATATTTGCATGTTTAAAGTTAAACTATTGTAAAAAAAAAAGTTCAGCATTTGTTTAAAATGAGAGAGTTCATTGTCAGGAGGATTTTTTTTAAAGTCTTGATTAAATTAATGAAAATCATTCATATTCACCTTCCACATTCTTCTGATTTCCCGTCGTAAAGAATAATCCGACATTGTCTCCTAACTTTATAAATTCATAGATTCCACTGTTAAAACATGCACATTTTCCTGATGACAACTGTTCACTTAGCCAGTTTAGAGAAATGTCCCACGGCTCATCTCAGCAAAACAGCCAAGACACCACAGCTAAATCCTCTAACCAGAAATAGTTCCCAGCCCAAACACAAAAGCTTACTGGAACAATACTTTTAACGGATTTCAAATTCCTCAAATAAAGTTTTTAAAATATTTCCGAATAAGTTTGATAACAGGTGAGTTTTGCTGGAAGTGTCTATTGGCGTACTGCGATCCAGGGGATTAACTCCGCTAATCCCATTACAATACTCTGTCAATACCACCGGCCAAACTCTCCACTATAAGTATTGTTTCCTTTCCATTGGCCTAATCACATTAACTCACAGTTCAAACAATGACCTAATGACATTAGCTGTGGCAATACCACAGCGTGATCCCACACAGGTGACAGCTAGGTTGTCTCCCTTTGTCAATATGTCGCATTGATCAATAGGATAACTATTGAGAAAATATTGATTACTTCACCCAGATAATTTCATGTTTTAAAGCACTTTTCGGTACAGTCTAGCTGTTTTTACCAACTTTATAGTTGCCCTGACAATTTGTCTCCTTGTCCATTCCATTTCCTGTTTTGAAATACTAATTTAAGTTAAGAGAAGTGTTACCTTCCCTATATCATGTCTATGAACTGTATTTCTGTATTTACATTCTAATGGACAGGGGAACAATTGCTATTTACTAACTGTAGCTGTGTGGTTTTCCTCTGGGGACTTCTACTTTTCCTCTATCACTTTCCTATTCTGAGTGTGCTCATGGTCATGTGGGAAATACTATCCCTATATACAATTTGTAACCGGCACTTAAAACAACATTGAGTATAAATCACTATAACATTGCAGCACACCCATATTCTTCAGAATCCCTTATAAGTCCTAAGACTATATATCAAAAAGATAAGTTCTCTCTCCTTATCCCTACTTGACCATATGTTTTTACTCAAACATCATCTCCCTATCTCTCCTTGTCATCTCCCTATCTCTCCTTGTCATCTCCCTATCTCTCCTTGTCATCTCCCTATCTCTCCTTGTCATCCATGCCTAAAACACAGTTACCACCCCTTGTCCTAACATTGCTATAAAAATCAAAACCATCTCCTCTTGTCCTGTATAAACCAAAGTGAATTGCCCTTGTTATAAACTTGTTGTGCAAACCAAAGATACTTCCAATATGGCCCTTATCCTGACGCTGCTGTATAAAGTTACCTCCTCTTCTTCTAACAATGCTATTCAAAACTATAGCTTCCTTTGTCCTAACATTGCTATAAAAGTTGAAATTACCTTCCCTTGTTTTAATGTTGCTGTAAATATAAAAGTTATCTCCCCTTGCCATATCATGCTGTATAAATCAATAATATACCTAAACTCAGTTCTACAAATCAGACACATTGTGGTATAAGTACACATGTACCAAAACCTGATGTTATACCTATAAATGGGTATGATGATCTATATTGAGTAGTAGATCAATACATTATCATGTAGAGTTGGCATAAATAGAAATCCACATCAATGGAACACAAATTATGTCAGCCAGGTGTATTACTGGGGTGTCAAAGCCTGAATCTATATCATATTATAGTAAACAACATCCATCCTACATGTAAACAAATTCAATACTGAAATAGTTTAACCTTGAAATGGTGATATGATTGACTAATCATCTACTGAGAGCATCAGATTCATGATTTTCTAACGAATGATTCATCAACATAATGTATACAAAAAAAAGTGATCAGACATATTTGCGCTGAACACAGAACGATACACAACAGATATGGGTATATTTCTTGACTGAGACAAAATTCAACTCTCATGATCTATCTTCTTTAATTTTATACCAACTACTAAACAAAAGAAACATATAGAATCTGTGTGTATAAACATAAATACATAGGTATATGAACAAATGCGAGACTTTAATTCATATTTCTTTTACATAAGATCGCCAAATTATGGACTTCAGAAAAAAGAGTAATTCCCCTTGCCTGGACAGTTCGCTAGGGATATTGGCATATCCTTTCCATAGCCTATAGCCAACAGGCTAAAAAATTGGTGAGTTACACACTTACATGATTTGCGAGTTATTTCCCTTGTTTTGTTGGCGAGTTATTTGACTTGCCTTAGATAATGCTGCCTTCAGAATTAAAAAAAGAAAATAAATTACCTTGCACAAAAATTAGGCAAAAAAAAATCTAGAGAAGTTTTGTTCTGTTGCGTGCAATATCTGGCACAATGTTACATATGAGTTATTTCCCTTGGATAAACATTGGGCTGTGGAAGTGAGTTATTTCCCTTACCTTTGACATCGGACTAAGCAGATTGGTGAGTTTGGATCGCTCCTTAACCTTTTTGCCCTCACTGTAGCCGAAGGTGCCCTGTGGTGAAATGGAGGACGATAGTCCCGGATTGATAGGAAGGTTATCATCGATGGAGAGGTTTACTCTGCGGCCACGAAGACTCCCCATCTGCACAAGAAAATAGCTAATTTGTCAGTTTTAATAATGAAAACAGAAACATGTAATAAATTTCTCAGAAAAATGTGATATTCAATTACTAATGTATTTTATTTTTGACATCAGTTGTACAGTATAAGGCTACATGTATTACAATAATTACACATAAAAGTGGTAAATTTTTCGAGACAACAAATGCTATATTAACATTTATTAATAGTTTAATGATTTTTGCTTAATCGATCATTCCATATTTTCTTGATGTTGTTTCATTTTGAGGTACCAACATAATTTATTTATATTTCAAACCATGCAACATTTATCTTATAAAAATCTACCTTATTTTTTCTTTTAACTACAAAAAAATCCCAATTGGATTAAATTTTACAACAAATGCATTATATGAAGCTTATATTATGTTTATTATTCTGGTTTTCGATATATATTGAAATTAAGCGATTCATGCTCATTTTACGTTTTATAAAGCAGTTTCCATGGTATTTCAATTGATTATTATGTCCAATAATTTCATCTTATAAATAATAAAATGCAAACAGATTTCATGCTGATCAAATGATTTATCTCATTAAAATGATTTTTTATTCAAGAGTTTTTATGGTTTCAATGGACAACATGCAGTAGTATTAAAGTACAAGATCTTTATGTAGTGCAACACATGGAAAGGCTAAAGCAAAATTTGTGGTCTGAAATAAGGGAGACAACTCTTGCAGCACTGTAGAAAGTCTATAGAGTGTAGTTCTGAGTGCAGTATACAATAATACCAAGTTTTTTTAATACCAGTTTCAGGCACAAATTAAATAAGATGATTTTCTAATATTTCCACAATTTTTAACAATTTTTTTATCATGATAGATTGTATAAGTAGAATACACATAATGTTACTATGGTAACCATGTGACGTGTAGAATGGGATGACATAGTCTAATTATAAACAACAATCATGTTTATAAGATAAATTTTATAAAACATTTAATGTAATAAGTCAACATCAGATCGATGGGATCTTTGGTTTTTGATAAAACAACATATCATTTGGTTTACAAATATGTAAATTTGGTTTAGGACTTGAGGAAATAGCGAACAGATTTTGAAGCCAATAATGTAATAATGAAAATATAAATACTAGTACCTCAATGATAGAAGTTTAATATATTCTTTTTATCAAAGTTTGAATAAAAAATAAATCATATACCTCACAGGCATTCATAGATACATAGCAATTTAATCAGAAGCACATTTGAACAACAAATAACAATTTTAAATGTTTCACATGTCAACATAAAACATGCCGATAATAATTTCAGCAAAAAATGTCTGCCGATACCAAGAATCAAATATCTATACAGACCACTTCAAAGATTTCAAGCACTATCAGAAAAAGCACTATGCCTGCCTGGTTAAAACTAAATCAGTATCTAATTCCTATGTCAAACAAATTTTATTTTGTACATATGCATTACCTGAACTAAACGCACACTTTGTGCCATATTGCAGGAATTCAAGACACTTTTGCCTCGATCTCTACACTGACAGGTGAACAGTCATGTTTGCAAATACACTAATGTGCAAATGGAAACTTAAATATTTCGTAGCTCAACGTTTAGTCGATCTAAGATTTCTCCACAATAAATTGATCACATGCCAAAAAGTCTAAAAATACTACCACACCCACACATCTTTGAGGTTTGCCTGACGTGGGTTAAACTGTATTACATAATCTATAACTTATGGGTCTGACTAGATACACTAAACGTGACAAGCCTTTTGTAACAAAGAAGTACAAGCTTATATGTATCGTCAGTACATGTCTGAAACATATACTATTACAGAGGAGCAATCAACTGGTTTTCTCTGAGATACACTTGTATATCCATATTAGTCCAGTATGTTATTTCAACTTCAAACAAAAAGTCTTGCTATTTTTTTATATCACAATAAAAAGAAATTAATGAAAAGATAATATTGAATTCATGTAGTATATTTTCCTGTTTTTATTATTTCGTTTTAAATCTGACAAGTTGTAAGTGAATGTTAAAACATGAAGTATTAGTAAATCAAAGCACAGTACCCCAAACCATATGCACTTAATGCAACATTACATTGAACATGGGAATACTTAAAGCATACAATAAGATAATATAAATGTACATTGTGTGAGTATATATGTATACTGAAGCAAGTGTATATATGTACTGTTGGTTTTGCATACTCCAGCACATGCTTACAATGACAAGCACAAGTAAATACAGGCAACCACTGCATCAGGTAGATTATATAGTAATCATGCAAAGAAGGGAAGGAGCTCTACAGGGGAGATAACTATAACAATACACACAAGGGGAGATAACTGCAAACAGGGGAGATAACTATAATAAAACACACAAGTGAGATAACTGCAGACAGGGGAGATAACTGTATACAGGTATTATTAGAAAAACAACTAGACAAGAGTGATAATCATACCAAAAGGATATAATAATTGCTCAGTCAAACAAAGCTTCATGAATTAAATGTAGGTATTACGAGATATGTGTTGCATGACACTTATCACCAACTCAAAAGATAGCAATTAATGCATCATTTTGTTATGGTTTACAAATCAACTCAGTGAATAAGTATCAAATTAAAACAAAAATATTTTTGTGTCTAAAATCAATGTGTTTTGATACAAATATTTTCAAAATGACTTTACTTTCGGCAATATAATGTTTTGTCATATACTGTATTCAACCCAATAAGTGCCACTATCCCTATTAGCGTTCCTCACCTTTTTTGAGGCAACAATTTCATTTACACTGACTTAGATACAGATTGAAACTATGAAAACAATCACTTTTTCTCTATCTGATTTATTTTGTAAATTGATTAATGGCTTCCTCAGTGCAATAATTCTGGGAAATGTCAGTTCAAATTTGGTCCTAATAAGCACCCCTTCAATTTTTCATCCGCTGGAGGCTGCACACTTATACAGTATTTGAATTTGCAAATTCAGGAAGAAAATGTTGTTATTAGCACAACCAATATGACTGTTATTATCAATATACATGCAGTTTTTAAATAGAGTGAAGAGTGGAAACATGTGAAATATATGTGTCATATTAGGTAATTGGTGTTTACGCAGAGTTAAAAAAAAATCAGTCACTTTTATCCAGCAAGTAAAAGAACTGCAGTGCACTGTATTCAATAACTTTTTTCTATGACAGATATGACAGCTTAAAACACCCAGAACTGAATTCGGGGATATATACAAATAGAAATACAAAAAGATAACAGATTACACAGAAAAAAAGAGATGAGAGTTCTAGCCACGATAATTGGTAGGATGCAGGCAACTATCTACGTCACATGACCTTGAACCTTTTGCATAACATAAAAGGTCAAGAGCATATTGAATGTTAAGCGATGCAGTGGTTGCTATGGCCACAGTCTGAAAGGGCCAAACTTACTTCTTCCATCACTTTTCCAACGCCATCACCTGAGCTCTTAGCAGCTGGATGGGCGAAAAATGGAAATGACAGAGAGTTTCGTCTCTGTTTTACTGGAGGCGGTTCAAGCGTTATGGCGGGTGTGCGCCCAAAAAAGGACTCTCGTCTGCTCATCTGCATAGTAACCAAGGCAACAAACAATGTCACATGACAGAAAATGTATTGAACTAATAAAGACTTAGACGACACACATTTGTTAGTAATACATGTAGCAAGTCTGGGGCACGCGGCCCGTGCAGTCTCCCTTGATTAACTATTATGAATGGCTGCAGGGTCATAAGAGATTGTCTTCTACGTCCCAAACACTGAAAGCATTAACTAATAATCAATAGGGACTGGATTCCATACATATGGTTATTTAGATGTACACAGAAATTTCATTAGTGTTGTGATGCCATAATAAAACTACCAAACTATACTTATAGCACCACAGCTTAGATCCCACTGCAGTGAGACGGTTGTAATTACAAAATAAAAGAAAAAAATCTTCAGTAGCGTTCATGGTATCAAATGTTGAACTTCAATGATAAACTATACACTAACATTTAAACTACAATATCTATCCTGCAAATTTGTTCTTTTCAATTTAGCACCAACATGGGGGCACCTGATGCCATTTTCACTCTTTAGGCTGAGAAATCAAGATGGTTTTTAGCACAATGCAAAAATGTTTTCCAGGAAAAGAAACAGGCAAAATCTTTTTAGATTTTTTGCTGTCAGAGAATTTCCGATATGTCTACAATTTACTTTCTCATCAATATCAATGCATATGATTTTTAGATGTTTTGTGTTGAGAATTAAGGGTCAGACATATTGAAGATTATATGGTCTAATTGAAGTAGCTATAGTGACTAGAAGAAAGTCAAAGGCATGCTTTCAGAAACATTTTAAACAGGTTTCAAAAGAAATTGTATATAAATTGATAACAACCTTTGAGATATTCTGATTAATTGATTATACTAATATTGGAAAAGATTAGAAATAAAAAAAAATTTCAATAAAAAAGCATAAATGAGAAAAGATTGAAACATAATGATGGAACTGGTTAATAGATGTAGATCAAAAACGTTAAAAATTTACAGATAAGAAAAAATCAAAATGACTTTTAAAAATCAAAATGACTTTTTTAAGTAACTGTTTCAAGTTAAGGAATATCAAAGAATGATATATTAATAGGTAAAGAGAAGTGCTTTCCATCATGCAAATACCTATACATGCATTAGTCCCGCTCCAGTCTACAGTAATACAAGTATACATCATTTTATTACAAACATACCCCAGAATTCTTTGTGACCTTTGAATTTTGACTTTTGTTTCCACTTCCAGGTCGACTATTCAAGGACTTGTTACCCAAAAGGCCATCTTCCTTCTCTGAAATCAGCAAAGGTACAAACTTTTATTAAACATTTGAGGTTACAAATACAAATCACTTTAATGTCTTGGACACAGAATGGTCATAAATAGGTCAAGGTCATCAGTCAAATCAAAGGCTTCAAAGTAAGTCAAGGTCTAGCTGCAATATTATAGCTCAAAAGACTTTTAGACAGAAAATAATGTCGTCTTTAGAGCTACAATTGGTGCCTATTACAGCTAATGGAGCAAAGAAATGATTATGCAAACCATTATAAAATGTTTGTATTTTATCGTACTTGTTTGATATCACTTACCTTCTAGGCAATAAAACTGAACAACATAAAATATCAAATTCTCATCGAGGCATTATATTTTTACATAATACATATGGAGGTCTTTCTGAAGGTATTTATACGGCAAGTCCACAAATTGTGAATTTGACGTCCTGTGAGCGGTAGGTAGATATTAAGAATGGTAGTTATGTTTGTTTTGGACAAAAATAATATGTAAATGCATGTGTACGCATAAAATAATTGGAAACATACAAAAAAGTATAGAAAACTGTGCCTGAGTGATTTTCGGAGGCAGTGTTCCACTACGACACATACGGGCCAATTCGTACCCGCCGAAAGGTATAGTAGGCCGGGTACGTATATTCGTTCTAGTCAAGGTCATGCTTTATGCTGAAATCACTTGATGGCCTTAAACCAATTAAAAGGTACGGTTATGTGATATTACTCATAAACATTTCAATTTTAGCACGTTCACAAGTCACAAATCTGGAAATAATCTGGAAATGTCCACTAACTATTAATTACCCAACCTCCATTTGAACTGGACGCTGGGAAAGAAACAAATGGGAAAATACCAATATCCCACCCCTCATGTTTCATGGAGTAGGGCATAGAAATTATATATATAAGAAGATTTGATGAACATGCAGAACTGAAACCCATTTTAATCGATAGCTGGTCATTTTTACTAGTCATTCGATAAATTGGATTGGATTATATAAACGTCTTCATTAATCACATCATTTAAACTATACACTAATCATTGTGCTATTCAGAACAATTCAACAATACGTTCGGTTATACATCAATATTCTGCCTATCAAAGTTGACGTCAATTCCATTTCCTGAAAAGTTCAAAATTCTGTAAAACAGGACAATGGCACACATTAAGACACGACTGCAGCAAGAAAATGAGCTAAATATTAAATTTGTATCCTTTTTCAGTGTAATATATAATTAATACTCGACTTTGCCAAAATTAATTATTTGCTACGATATTTTCTCATCAACATGAAAAGTTTTGATGACAACCGTTTTGACACTTATGGCTAAATTAAAATGTCACTTTCGGCCTCTCTATTCTATATCGGTGTTAAGTCAGTGGATAGCTTGATTTTGATATCACGTTTATTGTTGAAAGGACAGAAGTACACCACTGACTTGATAAAATGTCAGCAGGAGTCAGAGCGCCCATCGGGAAGAATTGGTCGCTAATGAAATGTCAGAAGGCACCAAGTCAGGTGTGTGTGGGTGTGTGGATTCAAAAGCAGACGACACTCACAATTGCGTTGGATTCAGACGACACTCACAATTCTGTTGGATTCAAAGTTAAGAAATAGGAAATCTCTTAGTTTTGTAGAAATTATGCTTTGTAGGATCACAAAAATCATAAGATGTTCAGATGAAAATCATAGCTTTGCATGTATGAGATTCAAATATTTCGGAGCATACGACAGAATTTCTGACATCTTTACCACTTATATTTCTAACGCTATTGTTCTCTGTATCCAAGATATGTACTACAGGAAAATAACCCTACAACTTGTGTCCATGACCTTGAATCATCTGAACAAAACTTACATATACTGACCTGGAATTGTTAACAACATGTTGGATGGAAAATTCCAGTTGGTAATTCATAAGTCATCATAATTCTAATTAATTAGAATCAATATAAATTAATCCCTGATCAACAATTAATCTCATACAATGGTTGATAATTTCTTCAAATTAAAATGGTTGATGCAGTCTGAGTCTTTATATTCAAATATAATCTCTATCCATTTCTTGGAATTTTTGCACTTTGTATGAAGTCTTTGATAAGCAATACTTGACACATATATCCTAGACGTCTGAGTAACAAAAGGTCAATCTTGAGAAATTCAGGACAGGAGTCGACCACACCAGTGAGTTTATAATCTGTCGTACGTCACAAACCAGGCCACACCAACTAAGGGGGCTACAAAGTATGAATTCTTTTGTTGGTATATTTTGAGTGTAATTTTCTTCGTGTTATTTCACAATATAAATCCACTTGATAAAAACCAGGGATCATCGCAAAGCTTGGATTCTCCATTTGTTTTGCCATCCTGTCAACATTTCTTTTTAGGTCATATATGACACAAGGATTTAAAAAAAAATTAATTCTGTGTTCCTTTTTCACCACTAAAACACACATATATTCTGAAAATTGACAAAAATTGAAACTCTACGACCATTTAAGTTGAATAGCCATTAGAAAGTTTCCAAAAATGAAATGCTCATTTACCAATAGATAATCATTTTGTTAAAAATGATCAACTTTTAATTGCAGGCTGCATGATGACTATGGAAACACTGTTTTAAATAATGATAGTGTTTCACAATCCATATCTTTAAAACAAAAATAAGAAATAATGTTGCACTACGTACACAAAGTTGTAAATTTTAGAAAGTGCTTTTTTTTCTCTCTCTGTAAAACCAGATGTCCAGTTAGATCCAAATTAAGTTCCACTTTCAGTAAAGTTTGAAGAGATTCTGTTGACTAATTTTTTATGTACATGAACAAGTAAATGCTTTCAAAGAAGACAAATATTTAAATTTCCAAAATGCACAATGAAATTTGCCAGTATTTCTTGTTTATAGATTTTCAATCAATTCATGCTTCTGACACAAATTTCTTCCGACAAATCCTCACTAATATCACTTGCTCCTTGACATTTCTCCTGTTGACAAACGCCTGCTTAGATTTCACCTGAAATTGACCACCCTAATTTTTAAGGAAGCATGTTGGGCGCGGTTTCTGCGGTCGCCATCTAACACATAACAACCTATCAGCTGTGTCGCTTTTGTCCCTTTTCAAGGACTTATCTGTGTCGTTGGTCAACAATGCTGTGTCAACACTCGCTGATAACACCAAACAGTCGACACACAAATCGTCACTTCCCGGTTCCATTATATTGGACAAACTGTCCCTTTAATGTCTAAATCCCACTCTCCAAAAGGTCAGTTCAATTAATGCCCACCTTGGACAAATAGTTCTGTTCATTATATCGGTTCAGATCAGTGTTACTAAATAGTAATTCAAATGTACATTTACTTTAGAAATCAGAATCTGTTGTTGTCAAATAGTTTTGTTGAATTTTAAATAACATATTAAGATTGTGGAGTAAAAATCTTTATAATATTTCTCATTATCACATCAATTTCATTTTGCTCCATCAAATGTTAAACTGTCTTTCTTGGATGTAATTTTTGTTTTAATGACGTGTTTAAAGAAATGCCAATAAACAATTAATTAAATTAACAATCGTTATGAAACTTAAAAGATGTACACTCAATATCAGAAGTACATCAACCATTATTATTTGATTATTCATGCGTCATGATTTCTTTGTCTCAACTATCAAAAAGCTTTCAGAAATGAAGAAAACATTAGTGTGTTTATTGAATTGACAAGGAAATCTCTGCCAACATTCTTTTTACGCAGACATTGGACATTTCTACAACCTCTCTCCCAGCGAAGTTCTTTGGCAAAACCACAAATGCAATAAACATGAAATATATCCACCTTTCACAGAACCAAACAACTCCATGTCGCTTTCTTCTTGACATGGCATTGGAACTTTCATAGAGACTATATTATAGACAATTTACATACAAGATAGGACAAAATGGGAAGGGTATTTTATTAGAATACATTTTATATCATAACTTATCAATATTCCAGATATTTGAGAAAATATAATTATCAAAATATCCTTGGATTTAGAAGTGTTATAGGACAAACAGAAATTGAGTTGTCCAGGTATTGGCCTGAAAATGTATTTATGACCCTTACCTGACTGTTAAGTCTATAAAATATAGACTCCGGTAAGTTTTAATAACTGGCATTCCAGACATATAACTAACATATTTAAGGTTTACTTATCATAATAAATGTCACTTCAGACATTACAAACTGGCCATAGATAAGACAGATTTATAATAAGATGGAGCGAAATGAATTTTCTAAGGAAAGCGCCAAGAACAATCTAATCTAATACAATAACTGAGCTTGTCAACAACTTGATGTCTAGTAAACAACTGTAATACAGATGTAAACACACAGTAATGTTTCGATGAACACCCAACCACGGCTATTGTTCCTGTTTAAATAGACTTATCATTATTCAACAAACTTCAGAATTTTCATTCAACCTTTTGATAGCATAGAGGCGGCCCTGGGAGATGACCATGGATGGCTGTGGTCATCTCGCGGGAGTTGGTGGTAATTACCTCTCCTAGGGCATTGTTTATAAAGGTTTGTAAAAAAGTTGGCAAATCTTATCGAAGAAGCCAATCACAATCTTACAAATCTAATAATCCATTTTAAAAACAGGAGTTCATTCAAGGAATCGTTTTGTCTGCATCTGTCCCAAAATACAACATACACAACTAGGCGCCACCAAAAGAACAGACTGGACAATTCAAAATGTGATTAGCTTATATATATATATATAATCACATGGTAAGTGACATGATTATTCATTTCTAATTTGCTGCAAAACCTGTGATAATATCTTCTCTAACATGGATGGGTCGGAAGAGAATGAAATACATGAAAATTCTATAACATTTTGTAAAATTATAGTTGGATACAAAATTATTTATCTTGATTTTGAAAATTGTCATTAAACTCTGTCAGATTAGCCTGATCAGTTTTTTAAACAGCTTAGCCCAGTCTGTCAAATAGTAAAATAATCACAAATAATTTGCATGATAATTTTCAGTCTTGGTGATATGTGTTTGTTAAAAGAGTTTCAAACTAGGGGGAGATAATCTAGAATTAGAACTTGTGTAAGAAAATATTATCAAAAACTTATGGTTTGGAGAGTATTAAAGGTCTTTCTAGTGGTAACAAGAATTGTTTACTAATGGAAGGACAGAAAGGCAAAAGGAACATGGATCACAAAGTTTGATTTCAAATGCCAAATATCTTTGGTAAACTATAATGAATCTACCTTCAAAACTAAAATTACCTATATGAACTAATATCATATATGACGCTTTCTTGTGACTCGCATAAACACTTACTTTTAACCTTGAACAAGACAATTTAGTGATTCCAATATGAAACTTTTATTTGCAATAGACAGACTAAATAAGCATCAAAATGACAGATCAACATGTTAATGTACAGATAAAGTCACCACAAACTGAACAAACCCTTCATAAATCTTCAACCTACGATGACAAGGCCTAGGTCGACAGTCTGGCCCTTCTTGGCCAACAAACCAATGTTCTAAGTATCGGCCTATCTACTGAACCATCACCCTCAACTTCATAAAATATTCTGAACTGATCATTACAAATTTCATGAATATGGGTTGTAAAAACATATTAGGGATCAATTCAAAGTTTTTAAAAAATTGGAAAGTGGTATTGAAATTTGTTTGAACATTTTTTTGTTTAAATCAAATGTCAAACTCTCTCCTATACCATACCTCTAAAATTTCTCCGAAAAGAACACAATCAAGTTGAGGATATATTTTATGAAGTTTAATGAAATCTGCTTTAGTTTTATATATTCAATTAAATATAGAAATGTCTACTGATATATTCTACCACTAAGTTCTTTCAAAAGGCAGAGCATATGAATTAAGTCTGAGAATGGCAAAAGTCTAAAAAAATTAATCAAAACATTTTCAGTATTCATACGCTTTTCAGCATTACACTATTTATTATAAAACCAATTAATATCTTGCTTAATGGCATTATAAATCATTTTTTCGTCATGATGAAAAGTACATAATATTAAGTTAGAACGGCAATTTTATAGTTACTATTCCACAACTTTATCACTACTTTTTATTTCACTGGATGCAGGCAAAAACATTGACTTAGAAAAAGTAAAATCAGATTTTTTTCTGAGAGAATCTAGAAACAATACAAAATTACCTTTTGTTCTGTGTAGTTCCTCTGGGACATTTGCATAAAAAGCGGGTCGGAAAAAGTCCGGCTCAGAGTTAATTCTACCTGACCTCATTCCGAGTTTTTAAATTGTCCTAAATGGAAAACTTGCACTTTAAATCCAGAATCGTAAAATCGTTTGAATTTGTGACGCATACACAGTACAATACTTGTCCTAGATCTGTATTGTATATTCCAACAGTAGAGCGAAAACGAGCTTGGTTCTGGAGTGAAGCCAGCGTATCATCCAATTAACTAATTAACGATGTTTGGTTACCTTTAAAAGTTTCAACCTTTTAATTACATTAGCATTCATCCCCTTGGAAACACTCAAAGAGAACAGTTCCACGATGTTCGATTCGAGAGGCTGCAAATCAATGATGTTTAGTTCACATCGAAATTGATTTTAATGTTCTAACTGTGCTCACAATTCTATCAGCAAAGTCGTCTACGTAACTGATGCAGGCTATCAGACAAACAGGTGAAAGGTTATAGGCCAAAGGTCATACCACTCGGGGCGGTGAGCAGGACATCACAGCGCGAAACTGACCCATTGTCATGGCAACTGTCTGCGAATTGTCTCTCACCTTCATCCTTCTATGCCGAAAATTGCCTCACAATCGTTAACGCAACAAAATATGTCTCAATAGACAACAGTTACTTTGCTGAGAAGCACTTCTGCAGCTGTCAGTTTATAAAATCTATATCGGAGAATTAATCAACCTGTCTAAAACAATGATCGTATAGCTAATGCATGTAGCTCCAGTGTACTCATAATTCCCACAATGCAGCAAAATGTATTTGATAATTAGCAATTGGGCGAATGTTGCTGTTGAGCGTACAATGTTGAGTCCTACATTTCAGGAAACTCCTTGTGTCACATATTCCATTATTGGAAAATTTCTGGTTGAATGATACATAAAACGTCAATCTCCAGAACATCAGAAAATGAAATAGTTGCGTAACTCTTAGCTGTGGTACGGACACAAACAGGTACATCGATGAGATACTCGATATAAAAGTAATGATATATTAAACATCAGAAGTCCTCGATCCAACAGTGTCCTGGTCAGAAAGAAGTGGGTCAGGAATCAAATGGACATATCAACCTAATCACCGAAGGCTCACTGCTCACAACACAAAAACCTGATGACAATATGATGACAACTGATTAAATATCTTTTTTGTTAAAGGCCCATCAGCGGCGTTTACAACATGAAGTCCTCAACGAGGATACACAGTGACGAGCTGTAGCTGTACTGTGGATCTACTATATACACGCACCTCGATTACATGTACTCATTAGTATTATTGAACGAGTTGGAACAGCAGATCAGAATCAGTCATATTTAGGCAGATTAATCCGACAGGTAATAATACCGTGTGGACACGCTATCCAATACTGAACTACTGATACATGACTACCGTTCGTGGCTGACTTATCCTCAGAAGGCCTACTAAAAATTATCAGATGACATACCTATGTGTCTGATCTCCCTACAGTACTACAGGCTTATGTAAATAAGGCAGTGTTTTTCTATTAGGGTTAAGTATCACAGGGTCACTTTATGGTCATTAATGGTCAAAAAGGTTAAATCATCAAGCTGATAAGATTTCTTAAATTATTATTATGAAGAAGAAGAATTAAAAGCAATAGTGGTCATCTAAAGCTAAAATACCTTTTAATAATTTAAATGAGTCAAACCTGTCTATAAAGACTACCCAAGGGACAGAGAGGAAATGGTATTTATAACAAAGTGGTCTTTTAATACAGAGTTATAATTGTGCTAAAATTGACAATTTGGTTCCCAAAGAAAGAGGTCTTCTTAAGCAGGTGGTCTTTATACAGAGGTAGCCACTAAGACAGGTTTTACTGTATTTGATTTCATTTATTTTAAAGGTGCAGGCATAAAATTTAAACAAAACAACGTCAATAATTGATTACATAGTCCTAAGCATTATTCTGAAATTTAGCAATTTTTATGGATGATAAGAAATTTGAGGTCAGTAAATAGGTCAAAGGTCAAGGTCAGTAGTCTAATTTAAAGACCATAAAAATATCTTTTCAGAACATTGACCTGTCTTTGAAGAAAAATAAAATGTGGCAAACTGTATAACAGAATACCGATCAATACTAAAGCAATATTTAATAGTTTTACCAACTTCTTAAAAAAAAAAAAACTTTAATACTTAAACCATCACTTTTAATGTCATTTTCATATAATCCTAAACCCTAAAGCCATATTTTGAGACAATAAACACAAGACAACAAGCTACAGATGAAATAAAACAATAGTTAACATTTTTTTTAAGGAATACAGAGTCTTTCTTGGGTTGGAATATACAGTTCACTGCAAAAAAACCCAGAATAACAGCATTTAGTACTTAACAAGTTATGAGCGAGACAGACCATATACTGCTTGTGCTGAAATATTGATGTCTACTGGAAATATACCAACATGTTCCATACAAGTTTACAGCCGACACATGATTATTGGCTGACGATAAAATGGAAACACCAAAACTTTGCTGCAATCCTCGCTGAAAAACTCCTCCAATGAATTACATCCAAGACAGCAATGGCCTCTGACATTAGTTCAAGTCAAGGTCATTCATTTGATGATGTTGCTGCAAAATGGCAGTGATAGAACTTTGAAGTATACCAGTGACCTTGAGTGCCAATCAAGGTCATTCATTTCTGGAGGTCACAATTTTTTATCTCAAATGATTAAACTTGAGTTATGTCTGTGTCCTTGAGTTCATGTCAAGGTCATATCTTTGTTTATTTTATATTGTTGAAGTGAAACACTTGGAGCAATAAATAAATCTCTGTGAAGACCAACATATTTGCTTGTACTAAACAGAAAGCCATTTCATCGATATGTGTGAACAGTCTATGTGGTGGATTTGTGATCGTTTTATGTCCCATTTACAGCCAGGGTTATTTAAGTACGAGGTTTGTAGGTAGAGGACATTTTGAGAAACTGGAGGGGGAAAAAAAAGACCAATAATATAGCTATACAGTACCTTTGTACAGTTCTTTTAATATAAGGCTTTGGAGTTATATGACCCAAAGTTATGAGCCATGCAGTCTTAGATTGTGAATTTTAACCATTAGGCCACTACAGTAAATATTCAAATTCTAAGTTAGACACTAATTGTCATATTTCATCTTTTTGACTCTTGTCAGAAAGTCATGGTCAAAGAAAATAAAACAAATCTATCATTATCTATGCATCACACATATTCAATGTTATAATTACACAATTATTTAAGTCAATGAAATAAAAGTTAATGTCTGATGAGGGATATGAATGTTATAATATAATCACTCTTTTGGTCTATTTTCAACTCAACAACTGTAAAATTTCTATAAAATATTTTTTTTAAAATCAAGATGACATTTCTGGCAAAGTTTATCATTATTTGCAATTACAAGAACATCAGATGAGATGTTGCTCTGCGAATTGCTGAATCACCCTGCAGACCATTTGGAATCCTGCTGAGGAGATCGGAAACCACATATCCCATTCACCGCCACAAAGGGCTCAACTACCCCGATTCTTTATTTGTACACATAACATTGACCTAATTTGTACTTAAGGTACACCACAAACCTTTCATCTTATCACACAGTTTGTAGAGTTCTAGTCTACAGTATTTCAACACCCTCTTGTCATTCTGTACAAGTATATATACACAATCAATTTCATCAGGTTTATATCACCAGGTAGGTGGTTCTGTGGTTTCATCAAGACATTTTGTTGAATTTCAATGTAAAATGCAACAAAAATTTCTTTAAGTTTGCCTTAATTATCATGCAAATGACAATAGAACAAACATATATCACTGCGGCATATTACGGCATAATCTTTCTCCCCCTCCACCTCTCCTCCCTATATGAAATAAGGTTGGAATGAGTTTGTTTATAACAAAAAGTGAAGTGATTTTGTACAGGTCTTCAGAAGTTCATTATAACCAGTATTTTACTGTGGGTAACCTTTTTGCTAGCTCCAATGCATTCTTTGACTATAGGGCATAAAACATTCAAATTGCGTACATGCAAACTTCTTGATCCACAAGACACTTTCTACAAGTGTTCTACATCTCCCTTTGTAGACACACAGAACAATGGCAGCCAGAAAGGACAAATTTATGTTGTGTAAAAGTGCATCGTATTTACTTTGTTTGTCGGGTAAACATCAGAAATTGTTCTTCTCTTTGATTCAGTAGACTTGCCAGTAAATCTACAACTATAGCCTTGAATAGCCGTCACTCAATATGCTTTTTTATTGCTATTGTATGCAAGAGTCTCTTAGAACTTCTTAAAACATGTGACAAAGTTTGCTTTGAAACAACTATTGCTGAAAATCTGTAAATACATCTACAGTTCCTTCATATTATCTGTAAATACATCTAGAGTCCCTTCATATTATCTGTAAATACATCTAGAGTCCCTTCATATTATCTGTAAATACATCTACAGTTCCTTCATATTATCTGTAAATACATCTACAGTTCCTTCATATTATCTGTAAATACATCTACAGTTCCTTCATATTATCTGTAAATACATCTAGAGTCCCTTCATATTATCTGTAAATACATCTAGAGTCCCTTCATATTATCTGTAAATACATCTACAGTTCCTTCATATTATCTGTAAATACATCTACAGTCCCTTCATATTATCTGTAAATACATCTAGAGTCCCTTCATATTATCTGTAAATACATCTAGAGTCCCTTCATATTATCTGTAAATACATCTAGAGTCCCTTCATATTATCTGTAAATACATCTAGAGTCCCTTCATATTATCTGTAAATACATCTAGAGTCCCTTCATATTATCTGTAAATACATCTACAGTTCCTTCATATTATCTGTAAATACATCTACAGTTCCTTCATATTATCTGTAAATACATCTAGAGTCCCTTCATATTATCTGTAAATACATCTAGAGTCCCTTCATATTATCTGTAAATACATCTACAGTTCCTTCATATTTTAATAAGAACCTGAAAATCATAAATCTTTAATTTAAAGTTATAGAATTCACAGGTTTTACCGATGACTAATTATTGCAGCTTCTTAATTCAAAGCAGGAATAATTCGCCTTAAAATTTACCAGAAAAAGTTCATTCATCATAATACAAAATGAGCAATTTTTTTCAATACAGTGAGCATTAATTTGAAAATGACTTGTTATAAATGAGTATATTTACCTGTATTACCTGGCTGTACAGGTAAGGTGATTAATTAGAATAGATTACCAGAAATACCTGTGGTAACGACCTATAATCAATCACACCTGTCTAACCCAGCAGGTAAACGTTCGAGTGACCTAGTCATCAAACGGCTGGGAAGACTTCTCGACTTTGTAGAAATATTTACCTACTGAATTCTTACCTGCTAATGACCAGGCATGAAGTCAATTTTCGTGAATATATAAACTTTTTTAACAATAGTCTACTTTTTTAATATTGACAGTTGGTACAAATACAATGAGTGCCGGTAGCCAATTCACTTGCTTTAACTACACACACTTACTTCAGCGTAATACAAGTATATCTGATATGTTGGAATGTGGTATTTGCAAATTTCAATAACATTTTCACATTCAAACCGCAAAATAATTTACTAGTTATTTCAGCCATTTAAGATAAAAGAAAACTCTTTTAAAGGTCTACAAATTTGTGTTAGAGCTTTCTTGAATAATACCTAGCAAAATAATTTCTATATTTAGAAATACTATATATGGCGTACCTGTACTGGTAATTGTAATCATGACCTCATGCTTAAGTATGACAGTTTTGCCTTAAATGGACATTATGAGGTCTCCAGGATATAATAAATATCAAAAACAAATATCAAAAAGATAGTTTGTTGCATGTATATCCCAAAACATTCCATATATTCTGAAAAATGATTATACATATATACAAATCAGTGTAAAGAGCAATGATTTTTTTTTCAAAATAAAAGATCTTATTACAATTTCAACATTTAAGAAAGTTGAGAAGAGTTTTAAGTATTTACCTCTGCGAATGGAGAACTCATTTGGCAGGGAGTAAAACCTTTCGTGTCTGAACATCCGCCCGGCCATGTTGTGTCTGATATTACATGTGTTGATCCAATAATATCTTTAAGATCAATGGTTACATGCCTTGTATAGACATTGATTAAAATCTTAGGCTCGATTAATGATAATTCTCGCCTTGAATACACAAACCATTAGCCACTGAATGGAGGCGAGTTGTCGAGATTATACTAGTATGACACAAACAGAACTCCAAAGCAGTAGACCGAATCCTACCATTTTCCGTGTCATTTAGTTTGTGCCAATACATATTAAATGTCTCCGTTGCAGGTTTCTGTCAATCTGGGTAGAGTTCTACACATGTACTTCGGCTCAGAACAGTCGATTTAATCACCAAAAGTGATCCCGTAACACTCTCCCAAATAACGGCTCTCGACTATGATGAATGTGCTGTTGTTGTACTACCAGCGATTACGTATATATAGAACTCTATGTATTACCGTGCTGACAATTCTGAAATGCCAGTCACAGGAAAGCCATTGATCTTTAAATGGTATTGTATCGGTATGATCAACTTCATATATTAACTTAACTCAAGAGTCATTAAATTTAATTATCACAAGTTTAAAGCTATAGTTGAATGTTCTAGCTACAAGGGTCATTATTCACCACAAATCCTGAGTTTCAAGGTCATTTAACAGAAATCCAGCTTCAAGGTCATTCCATACAAATCCAGTTTCAAGGCCATTTGCCACAAAATCAAGCTTCAAAGTCATTTGCACACAAAATCAAGCTTCAAGGTCATTTGCACACAAAATCTAGCTTCAAGGTCATTCAACATAAAAATTATATAACCACAAAATCTTCATTGCATTGATGCTATTCACTGTGAAACTCCTGACTTTGTGATCATTAACAATGGAATAAAACATCAGGGTCAGTCACCATAAAATCCTATTTCAAGTTCATTATCTGTGAACTCCATCTAAAAGTGCATTTGTCACAAAATTCTACCACAAAGATCAATCAGCAAGAAAAGTTAATAAGATATCATCTATTGATCTTCAAGGTTGCTCACTGAATAAAGCACATTAAAGTTACTTCCGTTTTTTTCTTCTTCAAATCTTTTGAAGATTATTCTTAAAAGATAACTTCAAGCAGAAATGCAGGAATTTGCGCGTCCATTATCTGAGGATTTCCAAAACACAAGGTAAAGAATAGACTTCGTAATCCCACTGTGGTTAATAAATTATCCAGACATTTCAAATAATTGTCTCACACACCGCAAAAAAATAATACAAACTTAAAGATAAAAGTGGGAAATGAAGATCATCAAAATACTATTACATCTCCATTCCTGGAAATCCAAGGTTTAATTTAATTCCCACACAACAAAAGGAAGAAACAGCTCTCCAATTGTCTCCTGGTCCAGAATTCTTGAAACCTAATCTCTGTGTGGGCTTATCGCACAGACGACTAATCTCTACCAAAGATCAACGTAGCTGCATCAAAAATGCCTCAATGTGATAGTATGTTGTCATATTTGAAGTATTAAGACATCTGTTTTACCTGGCTCGTTGTGTCCTCGTTACAATTAGGTTACCTGTGTGAAGTTTGGTAACAGGCCGATACGCACCACATCACCAATCTCATTAAACATGCAGACGTGTCAAACGAGACATTTCTAGGATTATCAATAGAAGACTGTTTCACTCGCCTGTGTAACCTCGGAAGGTGCGAGGAGTTTGTATAAGATAGAGTCACTCAGTAAACTCGTTGTAGTATATATATATATACTATCATCTGGAGAAGCTTTAAATCATTCTTATAAACTACTGCTTGATAAAGCTAAATCAGCAGATCCTTATATAAATATATTTAACAGTCTGATGATGCTAACTTCGCCAATCTTATAGATGTTAACTCAGCTAACCTCTGTTCACTTTAGCCTGACAAAGTAAATTCAGCTAACCTCTGTACACTTAAGACTGACAAAGTAAACTCAGCTAACCTCTGTACACTTTAGACTGACAAAATAAACTCAGCTAACCTCTGTACACTTTAGACTGACAAAGTAAACTCAGCTAACCTCTGTTTATTTAAGACTGACAAAGTAAACTCAGCTAACCTCTGTTCACTTTAGACTGACAATGTAAACTCAGCTAACCTCTGTTCACTTTAGACTGACAAAGTAAACTTAGCTAACCTCTGTTCATTTTAGACTGACAAAGTAAACTCAGCTAACCTCTGTACACTAAAGACTGACAAAGTAAACTCAGCTAACCTCTGTACACTTAAGACTGACAAAGTAAACTCAGCTACTCTCTGTACACTTAAGATGGACAAAGTAAACTCAGCTAACTTCTGTAACTTTAGACTAACAATGTAAACTCAGCCAAGGTCTGTACACTTTATACTGACAAAGTAAACTCAACTAACCTCTGTACACTAAAGACTGACAAAGTAAACTCAGCTAACCTCTGTACACTAAATACTGACAAAGTAAATTTGGCTAACCTCTGTACACTTAAGACTGACAAAGTAAACTCAGCCAACCTCTGTACACTGAAGACTAACAAAGTAAACTCAGCTAACCTCTGTTCACTTTAGACTGACAAAGTAAACTCAGCTAACCTCTGTTCACTTTAGACTGACAAAGTAAACTCAGCTAACCTCTGTTCACTTAAGACTGACAAAGTAAACTCAGCTAACCTCTGTTCACTTTAGACTGACAAAGTGAACTTGGCTAATCCTTACACTATACTACTGGAAATGCAGACTCAACTAATCCTTGTGCTACTCTCTGATGACGCCAACTTAAAGGACTACAAAGGGACTACCTAAGCAAGGTAAATACAGATTTTAATCCAGTTACGTGGAGAGTGCACTGACACCCAATATTCTCACCATCATTGTTTGCGGTAATAGAGATTCTGGTACACACTAAGATTATCGGTAGCTCAGTCAGACTACACAGTACGATATTCTCATTTGCTGTTGGCGCCTCGTCACTATATATTTTCTATATGATCTCAATATAAAGGCCCTAGGAAGTCAATCCGAAAGTACTTGGCTATAAAAAGTCATCGAGATATGGCCTGATCGTCTTGTAATATCATCGTAACAGTTGATGAAGGATCAATATCACTTAAGTCCTGAAGCTCAAGCTTACCTTATGAGGCTGAGAGACGAACACTATTTCTACCACATAACAGATGCTTTTGGTTTTAATCTCGCTCCGATTAGTTTCTCGGTCACAATTTCCACCTAATCACGTCCACATATCCCGTTACATATTGGTTTGGGGCGATTAATCACGTCCACATATCCCGTTATATACTGGTTTGGGGCGATTAATCACGTCCACATATCCCGTTATATATTGGTTTGGGGCGATTAATCACGTCCACATATCCCGTTATATATTGGTTTGGGGCGATTAATCACGTCCACATATCCCGTTATATATTGGTTTGGGGCGATTAATCACGTCCACATATCCCGTTATATATTGGTTTGGGGCGATTAATCACGTTACTATCATGCAATACAATAATTATTAGTTTTGTTTCCAATTCTCACGCCGCACGGTATCATCACTGGAGCATTGTCTCCCCTGAATTCCCAATGTGGTTTAGCAGCTTCCTGGTGTCGTCTGCCAAACATTCCAGTATGTCAAGACACATACACTATAGAATTCAGTATATTTGTCAAGGTGAATTCTACATCATTTACATTTCACACTTAACAAATTGTTCTCCGCTCAAAAGTCAAGACACCTAATGTATCGATTGTGATAAATTAAGAGCCCAAATGTAAACTTTTTAAATATCCACCAAAACAAGGAGTTGTGTGTTATGTTCTCAAGTGTCCACCTTCAGGTCCAAATTCTTGTAGATTTTCCACGTAGTCTCCTATTATCTTTGCGGAATGTCAACTGAAAATCTGGAGTACCAGAAGTCTTCTTAAAAGGCCAACTAAAAATTCCAAGTCCTAGCTTTTAAACTTGCAGAGTGTCCAACTTTAATTTGGAGTACCTGTCTTTCCAGGTGTCCGGCTAAAATTCAGAGTTCTTTTTCACTTTTCTTCTTATAATCTAAAATTAGGAGTTCCAGTGAATTTCTATAGCCTTTCCATGTGTCAACCTAAAATCCAAAGGACCAGTAGCTTTTCCAATTAAGTTTCCAACTGAAATCCGGATCCCATGTATATTTTCCAAGCGCCCACCTGAAGTACGGTGCACCTGTAGATTTTTCTATTGTCCGCTTAATCTCTGATGTACTATTAGAATTTCAAAATGTCCACATTTAGGAGCTGGACTATTTTTTTACCCCCTAACCCGACTGAAAAACTCCCCCCTACTCGTCAGTGATGACTGATATGATCGTTCACTCTCAATACCTTTGGGACCACATAACCACATAATTTGGTGTTATGGTCATCGGTCTGGTGACCAATCAGAAAAGCCATTCTTGACCACTGGCTAAAATACCTATGTATGGTAATGGGGTATAGGGAATGTTTGCTATTGAGCGGTCAGACTTTTAGCCTGAAGCACAGTACTGTCCGGTAACCTTCGTATGGTCAACTTAATCTTATCATCTAAAACACCTTTAAAGTCATATATTAGTGCTACAAGGCCTAAATAAATAATCAAATGCGAAGAAATTATTTCTCAATGAATAAGAAATTTATTGTCTGCCGCCTTTCGTTAAATGATAATTTGGTGCGTGAAGTTTTGTTAAACTGACCAACAGTCAGTCAAGCTGTGTAAGATTTACGTAGACTTTGAAGTGGACAGACGAGACTCTATTATGTCAACTGTATTTGTTTTTACTTAAGTGATAAACCAATAATCAGACAAGAAGTCATCAGACAGAAAACAAGCACAAGATTTATGTAACATCTCCATTTTCAGAGGCGTTCTATACGAAAGGACCCAGTTGTGTCAATTTACAACCGAAAAAAGAAAGAAAGATAGAAAACATCTCTTCTTCAATCCTGTCTTCTTCTTCCTATGATAATGAAAATTTATATGCGCTAATATCTTTCTCCAAAAGACAGGACCAGAACAGATATCGGATAACAAATTTTTTGTTTCTCGTTTCTCTTTCTCCCCCCTCCCCCCTTTTAAACTGTTTAATAGCAGGGGCATACAATTCTTGCTATCTGTTCCTGGGAGCATGCTATTACCTATCAGTAATTCTGTACCTGTATTAGCATTAGTGTACTTCTGTCCCTAAGGCCATTGGTGATCTGTCTGGAGATCTGACTGATATAACACTGACCACTAACATATTGCACACATTACCAACGGGGTTAACAAGTACAGCCAAGTGCAGTTACTAATTACCCTGTATAGAGAGTGAGAGAGATGTCCTGATACTCGACTTATAGCCACTATGACCTCTAGGGCACTGGGGTCAAGAGTCAACATTCTACCATAAGCACTAGATTCTACATTTGGTCATGGTGACCAATGCAAATGGTTAAGGTGCCTAACATTTTACCACCTTCCATTTGTGATTTTAGTGATGTTAAATCCTTACTAAGACCTTTATATTCAGTCTTGCTATAACCAAGTGGTAAAGGTGTCTGATATTCTATCACTAGCCCTTCACCTCTGGATTTTGGTGGCTTGATATTCTATCACTAGATTTTGGTGGCTAAGTAGTTAAGGTGTTGTTTGACATTCTATCATTAGCCCTTCACCTCTGGGTCATGGTGGCTAAGTGGTTAAGGTGTCTCGACATTCTATCACTAGCCCTTCACCTCTGGGTCATAGTGGCTAAGTGGTTAAGGTGTCTCGACATTCTATTACTAGTCCTCCACCTCTGAGTCATGGTGGCTAAGTGGTTAAGGTGTCTCGACATTCTATCACTAGCCCTCCACCTCTGGGTCATGGTGGCTAAGTGGTTAAGGTGTCGACATTCTACCACTAGCCCTCCACCTCTGGGTCATGGTAGCCATGTGGTTAAGGTGTCTGATATCCCATCATTAGCCATCCACCTCTGGGTCACAGTGACTGAGTGGTTAAGGTGTCTGACATTCTACCACTAGCCCTCCAGCTCTGGGTCATGGTGGCTAAGTTGTTAAGGTGTCTGACATCACACACAGTCACTTAATTGACTATCAAATTCAGTAGTCGTCAAACCTACATTCAATCGTGTGTTTAATGTTCAGTTAAGATCTGATATTGTTCAACATCTCAATAAATTGTTCTTGTTAAACATGTGATCTTCTCCCCCCCCCCCCATCTTTTAAGAAAATGAGCCCTTATATCAAACAATAGACATCTTAAAACATGACAGATCTCTACTTTGCCACTTCATGGCTGGTCAGAGACAGCGAAAACCAGTACACCGATGACATGGTCCAACGTTACACAATATTACCCCGGGGCCACGGACTTGTATTTGTATACTGTTAATTAACCTTGATAAACAATGATCAGTCAATAACAGATGGGCTTTATTTACTGTTGAAACTGAATTATCTTGGTAGGGTGAACTCCAAATAATGTAAATGTATTTTCAGACAAACAGTAGTCTAGCTACCTCGATTGGTAGAATTTGAGATACTTTCAAAGACAAAGATTTCCATCTCAAACTTGACATTGATATTTGTTTTTTTGACCATATATAAGTAGCAAAATAAAAATTTCAAGATCTGACATTACTTGAAATATGATGACAGTAATCCAATATGAAATAGACTATAATGTTGTAGATTTCTTTAGAAATTTTGCATGTCTAATTATACTTAGCAATTGATCAACCTCTGTGTAAAATCCAAAATGTCCTACTTTCTGTGTTAATATTAAAAGGTGTAAGTGACAAACCATTGTAATGGTTTTTTGTGTGTGTAGATTTGTGTGTGTGTGTGTGTGTGTAGATAGGCATGTTTTACATATATATACACACACAGGAATTTATCCATTCTACATTGGCTAACCAAGGTATAGTACAAAGTATAGTACCTACAACTGATCACGCAAGGTAAGTAACTGTAGCACTTCAATCCTATCAAATCAGATGGAGGCTTCAGACGAAGTTATAGTGAAAAGTTATATCCCTGCTACGTAATATCATCAACAGTTCTTTCTGGCATAGACTGAACATGACAAAGATATTTCCACCTACAGTGTGTGCTTTTAGATCAATTTCTTTTATTTTACATCTCAATAACAGCCAGGATGATTTAAAGACATGCCAGGTTTAGGTGGAGAAAGCCACAGTATCCGGAAAAAACCAGTACCCAGCGGCTGCCTCACATAGGTTTCTAATTTGCCACTGAAAGGTGGAGGCTAGTTGCAACTTCACCACTTGGCCAAAACATGTATGAAAACTTGTGTAACTATATTAAATTCCATCACTTTTTGTAGACGTACATAATATTTTTATTACTTCTTGATCTTGGTATCAAATTAAAGGATCACAAAGTAGTTTGGAGAAACTTTACAAAACTTAGGTTAATTTACTGATCTCTTCAGGTACATTTTGTCTTTCTTTCCTGGTCAAATCTAAGCATGCTATGATTTTCCCATGTCTTCTTGTTTAATTTAATCAATGGGGTCAATAGATGGATTTCAGATCAAAGTCAAGGGTTGGATAATGTATCTATATATATACAGTTACACTATAAGTTGGGCTTTTTGTCTAAAATATACAGTCAGACCATCAAACACTGGCTGGATACAAACAAACAGATCAGCCGAATGATCAACCTATAAATTCAAGAATCACTCCTCTTCCCTTCTACTTTCAGTCTTCTTCCCAAAGACTCAAATCACAAACCCCGAGGTTCAGGTATCATTGTACCTGGTCATTAGCGATTGCCAGAATCGCTGTATTTTATGTATAGGACTTACCTCTAATGTTTAGAGTGTTTCCTCCAAGCAGAAAAGACTCACAGTCCAAAGGGAGCGGTGTCTTTGAAGCCTCGACAAATACATTGATGGAGTTGATATCTCGTCCCCGACGCTCAAGGATTGGAGTCAATGCAAGCCTGAACAGAAAAACAAGAATTAGGAATACAAATGCAAGAATTAGGAATACAGAAACAAGAATAAGGAATACAGAAACAAGAATTAGGAATACAGAAACAAGAATTAGGAATACAGAAACAAGAATTAGGAATACAGAAACAAGAATTAGGAATACAGAAACAAGAATTAGGAATACAGAAACAAGAACTAGGAATACAAACTCATTAATCAATAAGCAACATATTATTTGTGATTTCAATACCTTTTAAATTGTTTTAATATTATCATCAAATAATACAACAGCAGAGAAAACATTGATTATCCATATTGTAGCTTGTTGCTTCCTCACACAAAACTATTTGAGTTGTATATATATAGTGGTATCTATAAAGAAGATAGGAGGAAAACAATTTCTGTCATAGGATCACACTGAAGTAAATCTACCCAGTAGTGAGTGTCACAAAAACACTCAAATCTTTTAACAATTAAAAATGGACATCTTTCAAATTCTCACCTTTAGGATATGCACTGTGGCCATTCAGGTTTCAAGACCACTTCAAAACTATTACCATATTCTCTGATGCCAAAACCTATGTATATAATTTTCATTGATAATGGACAGTTGCTGCATTCAACCATTCTCAGGAAAATTAATTAAAATTGTTATTGCATATCTTAAAGACATCAGCAATCAATTAGCATGCCTATTGATTTTTCATTTAATATCTGGAAATCTGTCACAAACCGCCAGAAGGACAGATAGATGGACAGTGATTACTATTATGCTTAATTTGGACAAAACGACACTTCACAATTCTTCATAGTCTTGTTATAAAGGTTAAATAAATGTCCCCACATTCAGATGCCAGGACTGCTCACCTGTCGGCTTATCTTAGACAAATCATAAAGATAGTGTTATACCTCTATCTCTTCACACATGCCATCAGCCTATCAGTTATCTTTAAGACAACAGTTTCACTTCTTAACCAAGTATCGGAACTCATTCCTATCTCTATATATTTATGAAAATGTCATTAAATATTTCCCGATTGATTTTTCAATAACAAAATAAAAGATAAGTCTATTTTTTAATCATTACAAAACAGAAATTGAACTCTTCAACAGCTATATTTAAGCTCTGACCTTGTCGCATGAATTTCAACCCTGACCTTGACCAACCAACATTATTCCTGACCTTGAACTCTTCCAATCACCTACTCACCAACTGATCTGCCAGTGTTTCACCTTTGATCTTAATCATAATGTTAATTTCACTGTAAATATTGACCTCTGACTTTCCCTCTGACTTTGTAACTTATGACATTTACCTCTGACCTTATAACACTGGTATAAGTGACCTTGACATCAACATACCTCAGGCTGATTCCCTTAATGGCTGCCACGATCTCCATATCTTTATTTTTCTTGCCAAACGTCACAGTGAAATATTCTTCATTGACCACAGTCTGTAATTGACAGGTAAATAAGAAAACTATTGATAATGTTTTATCTTATCTTTTTTGTCAATTACTTCAAATCAACAAAAATAATTAAACACAGGCGATCTTGAACACAATAAAATCAAAACCAAGTTGATAATCAGTGTAAAAATCAAGAGGATTTGTACAAAATTTAAGCAATCAAAAGTAAGGTTTTAACTGATTGTGAGTTTAAAAACAAGAAATTTGTCCCCACCAGCAGAATAAGAATGGAAGACTGCTAAACATATCCCAGGTAAAGGATTGAAATTATGATTCAGTGAACTACTTTTACTTCACTACCTTTATGAGAACTGAATTATCAAAGTGACTGTAGAAAGTTCCAGTTTAATGACATTGTAGATGAATAGAAAGAGAGATTTTGAAAAAAAATGTAGGTCAAGTGTTATTAAATGGGTCAAAGTATAAAATAGTGTAGGTCACATTGACCTATATTTCAGATATGTAAATGCAATGTTTTGTCAAAGATTGACAAGAAAAAAGTATGGATCAATGACAGATAAGATTGACAGAAAAACTGATGGAATAACAATGGATTAAATGTCAAACTAAAAGAACAGAGCTTTTTCTATAAAGTCACTGGTGGGAGAATCAATAGTTAAAACAATGACTTGGAGAATTCGATGACTGAAAGCACATGCTTAAGTTTTGTGTCAGCTAAAATTTCAGAAGTGTTGTAATAAACAAGGAAGAGATATAAACATGGAAAGCAACACACATAAATATAACAATTAAAGAACAAAAATTAATAATACAAAAGTTGTTTTTCCTGGCAGTAGCATTATGAAAAGAACAACATTTTTGCATGTTAACATTCCATTATTCATTATAGAGTCAGATTGGTATGGAAAGAAAAACAAAACCTATTTTAATTTTGAAATTTCCCTCAACTGCCAGCAATAGATAGAATAAGTAATAAAGTTGATTTTTCAGTTAATTCAAAATAGTTCAAAATCATCCATAAATTGCTTTGGCCTTCTGTATCTACCTAAAGAATTTCATGAAAAAAGATCAATTCAAAAGCAAACATTTTCTAAAAAGCCAAGTAAATGCAACACAACAATACTGTAGATTTGTTGTCTGAATAGCAACTTTATACATCAGGCTTTTCACCATAGCACCATGGAATCTTTTTTTGTATGCAATAAAAAGTTATTTCCTGTTAAAAAGTAAAACTGGTATTTATGAAATTTCACCTGAAATACAAATTATATTGATAATAAAATAAGGAAGGTTAAGTCTGATTAAAATGGTAATTAGATTAAAACAACAGTTACTGATATATACTTAGGTTTAATTTTATAATAACAGCTAGGAGTTTATTTAAGTAGATTTTAATGACAGGGAAATAAATTATGATTCTATAGATATCAATAAGTCATATAATATTTGCTATAAGAGAATAACAAATACAATACTCTGTGTAGATATGAAAGTTATATTTTGATCAGAAATATCTTTGATCAATGAAGAAACATGAAGATCACCAACTAAAGGGAGACAATCTGAGTATAGATTGATGAAGGAAGACAACATTTGAAAGAGGTATCAGTTCAATTATAAAGGAGAGACTCCATTCTAACACCTAGTACAGCATCAGTATATTCCTTTAAATGACCTTGGATATAAATAAATTAGGTGCTGTTTGGAAACTTAAATCAAAATTTATGCAAATGAAAGCAAACTAAACAATCTATCTCTGTAGTTTCCTTAAAAACTTAGATAAATAGACACCAAGTTTATGCATACTGATTAAGGACACAGATGAAAAAGTGATTATAGGTCTTAGAGAGATATTGATTTTAACAACATAATAAAGGGAGATAATACATACATATTTTGATAAAAATAAGGGAAAGAGGGGAAAATTTAAACAAATAAAAAAGATAATTGTTGTTGAAGAATAGAAAAAAAAGTTCAGTTTTTTCAAGAGAAAGAAAGAGATCAATGTTAGTTAAGACAATCTACAATTGAACAAAGGGAGACAACTCTACATACTACAGGCAACCTTCACCCGAGTGAATGTTAACAATGCTATATCACAAACATGTGAGTAGACTTTAAGACAATCTGGCAGGACAGTACATCAGTGCAAGCTATCTTTGATAACAACGACTACTCGGCTAGTCCAGTGTACATACTGGCAACCGAGGACAACCACCATTTTTATAGTTACTATGGCAACTCTCGGGTTTAGCACCTTGGATGTCTGCCGGTTGAAAGTAACAGGACTTCCAGAATGAAGGTCCTCAGATTCGCGGCGGGATTGTTTATTTTTGAGGTCAGTACTATCTGGAAATTGACCTTGACCTTGGTCACCACTATCCTCAGAATCGTCCGAGTCGACTGACGAGGTAGTGACGAGTTGGCCATCCTGGATTCCAGAAATGTAGAAACTTAATGCTTCAATTACCATATTATCTTACTGTTCATAGCATTAATGGAATTATATTGTATCATGTTTTTCTAGTTCTTTTTCCATTCAAACCGTAATGGCATGGTTCACTTTTTTAATTTTTTCTAAATTTCATCTTCTATATTTCCTGTTTTCATATGCATGTCAAAAATTATCAAAAATAATTTTTCCCATGATATGTTTTTCACTGAAGAATTGCACAAAGGAATTACTGTACAGTGTCATTATTTTCAACCATGTTGTGACTCAGCAATTGTTTATAATAAGCTTAAAGGGTTTCAATTTGAATTTAAGAGAGAGAAAACGCCAAACCCATCACAGCAGAATCATAAGAATAGCAGTCAAAGGGAGACAATCAGAAATAGCACAGAGATTTAGCCTGAAATGCCAGATTGAGCTGGGTTTTTAAAAAAAATACTTTTTAAGTAGATAGAGCTTGAGAAATTTAATTCTGCTTATTCCATGAAAATTACAAATAAAATATGAGAAAAAATTGGATACATAACAGATTATTATTAATTTTAATCTTGCTCTCCAGGAAATGTTGTTGAATTCATAAAAAATATTAAAGTAGAACATAAGGCAAACTTTGGGGAATGACTAAGAACGACTACTCTAAATAAAAACACCATCACATTAAAGTTAACTCCTACATGCTGTTTACTACATGATCAGGGACTTGTCTACTGTTGCACAGGCTCTTGATGCATTAAAACGAAAATTTTGAAAAAAAAACAACAACTTTTTATTTTTTTGTTGAAATAAAATAAAGTCTTATAAAATCATTAAATACTTCAGTAGCTACAAATTAAAATTGAAGAAAAATATTCAAAGGTATCTTTCAAATCACAATCTAATATAAGGATTAAGAAGTGTGCAATATATCTTCAAACTTGTTCCAAAATTGCCCAACTCAAAAACCAACATAACATTTCCATAACCTTTAATGTTATTCAGGTGGTGAAATTTATATCAGGGACATTTTGTACTTACATCAGTATGGCGCCTTTTCAGTTTCATGGCTTTCTTTCGTTTTAATTTGAGCTCTGCTGCAGTTGGTAATGTCCCGAACCTGATGAAGAAATTAACATTTATTTAACACTTACAATCAACACATGTTAAGCATATCAATTGGGTAGTTTGTTATATTATCTACATGATGAATCAAAATTTATTTCAGAAAAGTGTGTTTGTTATAAAAGTCAGATTTTAAAATGTCTGCATTTCTCTGACAATTACATTCATAGCACATAAATTTTTACCCTCTGAGGCTTAAAGTATGTGAGATTTTAATTTCCAAGAAAGATATAGAATTCTTTATGAATTATCAAATTTGAAGAAAGCCATTCTGAAATTATTAATGATGTAAGAAGAAGTCAGAGAGAATCTCATTACAACTTATATATGTATCCCTCCATATAACGTTTTGTACAATTTTTTCTAGTCAACTGAACTATTTATTTCAAGGAAATTATTCTTATAAAAAAATTTTTTGTAACAAGCATCTTGCATTGACATTTAAAGATTAATCATATTTAATTTTAAAATCACCACTTTGAGATTTAATTCGTTCATGGAAGTTGCCTTTATATCAATCAAGAATCATCCGTACTATAACAACCATCAATTTTGACTCTCACAGAATATTTTATTTAAGCAGCCATTTACAGCTGTACAAGGGAGGTAACTCTAGACAATAATACTACTTGATATAAAAGCCCCTACTCTTGCTTTTTCATATAAATGCCGTCCGGAACGTCTCCATCCTCCGCTACATTGCCTGTGTCCTCTTCCTCTTCATCCACATCTTCCTCGGCCGGCTGACAGTCAACTGCTTCCGAGTCGCTATGGGTACCATCATATTGAGGTAGGGTGGGAGCGGAGATTCCCCGTGGCATCACACCAAGTCCTATAACATTAAGTAAAAATATTTCCCATGTTATTTTTACTTCCAAGTTCAAGTCATAGCCATTCAGTTGATCAAGGTCATGAAAGATTTGATCTTGAGTAATTTCAAATCTTGGATAACTCTTTAGTTCTATTGTCCAGTGGACTTGCACAATCTTGTTAATCTTCAGTATTATGACAGGTGGGAAAGTTAGAAATATCTCAGAAACCAGAAATGTCTATAATGGCACAGGCATCAAGGTCAAATGAAGCTTCATCATAAAAAATGTAATTCCAAACATTTTCAATAATGCAAAATCTGTAAAAAAAAAATAGAGCCCTTTTCTTAATTTGATTGACCAAAAAAACTTTAGTTCTTTTGGAAGTTACATTCTGCGTAAATATTCTTGTACTTATTTTATTTCTTTTCACCTTCCTAGATGGACACAAAAAGACCCCACAACTAAGGCCTTAAATAACGTGGAATCAGATGATTATCAGACTTTCACCTGGCTTTTTCTTGGGAGCATCCAAGACAAGATGGCCGCTGAACTGGTAGCTTCCGTGTATGGTGCGATCACATTCCTTACACAACAACAGTGGCTGGTTTCCATTAGATTCTGTACACTGAGGATGGTGACATACCTGTAAATACAGAAGGTCTAGGTCAATAACTACAGCAAGGTCATACAAAATGGTTTTATTCATATAAACCAACAAGGTCATAATAATGTTTCAGTGAAGGTGAAGGTCAATAACTAAAGCAATGTCATACAGAATGGTTTATTCATATAAACCAATATCATTATGATGTCTGAATACAAGGTCAAGGTCAACCACTGCCAACAGGATGTAGATATTGGTTCGAAGTTATAAACTATGGCCATGGTAGTGCCTGAGTATATCTTAAGGTCAATCACTGTAGCAAGGTCATATCATGTTTCTATCATAAACCAATGTCATGATAATGTCTGAGTATATTTCAAGATCACTCATTGGCAAAATGTCTACAGAATGTTTTTAACATAAACCATGACCAAAAACTGAAACAGGTTATTTAGGTCAAGGTCAAAGTTCTATAAACCAGGTCTAATACAAACCAAATTACATGTACAAAGTCATAAAGGTATAAATAATAGAAGTCAAGGTTACAGAGAAATGTTAGAGGTTGGGATTAAATACTGAAACAACCTAAAATCTTATAGATCAAGGTCATGGTCATTCAAAAGGTCATCGTATTGGTCAAGGTCAAACATTCAAAGCACAATGCAAAATGGAATGTATTTGAATGAAATCAATATTAGGGTGGTTTTACTAAGATCTGACAAGGTATCTGATGTATTGATGAAAGGAAATAGTTATATCAATAGATATATAGGTAAGGTGATTTTAGTTATATCAATAGATATATAGGTAAGGTGATTTTAGTTATATCAATAGATATATAGGTAGGGTGATTTTAGTTATATCAATAGATATATAGGTAAGGTGATTTTAGTTATATCAATAGATATATATAAGGTGATTTTAGTTATATCAATAGATATATAGGTAGGGTGATTTTAGTTATATCAATAGATATATAGGTAAGGTGATTTTAGTTATATCAATAGATATATAGGTAGGGTGATTTTAGTTATATCAATAGATATATAGGTAAGGTGATTTTAGTTATATCAATAGATATATAGGTAGGGTGATTTTAGTTATATCAATAGATATATAGGTAAGGTGATTTTAGTTATATCAATAGATATATAGGTAAGGTGATTTTAGTTATATCAATAGATATATAGGTAAGGTGATTTTAGTTATATCAATAGATATATAGGTAAGGTGATTTTAGTTATATCAATAGATATATAGGTAGGGTGATTTTAGTTATATCAATAGATATATAGGTAAGGTGATTTTAGTTATATAGGTAAGGTGATTTTAGTTATATCAATAGATATATAGGTAAGGTGATTTTAGTTATATCAATAGATATATAGGTAGGGTGATTTTAGTTATATCAATAGATATCAGGTGATTTATAAGTCATTAGGATGTGATCCATCAACATACATCTTACTTATCTAGGGGTGTCAGTAAGTCTGAACTAAGGTATATATATAATCATCCTGATATATATACCATAATACCGTGTTTTACCAATAAATATGTCATGTAAATTTTCAACAAGAGCATTACCAGATTTTTCCTAATAAATCACATTCTATCATAAAAAGCATCTGTTGGTCTTTGCTCTATGATACATACAATAGAGGGAGAGTAATTATTTATTTCTCTGTATTTTACTCAGGATTGGAAACAACTATAACTGTCATCCCACATAGACCAAATTTTACCCCAACCACCCCCCTCCCCCATAATAAAGGGACATCACTCTAAAAAAGGTGGAAGTATAACGTTCAAATAGATTATGCATTTATGCATGGATATACATCTCTTTAATTAGAGTAATAATTTTGTTTACCAATTATATGTTGTTGCATGAGCTCTTTACTTTAATTTATATTTACCTAATGCAGGAAAAAGCTCGGCCAATATATATGTAAATCTATTTGTGTTGTTATCTCTGCTTTATATCACGTAAATGATTTATCACACGGAAAAAATAAAACACAATCTCAGAAAGCCAGACAAAACTGTAAGTGCTGCATATAAATGTCCATGAAACAAAATACTAAATACATGTAAATATTTCATCATTTATAGTTATACAGATGGTATGTCAAATCTAACAAAGTTCCACTGGAACACAGTTTCTATAAGTCTGTTTTTATCAAAATGATTTATGTTAAATGGGCATTGCTAGGGTATGAATCAGTCACATTGACTGACTACAAAAATGTTACTCCCTGAATTGTAAAATGCATGGTCCATTAAACATCATTGTTGATGGCAACATAACATTAAAGTCATTAAAAATTAATGGTAAATTAATCAGAGTTTTAATGGCTGATGAAAAATGATGTACATTAAAATTAGTGATCATCTAGATAAAATTATGCATATTTTTATGTCCCTTCAGTGCACAGAAAATTACATTACATTTATGATAAGAATCACCTCAATTAGATGCATTGGATCGATTTAGAAATTACCAAAAAATGTACACAATATGTTTAATTGGTCTGAATTGCTCACAATAGCTACCAGGTGATATCAGTGCATGCTACAGGAAAAAAAATTATGAAATTCCCAGGCCCTTATAAATCCAAAACTCTAAAGGAACAACTCCAATCTGGCTCCTGTAATTTACATGAAGGTCATGGTCATTCATGTGCTGTCCTTTGTGATAACCAACACAACCACATAAAAACCACATCAGTCAATCAATTGATAATCATTCTAGAATGCTTAAAATGTAGCCCATATCACATCTTCACGCCTCTTAGATATTGATAAGTTCATTAAAGGTTTTAGCAAATTTGAACCCTGTGACCTTGAATGAAGGTCAAGATTATTCATCTGAAAAATGCTACAACTAGGCCCAATATCAGCTAAGTCTGGGAAATTTTTGAGAAGATGAAGTTGATTTAAGTGAACAGTTTATGTCAAAACTTTAGATGGAGGATCCAAGATGCTAAACTATGGTAGAAACACATTGGACCAGGGATAGTGAATCAAATCATGAACTCATATTACTACACCTTTAGTAAGATGATTTTGTTGACATGTTTCCTAGATTTGGTATCTAACCATCATCATTCATGCTCCCTATATTCTGTATGATATATGACAGATAATATGATTAATATTTAATGTTATGATCAAAAAGATAGATAAGAAAGGGATATCAGTCTATGTATGCTTAATGAATAATTCATCTATGAATCTACTTTATGAATATGATCAACGAATACCCAGGTAAACATACTGATGTCATGGAGGACAAACGCCTCCCCCTTGCCTACAACACATGAATGAACATAATAACTGTATGGTGTTTTTGTGACATAACTTTTTATCATTGGTGTTTGTTATCTGAGGTTGCCTATATTTCAAATCCTGTCAGTAGTGAAGATCATTTAAGGATGTGTATATGGTTTTAGTATTTAAATGAGGAAGCAGTTGATAGGAGTACCTGAAGAAGAATCAGCAACTTACAGTTATCTGACAAAGGATTCATATCTCCCAGACTTGTGATCCTGATAATTAAATCTGAAGACACCTTAGCCACTCAACCACTATGACTCATAGGAGAAGAATCCTTCAGCTAGCATGACTTAGTGGTAAATCCTTCAGCTAGCATGACTTAGTGGTAAATCCTTCAGCTAGCATGACTTAGTGGTAAATCCTTCAGCTAGCATGACTTAGTGGTTGGTAAATCCTTCAGCTAGCATGACTTAGTGGTAAATCCTTCAGCTAGCATGACTTAGTGGTAG
Organism: Argopecten irradians; assembly: GCF_041381155.1. NCBI lineage: Eukaryota > Metazoa > Mollusca > Bivalvia > Pectinida > Pectinidae > Argopecten > Argopecten irradians. Next base: position 9,061,081 of record NC_091134.1, on the reverse strand, counting down.
AATTTCAGACATTTAACCATTCCATCACCAATTTCCAATAATGGAGGCTTGGTAGGAATGTAACCTTAACCACTCTGCCATATTGACAAAATAGTAATAAGAATGCAGGACACCTTTAAGCAATTAGCAATCATCACTCAGAAAGTTTGAAACATAGAGCTAGAATATTTGACACATGAACCATTTTGTCTACTGCAGTATACAAAAGCAACATGTATCTAAAAGGACATAACACATGCAACATCTCTTTCTTTTATAAAACAGTTTCTGCCAATATTCAACAGAATACCCCTGAAACCTTAATCATGACATGGAATCACAAGGGAAATAACATATGTAACAAAATTTCAAACTTTATAATGTTAAATGCGTTAATTGCCATCATTATCTGGACAATCAACATTTTTTCCCCACATTTTATTTTTTTAACTTATCAGACGATCAGAATTAGTGTTTTCCTGGTCTTTCTCACACTAATGATGTAGTGTGTTGTATACCATAAATTGTTTCTTTTTGTTTACATTACAATACTGTGGCTGGCGATTGGTATAAAGGATCCACCCGACCGTGAATTTTGATGGACGAAGTTTGAATTGACGTACTGAACTACCCCAGTAAGTGTAAAACTTGAGGGCGTGGAAACGTTTTCAAAACTTTAAAACATAACCAAATCACCACTAGTCTATAAAATACCTAGTCCTTTATTTCTTCGCCTGAATGCCAAAATATACATTGAAATAGTTTTTAAACTGACTTCTCTTTATGAAAACTTTGACAATACACATTTAGAGACACTGAAATGTAATGGTTTACCTTAAATTGTTGCTTAGCAACGGTGACACAATATGTCAAATCTAAATGGACGTGAGTTATTAACCTTCTCAAATTCTGAAAAAGGCTCATCTTAATTCAATTTGATTGCAATCAACATTTATAAAATCTATGCATATTGAAGTCATAATCATTTATATCCAGAATTTTGCAGTCAATTTCTGAAATTCAATTTGATTGCAACAATAGACTTTTATTTCTGAAAATTATATAGGCTTGCTTTAAATTCAATTTGACAATTTGTTATGATTTAATCAAATATGTTTATGAATTATGAATGTTATCATCATAATTGGAAATCCCTTTTTGTCCATTTTTGTTGTTGTTGCTTAATATCCATTCTGATGTTTTTACCTTATTTGACAACCAAAGTTTCGACAATGAACCAGAAGGTGAGAAATCTTTAAAAGCTTTACACCTTGGAGGTTCTGACCCTTGAACTGAAGGTTTTTACAGGTAACTTGGAAACTAGGTGCACAAGAAGCTTATTTACAGGCCATAAAGAATGTTCTAATTAATTAAATACAAGGGTATCAGACTACTTCTCGATGTCTCACAAATCTGTTACAACTCCAGAGTATTCAATTAACAATGACACTCGACCTACGACATTAGTCGGGTAAAGCCACACCTATACATGTCCTAGTTATATTCATGTCCATGTATGTTATCATCGAGCAAATAGGTCCTCAATGATCAATCAAGTTTATGTCCTGTTTTCAAACCACATCAAAAGAAAAATATCTTATTTCAAACTTTTTGATTAAAAAGGTATTGAATTTCAGGAAATGCATGCCGATGGTAAATAAAACAGATGATCTAAATATCAACTTGCACTTTTATAGCAAATCCTTCTTTTGATTTGAACTGTCATTCCTACCAATGTCATACTGTAATTTTTTTTTCTTAAATTACTAAAAATAACCATGACCTGAAATTGGTGATACACTTTTACTAGCTTGAATTATTGCTTGGCCAAAACTAAGAAGAAGCTCAGAGGCCCCTGTGTAGCAAGCCTAGTCACAAACTCCGTGTAACAATTAGAACCCTCATCCCATATAGGGATGTAAGAAAGAAATATGAAAAACATACATTGCTTTAAGTTTCAGAGACAACATCATGAAACAATAAATTTAACTAAACTAATGACCTGTGACTTTCTGCACCCCCCTTAAGATTCTACAGGATTTGAATCAACAATCTGAATAATTTTTAATCTAAACATCATAGGCATGTTACCAATCAAATATGAATATCATGCATTCTTATTTTCACACAAGAAGTAATCTAAATGAATGTTAAGTCAAAATCATTTTTATGGCCCTGCCTCCAAGGCCCCAGGAATTTAAGTATTCGCAAATATATTGAAAATAACAACATTTGAGAAATAATAGCCTGTAAACGCGAAAATAAAATGGTTGATACAGTACCTTACTATTGTTCAAACCTTTCCATCCCTTTATAATTTAATCTAGTTTCGTGATCCATTTTTTGATATGAAGAACAAGATGAACAAAACACTAAATAAAATTTGACAGGAAGAAAACAAAGGGGCTGTGTTGTTTTGTTTTACAGGCGGTTTTCATTCCTTTTGACAAGTAGATAGATCATTTACCCAGATCATCCTTTTCTACTGAGACAATATGTTTTAACTGTCAGTTTTACTTTGTACCGGGTTTGTACTTCAGTGCATCAATGATATTGTATTTATCGGGAGTTGAGGAGGTGAGACACACAATCCTCACCCACTGTGGCTAAAGGTGACAGGGGTGTACGCTGCACTCACACTTACCATACAACTACATGCCAAAATACACATACCCACATATAGGTACTGACAATATCTATTGTTATCTTTTTAATTGGCAAAATGCCCAACCATGTATGAATTTATGAATTGCATTAAAAGACTTTAAAACACTTGTATTCATTTCCACCCTCACAATAAGATCTCTTAATTGATCAAAGCAAAACAGGTTTTGTTGTGTTGCCGCTGACTGTTTTGAGGAGGTGGGTGGGGAATGGTGGATAAGTTGAGTAATGAGCTAAGGTTATGATTTTAGGGTTTCAAGCAATAAAGTCAGAGTATCCAGAGAAAACTCCTCCAATCCAACCTACTTCCTACAAACCATAATCTTTAAGTAACAACAGGTTAACTTCCTACATGCCTCAGCCTATTGTTATAAATTACCTCACTAACTTTAAGTCTGTGCTTTGTCAGCATGCAGGCTATATCATTATATATAGTGCCCTCTGATTCTCATATGTAAATTTTTTTCAGAAATGCACAAGTGAGCAATTTTGGAATGACATGCCTCAAACATGCAAACCATGCATAGATAGAGATTGCATGAGGTTGCATGCATAGATCTGTAAAATTGCAAAAGTACATACTAAAGCATCAGCTTACAACTGGGGTAGAGAATTGAATATTTCAGAGACCAATTAAACTGATACAATCTTCTAAGTATTCATTGATGTGATGGTTTTTAATGCATGACGTAAATTTTTGAATGATACAGATATTTTAAAAGCTGTAAACCTGTCACTCAGATATGATTTTAAAACAGGAATTAAAATGACATAAAGTGTACAAATAGAGAATCAATACAATACATGTGACCATTTGTTGACATGTGCAAACTGCAACACAAATAAAGTCATCCTATTGAGCTCAAATTTAATTTGATCATAATCTTACAATATGATAGAGTTTATATAGCTTGTGGAAGGAAACTGAAAAAGGGAGGAAATTGCAGATATCCTATCCTCTGGTGAACAGGTATCAAGTTTAAATGCAAAAAGTATCGGTCTTCCAAGAGACATGCTCTTCAGCTTCCAAGAGACATGCTCTGTTCCAAAAGACAAGGTCTACTTCCAAGAGACATGCTCTACATCCAAGAGACATGCTCTACATCCAAGAGACATGCTCTACATCCAAGAGACATGCTCTACATCCAAGAGACATGCTCTACATCCAAGAGACATGCTCTACATCCAAGAGACATGCTCTACATCCAAAGAGACATCTCTGTCCAAAGACAGTCTACTTCCAAGAGACATGCTCTACATCCAAAGAGACATGCTCTACATCCAGAGACATGCTCTACATCCAAGAGACATGCTCTCATCCAAAGACATGCTCTACATCCAAGAGACATGCTCTACATCCAAGAGACATGCTCTACATCCAAGAGACATGCTCTACATCCAAGAGACATGCTCTACATCCAAGAGACATGCTCTACATCCAAGAGACATGCTCTACATCCAAGAGACATGCTCTACATCCAAGAGACATGCTCTACATCCAAGAGACATGCTCTACATCCAAGAGACATGCTCTACATCCAAGAGACATGCTCTACATCCAAGAGACATGCTCTACATCCAAGAGACATGCTCTACATCCAAGAGACATGCTCTGCTCCAAAAGACAAGGTCTACTTCCAAGAGACATGCTCTACATCCAAGAGACATGCTCTACATCCAAGAGACATGCTCTACTCCAAGAGACATGCTCTACATCCAAGAGACATGCTCTACATCCAAGAGACATGCTCTACTCCAAGAGACATGCTCTACATCCAAGAGACATGCTCTACATCCAAGAGACATGCTCTACATCCAAGAGACATGCTCTACATCAAGAGACATGCTCTCTCAAAAACTCTACTCCAAGAGACATGCTCTACATCCAAGAGACATGCTCTACATCCAAGAGACATGCTCTACATCCAAAAGACAAGGTCTACTTCCAAGAGACATGCTCTACATCCAAGAGACATGCTCTACATCCAAGAGACATGCTCTACATCCAAGAGACATGCTCTACATCCAAGAGACATGCTCTACATCCAAGAGACATGCTCTACTCCAAGAGACAAGGTCTACTTCCAAGAGACATGCTCTACATCCAAGAGACATACTCTGCTCCAAAAGACAAGGTCTACTTCCAAGAGACATGCTCTACATCCAAGAGACATGCTCTACATCCAAGAGACATGCTGTACATGCTCTACATTCAAGAGACATGCTCTACATCCAAGAGACATGCTCTACATCCAAGAGACATACTCTGCTCCAAAAGACAAGGTCTACTTCCAAGAGACATGCTCTACATCCAAGAGACATGCTCTACATCCAAGAGACATGCTCTACATCCAAGAGACATGCTCTACATCCAAGAGACATGCTCTGCTCCAAAAGACAAGGTCTACTTCCAAGAGACATGCTCTACATCCAAGAGACATGGTCTACATCCAAGAGACATGCTCTACATCCAAGAGACATGCTCTACATCCAAGAGACATGCTCTACATCCAAAGACATGTCTACATCCAAGAGACATGCTCTACATCCAAGAGACATGCTCTACATCCAAGAGACATGCTCTACATAGAGACATGTCTGTATTGAAATATATTTACATATGTCCCTATATAGTCAACGGGAGGGGAGTTGCGTTCAAATTAGCGTAAACGCAATGACGTATGAATAAAAAAGCAGTGCAGGTTCGGACTACTTCTAGTTCACGCTTCGATAAGATTTTGCGTCATAAGTTGACGGATTTTAAAATAACAATAAAGAGTTTTTATTACATCCAATTAGATATGTATTTGACATCAAAACAAAATATGTGTTCAAGCATTGTAACGGTAATAAACTACAAAATGAATCGCTGGTCAGGGCTACAACCGGGGACTTTCCTAAGGAATGTTCGGAGAATCCCATAGTTACGTCAGTTGTACATGTGTATACAGAACATCTTATTGTCGGTGAACAATTCTGGGAGCGTCTAAGCGAACAATAGGTTAACAGATCATATACAGGTTTCCAGAAAAAAAAAACATTACAGGTAGCCTATCCGAAACAGTATCATCAGCTTTAATGGGGGCGTCTTGGCATTCAAAATAGGCCTACACACACGCAAACACTTGTCTATCCTCCGTACAATAAAATAAAAGTCATGACTATGAAAAATTTAGTCTAAATCGCGTTCTTAGACCGATACATACATGACAAACATTCAGCAGCTCAACGGTCATACCATCAAAAGGCTAAATCACAGTCACTTTCTTCGGTTGAAAATCAAATATGGCGGCTCGCTCCACTTCGGACCGCATCCCTACCCTGACAACGATACATACCGGTAGTCGTTCCGCCTTGGTTATCTTAATTTTTATTCGAAATGGACATTATTGATATAGTATCAAATTGAAAAAAAATATATGTTGAAAATAATTGAAAAGTGTCATTGTTGTATTTCAAACCAAACTGCAGCTATAACATTCAACAGTCGGAACTATATCTTCGGTCATCCTGACTACCGTAGTTACCCAACTTAGCAACCATCACCGTTTTAAATTTTACGTAAAAGTAAATTTATTTATGTAAATATATAGATTGAACAGTGTTTTGATTGCGTTAAAGGTGGTATGAACGCAATGGGATACAGACATATTCTACATGTAGCGCTAACGCGCTACATTGAATATGTCTGTATCCCATTGCGTTCATACCACCTTTAACGCAATCAAAATGCTCTGTATTGAAATATAAATTACATTGGTTTAACTCATTCATCCCTGAATGGCACATTTCGGCTCTTCTAAATCAAAGACTAGACCAGCCCATTATCAAATTTCAGGGGTGAATGACGTATGTAGTAGTGCATGCCTCTTCTCATCATGTGCGATCATACAAAGTTGCTTTCTTTGCTGGATCAAACAAAAACCCCGATTGGCAATATAAAGACAATAGAAATTGAGAAGAGACGGGGGATGGTTGATAACAGTAGAATGAACATTCCTATAGATTTATTACACAGCTAAGGCTTCCTTACCTGAATACTGAACGATTCCAACTCTGAACACTTTGATTCTGTCTCTCCTTCGATTGGCTGAATATCTATCATTTTTACAGTTACATCCCACATGCATGGCTCACGTTCAACCATACTCTTTATAAAGTCTAAACTCTTGGCTTTCCTTAAGGGAGAGTGATCAAGACTAAATCTCACACGTTTAGAGTTACTTCCCTTTCCTTCTTTGATAATCCCATTGATCGGTGATAACTCGTTCAAAACGTCTCTTTTTTCATTTTCGTCAGAAGAGTCTTGTCCATTTTCTTGAAAACAGTCTTTTTTCTTTTCAGGAGTACATATTGTTGAGTCTGATAAACTTTTGGCTTTAGTCAAATTTCCAACATTAAGGATATCATCGCCACTGTCTTCCTCGTCAATAACATCATCTAGAGAGGCAATGACCGCGTCAATATCTGGCAACGCGTTTTCTTTGTCACTGGACGGAGAAGAACAATCCGGTGAACGTGACGTGAAATTCATGCAATTCCCATTGTCAACTGGATTCTCTGAATAAAAAACATTTTCCGGAGAAGCTGGACATCCGCTGTCAGGCGAAGCTATTTCGGCGGCAGGTTTTGATTTGTTTGACGACTTAGAAAATGGACTTTTCCTCCTTGGCCAAGAGAATCCATACTCCAGCAATGGAATAATCATATTGATGGGTGATGTTGGTCGACTACCTCCAGTTGGAGGGCTAGGAGACGTAATGGGACTTGTAGCTCGGTCAACATCATTCTCCCCCTCTGTGTCCATCCCAAATATCTCTGAGGCAGAGTGAGGGTGGTGAGGGAAAGTTCCTTTAGTTGATTTCCTGTTAAATACAGACATTATTGGAGTTGATGTCTGACGACTCAGTTGTTTGGCCAAAATTTTGGCCTTTTTTGTTTTCTTTGGCATCTTGACTGTAAGATATTTACAAAATTGGATGAAATTATACGGTTAAATCCGGTGTAGTTAGTTGAAGTGAAGCATTATCCCTACACACTTTTCAAACATTTTAATGGTTTCAATGCAAATATATTCTGAAATGCAAGAATTTTGATAAAAAGTTGATTTATGTAGATATAACTTTTCCCTGCATAGACATAGTTGTGTAATTGAATGACGGATACGGCCACGCTTCTCTGCTCATTGATAAAACTCCATAGAAAATTGTGTCACAGATATCCAACTCAATACGCTGAGCATTCGGGATCAAACGGCGATTCTGAGTACGTAGACATTCGACAGACGCTGTCACACACAAAAACCACTACCTATAGTGTCAAACACAGCCCATCATAATAACACACCAGACATTATCGCACACAACACACCCAACACGAATGGTTAAGCCGTTTCCTATTTTAATACAGAATTTATGTTTTTATTTTTGTTGAATTTTCCATATTGACAGACTACTATACAAGTCTATGTACACAGTAACTGGTTGAGTTCTCCACAATCAAATGACAGGCTCTTTAAATCCCTGTTGACCTCAAGTTTAACTTAAAAACGGTCATTTATTAATTCTCGTCTCATCCAAATAGATTTTGTTTGTTTATCGGACCTATCAATAGTTGAATTGTTGGGTTGACCTGTGGTCAGGCCAAAAATTGTCAATTATTAATTCCAGCCACACTCAGAAATCTCCTGTGTTTGTTTGTTGACATTCCGCTACTGAACAAATTACAAACAGATTCGAATGTAAACAGTTGACTGCCTGTGTGTCGAGATCTATATTAAAACAGATTGTCAAATCCTCAGAAGACAGATACACAGGTATTCCTCCAGTTCAATCCTAAGATGTATATTCAACATATGGATGTGAAATTTGACTCCTGTGCGGCACCAATATCTAAATATAATTAGCCCGATCTGTTGACAGTCAAAATCAATTTGTTAAGTTGCTCTTCACATCTGCTAAATATAAACAAGATTTTATGTCATCTGTCAAATGATTCTTTAATGCGACTCCAGTTTTTGTTAACAAAATATGGCCTTTAAGTATTGCACAAGGTATATGTTATCTTTAATTCTGCTGTCAGATTCAGGTACGCAAACCTCAAGAATCCAGACCTTACCTAAAATCTGGTTGTAAAAATAATCTCCAAGTTATAATATGAAGTAAAATACACTTTAAAAAGCCTGTTCATGTGCACCTGAAACCATTCAGATTGAAAACACGGTGTGGATTACATTGTCCGACCTTGTTGCGCCTATCATACAAAGGACAGGAAAAACCTAGCATGTTGCATGATTTTACTGGCTCTATTATGATCGGCCGGTTTTGTGTTTTTACGGCGGATCTCCATACGAGTGAGACGTTGTCGGGGACGCAAGCTTTATGATTATTATGTAAACTGTCAGATTATAGTTTATGATCAAGAACGCGGAAATATGCCTTGTTCACAAATTTTTCCTCTTTCACTAATGATCTTGATAATCAACTGGTTGGTAATTGCATCCCAGTCTTTCAATGAAGTTTTGGAATATACTTCTAATATAAAACTCATTCCTCTATTAAAAGTAGTTCAGCATCATTTTTTCATATTCATTATGTTTGATAATTGGTGAATCAATAAAGTGAACTATTAGGTATAAATGTTTGTTTTCCTTTTCAAGTGAAAGATTCCTGTAGGCAAGTTAAACTTTATTCTCCCAAGTCGTTGTCCATAATTAATACTCCATTTAAAAGGACTGTTCAATTAATAACCATCACTCCATTAAGTTTCCATTGAAATACAGTTCATCCATGTTCAGAGTTTATTCAGCTTAAGTGTCAATATCCATTTACGTGAATAGCGCCTGAATTTCATTACCTTTTACGTTAAGTACGGCAATATCCCTGATATTTTGGCAGTTATTATTCCAACATGCATGTAGTAGCGATTTACATGACAGGAGAACGAATTTCCATCACAATCACGACAAAAACGACACAGAGCAGGTTTAATGATCCCAAACACCGGTGATATATCTCCACAAACGATAAAATTGAAAATTAACCAAGTGTAAATTTTTTCACAAACTGTGACGTGAAGATACTTTCTAAATTCTTACGGACTTAATTGTAGTATACATATAGTTGTCAGTGTTGCCCGAAGCTTTAGTCTGAAAGTTTACAAAAATAACAATCTCCAAAATACTACTGTGACCTGATTGAGAAGTTCACAAGGGTATCTGTGTATATGTTGATTTCGGTAAGGTGTCTACAATGAGGTGCTGGTATGAAGTTTCTGGAACTGAGGCTGGTATCTACACAGATATACCAATCAGCTGTTCATAACAAAATTAAATCAGCATTTCCACGTCTATAGGCAATTTCCTTCACACTTATGATCCAAAAAAATCAAAATGGTAGAGAAACAGCTGATGAATCACTTTTGTTTTTCAAAAATATATCCAGGAATTTAATAAAATATAAAATTCCTTTGGCTTCAAAATGATTTTTGAAGAAGTTGTTTGTTTTCCTGCATCTTACAGATCGGATTTCAGATGTTTTGATGACAGGTTTGGACCAAACCAGAAGTCTTCGTTCACGATACAGGTATATTGATGTCCGATACGATCACACTTATAGTCTCTGATGTAAGTAATAGCGTGTGTATTGCTGAGGCGAGTCCTCCGAGCCTGGTCCATTAAGTGAGTACTCCAACACTCCAGAAAAGCCTGAATCAACCATTAGACGGGTGAGTCTACACTGGTGTCATACTTGGATGGACAATCCGCGGGATACAAGACGTTCCAGTTGGATAGCACCCAATCAATGAATCTCCCAATTGTTAAACATCATAATAGTATGTGAAGAAAAAAAAAATCTTTTCAGTTCATTTTATTTAATTTGTTCAAGCCGAAACAGGGCTAATCCTTTCTTTGCCTATCTATGTATTGTAGTAGGCTTACAATAGGGCTATATATTTTCTCAATACTTTTATGTATACAAACTTAGTGTTCAGATAATAACAGCTGCTAATCTGCCCACCTCCCGACAGACCTGTCACACTCTCCCCAACTAAAGTTTACCAGCTCCCTTACTGGCCAGTTGTTGGTCATATCAAACCAGGAGGGCCAGTTACATCGACATCCCACCGCTGCCACCATTGGTCCTGAAAACACAGACGAGAGTTCTGTGGAATCAGATCAAATCTTGAGTATGGTCCAAACAAAAGACGATTTACTTGTATAGTGTTTTCACTAACCACTTTGACCACCAGCTTAACGCTGGACAATGGTCATTATTATGTAAACAGCTGATCCATCCGCTGTGCTCGGCTCCTAATTGGGTAAGGTGGTGCCTCAGTGGGCACTGTAGAAATAAGTTTATTCTAATCCCAGGGTTAAAGGGTCAAACACAGGCTCAAATGAATCATATTCTATAGAGACTTTTCTATCACAATACACAATGACCCAATCATACACCTGATATTATACAATACAATCTGTCCCTGATACCTTATACTGTTAATTTCCTATCCAGGTGTTCTTTTTAAACAACCATACCATATATCTTAGTTCATCTAGAAAATAATGCATTCTATATCAAAAAGCAAAGAACATTTTCTTACATATTTTCAAACTACAAACAGATGATTGTTAATCTTATTTTTGTCATAGTTCACCATTTTTCAGAACCATAATATTTCAAAGTAAAAGACTTCATTAAAATTTAATTCATGATAAAATATCATAATGAATCTGTAGAGAATAAATAATTCCATGAAAAGGCTATAGAAATTTCCAATAATTCCATGTGAAGTTCACAGTCAGATTCCAGTAACTCCATGAGAAGTTCACAGTCAGATTATCAATAATTCTGTGGAAAGGTAAGAGATTTCCAGTAATTCCATCTGAAGTTCACAGTCAGATTCAAATAATTCCATGGAAAGGTCATCTTGATTTCCAATAATTCCATGTGAACTTCACAGTCAGATTCCAATAATTCCTTGTAAAGGTCACACAGACCTTAGAGGTCATACAATAACACCAATAAATCCGAGTAGAGGGCAAGGTCACACAAACTCGAGGTAACACAGACTGCAATAATTCCATGTAAAGGTCACAGACTCCAATAACCTCATGTAGAGGTCCCACAGACTTTAGTGGTCATACAATAACTTCAATAATTCCAAGTAGATCAAGGTCAAGGTCACAAAAACTCCATTAATTCCATGCAAAGGTCAGACTCCAAAAATTCCATGTAGAAATAACAAACTCCAATAATTCCAAGTAGAAGTCAAGGTCATACAAACTCCAACAATTCCATGCAAAGTTCACACAATCTAATAATTCCATGTAGAGGTCACAGACTCCAATAATTCCATGTAGAGGTCACACAGACCTTGGAAACCATGCAAAAACTTGAATATTTCCCAATGAAGAGCTACGACATGGAGATATGCATGAGGCTGTACACATTAATCTTATAAATCCATGTAGGACACAAACTTCACATGTCATAATTGAATTAAAATTCTATTCTCAGTGAAAACTTTTTTTAGGAAATTTACCAATAATGTTTACAAGTTGGACTAAGGCCATATTGCCCAATAAATACAAGTAATATACCATAAACATACCAGATAACTGAGTGAAAAAATTAATTTATACCTGCATAAGCAAGACAGAGGTTACCATGTTGATTCTGACAAATAAGTTTTTGTTCTTAAAACAATTATTTGGTAATTGAAAGATTGATTCTCCATTAGTATGTCCTTAGAACGTCCCCTGTGTTGTAGTCGAGGTATATTTCTCCATTGTTGACAAATAAATAAGTGCCCAGCCTAATGTGACAGAGGGCTATACATACATGTCAAGTCAATCACAGAACTGTCATGTACCACAATCGACAACAAATGATCGACTATTTATACTTATAAGCCCGATATAAATATAGCTCTGGTAGCTTATTGTACATAGCAAAGTGATAACAATAATAGATTTGGATGACCAATGTCCAGTTCTTACCACGTACTACATCATAATGATGTGACCGGACATTGTCTTCATATAACCAAGTAGATTGTCATCAAATATGTCCCAAATAAAGCATTCCTGTATTGTTTCTACACCTCTTTTTATAGGATAAAAAAATGTTACTTTCACTATAAACATATTGAATCATGACAAAAACAAATGTAAGTCAATTAAAGGGTCACCAAGATGGAAACTTTAAATATTTCCTGCTGATTGCCAAACATTTTTTTTCAGCAAAACAAAGACATTACTGAAAAAGTCTTGATGAGAGGTTAAATACCACACGGGATACACCAAAAAAGGGTTTTTATAGCAAAGTGGTCTTTATACATTTAAATTGAACATTTGCAACCCTAAGAAAGGTATCTTATAAGCAGGTGGTCTTTATACAGAGATAGTCGCTAAGGCAAGTTGAACTATATCAAAATACTACAATAATTTAGGTGTTTTAATTTGCAAACCTTGTTATATTTTTAAGATTTATGGCATTTGTATAGCTCAAGGTCATATTGCAAAGTTTGCCTTATATAATATCCTACTTAAGGAAATTATCAGTCAAATGCCAGGACTCTTTAAAGTCAATTGCATTAAAGGAGAATTGTACCAGTAAGGATGACAGTAAACATGGAATGCCAAGAACATAATGCAGAATGACCTGATAACTAGAAATACTGACAAAGGATATACACCAGCTTTCTGAGGATAGATACCTAGAGAGACCAGTAAACAATTCCATATAAACCATTAACAGTGGCCTATATAAAGTAACACAGTACAAAGGTTATATCTAAAATTATAATACTGAAGATGAAAGCTCTGTACAGAAAGAAGGAGGTGAAATAATGCAGAAAATTAGGCAAAACGTCCAGATCATTTCACCGAGATCAAAAACTTACAAGCTAATAACATCCATTATCATGTTATTTCCTGTCAGTCTGTTAATAGCCAAACGATGATTTATGGCTTCCATTCATATTTATAAACTGCCATGTTTTTGTAAGAATGTAGGCAATTCTTGAGGTAACTGCTGATGAACAGTTTCAATAGCTGCATTCTCCAAAATCAGCTGCCATGAATGCTGTTTTCCAAACACAGAAAATGTTTTCAGAAAGAAAGAACTCCATGACACCTTTAATATCTATCGTCATTTTCAGAAGACCAGTATTTTTTTTTCATTTTTTTCTGTTAAAATCACACTTACTGACACTATAAAGATCTTTTTAATACTGAACACAAACCAACAAGCAGTTTGCAGAAAGCTAAGATACTTAGCTGGGTTTTAATAAAGTGAAACATATATTTTTTCAATGTAGTTTTTGATCTTCTGGCAGACATTAAAGGTGATAAAAACAGATTTTAAATATGATATTTTTTTGTTGATATTTGTTTATTGTGGTGCACTTTATAATTTCCAATAAAAAATACAGGTTGTATTTGACGTAATTTCAATAATATGTGCTTGAAACGAAGTCCACAACAACCCTTGTCTAGAACGATCGCATCGCTTATCGCCCCTGATATCACCAGGTGGCCGTAGATTCGTGACATCATCTGAGACAAACAGCTGTGACAAGAGCCGGGAAATTCAATTGGGCAGTGTTGCGGTATTTTATATTGGCGATTATAGATATTTAAAACAGTCGCGCTACGTGTAATTGCTATATTGATAAGTGTAAATGTATCCTATATATAATATACAATCTATAACATACCCTGATATAATAAAAACGATCGTTTACTCATTCTAATCGTTATATTCTGGGCTATAAAAGTGTTATGTTCTTAAGGTCAAAAGTCATTTGACATCGTGTACGTGTGTGTCAACTCAGGTTCGAGGAGGTTGCGGTTGACTTTTGTCTGTAAATTAAAACTCTAAACATAGACTTTAAAGTTTATATCAACAAGAAGAAATATAAGTTTACAAGAAAATGGACCAAAACAACAATGACACTACATGCTACATGTAAGTAGACCCCGCCACCGTTCATACCCTTTCTAAAATCCTATCATACAGCGACAAACGTGCCCCTATCCCGTCTGATGTATATACTACACACCTCTATTTCCTATTTGGAACTATAATCCTTCAGAACACCGCACAGAAAGGGTTAGGCTTATTAATTCTTTTTAAAGTTTAGTAATGAGTTTTACTGATTTATTCGACAAAATTTCGGGGCTTTCCGTGTACGAAAATAGTATAACATGTACAGTAGTAATAATGCACGCACGACCGATAAAAAGACGGGACAAAACACAGATACTAGATACAATGACCAAATATGCTTGACATGTACTCGTGGACAAGATATGCATGTTTAATAAGTTCAACTAACACAGGGCCATGAAACAACATATTTCTTATAAAACACAAACCATTTACAAGACAGCTTCATGATATTATCTAACCGTGCGCAGTTTTGGAAATAACAAACCTGTCGACCTTTTAGTAAATTTCAAAAGTATACGAACTGTCCACAGGGATTTGAGAATTAGTTAGTTTATATCAATAAGGACACACTAGATAGCCTATTGACCATTATGGGACTATTTAGGGGTCCGAAGGTCTCCCCCGAGAAGGAAAAAATATTAATATTTGCAATGGCTGTGATGAGTTTTACGATGTATTTTGATGATTTTAATGCGTTCTTAACATGGTAATTTTTCGATTTTAAATTACCTGCATTTATATAATGATAATATTGTGAATGTCGTCATATCATTAGGCAAACTTGCTCGATCTGAACATACCGGCTTCACACCATTGGCACATTGTTGTGTAACTCAAAGTACAAAGAAATGTAATAATGAATTAATTGTCTTGCTAAGACATATACACATTTTTTGATATACATGTAGTAGAATCCCTAAAAGTAAGTATGGAAACGGTGCAGGAGGTCATTCCGTCGACGAAAATGGGGGGCAAAGACACCAAAGATAAATTATTGTTTTTTCTTTTATCTGCGTGTATTTTTCATGTCTCCGTATGTTTGTAACGGATGATTTTTTTCATCAAAACATAGGTCTAAAGAAGTGGGCCGCAATAATTGTCCATTTTCACTACGATCTTATTTTGCACATAAAATTACCAGTATGTATATCAAAACGTATATTAATTTTATGTGTAAACTATAAATTACATACATGCACAGTCGTATTACTCCAGGGTGGACTGAATAGGAAAGTAATACTTATTCATTCGTGAAAAATGACCTTATGTTTAACCCCTTACATGATACTCCATATGATAGATGTACTCGACATTAATGACATCATCATTTACATATACAGTACTTAATGCGTCTAACATTCCCTCAAACGCGTTTTAGATTTGTTTGCGTTTCTTTTGCGTTTTGTTTCGTCGAACGTTTTTCGTTTGCGTTTCGCGTTTTCATTCGTTTGCGTTTTGATTCGATTTCGTTTGCGTTCGTTTGCGTTTTGGTTCGTTTTGGCTTTTGTTTGTTTGCGTTTGCGTGCGTTTGCGTTCCAATTTGTTTACCGGATGTTATTCATTGATATGTTGGCTAAACTAAAAGTGGAGTCAAACGACGGTGTAGGCCGATAAATTTACATGTTCTGGACAATGAAGTAAACATACACAAATGAATTAAAAAAAATCCTTTTGTATCTAGACATTAATTACATTTGTTACATGTAACCTACACATATTGTTTGATAGTAAGGATCATTTGTATACCTTTCTGCAAGGTCTTATATAGTACTTGCTATACACGTGTATGTGCTACAGGGGGACAGGTACAATATACACTTGTAACACCCGCGGGGCTCGATAAAGTGGACTGAGGGATTACAGACAGGTGTGAACTCACGCCACAGGACGCCGTACTGCTGGTCATAATATATATATAACTCACTGGTGCATACATTATAAAAAAATTATATCCGACTCATCACTGTTAGCATTGGATCACATTATTTTCTAGTGATACACACTATTCTAATAATAAAATAACACAATTAATAATATCTCAACCATAAAACGAATACTTTTTTTTACATATTTTATGTGAAATTAAGAACGTACCGAAGTCAATAGATATCAAATCATAATTGACTGACCAACACGAACTGACAGTTGATAAATGTACATTCAACTGTATCTCTGTATTTACACGTATTCGCCATTGATATAATTGATCATGTATTTTATTGGTATGTTGATGTAACAAAACACACGAGGAATAAAACACCATAGAGCTGGTTTTCTGTAATGACTAGAATAACACAACATTGTTGTTTTTGTGGTATGCTTTGGTACATGTACATGCACGGGGTCACGTATGCGTATTACACATCTCGTAGCCTAAACAAACATGTGAGGGGCCGCTATCAGTGAGCCATTGTTCATGGGTGACTGCACTTGACCAGGTGTGATACAAGTTGACACAAAATCAAAATATGCCGCTGTCAAATAACAAATGGTATAAATGAGAGCCGGTAAATCGAGAGGAGGAGTGGGGATGGAGAGGGGTAGAGTGTTGTACATGTGTTGTCCGTGAATTATAAAGCAAATTTATATAAGACCTCCAAATGGGTCGGGTAAATGCTACAGGTGAGTGTCCACATTGATATCTATATAACGGGTACGGGGACCTCCTCTGGAGTCACATATATACATGTAATATATAGCTACCTAACCGCTAGACCTAGGGTTTATACTTGCAGTAGTCAAACGTACATGTTCACAATACCTACACTAAAATAAGAAGTTCATCTGAAGTGTTTTCTTTTCTGAAACTGATAATTTCTATAAAACAGTACTAGTATGTGTGACAAATTCAGAGCAGACTTATAGATACTAGCATTGATTGAAGACTATTTGTACATATGCATGTTTTATAATTATTTTAAAAATCTCGCTTTATAAGTTAAACAAGAGGCCCATGGGCCTTAACGGTCACCTGAGTTAGAATATATAATGAAACAAATAATGAAATAAATTAAAGACATACAAACACTATATACTGGGCCTTGAAGTTGGTCAGTGATTTATAAATTTGACTTGTTAGACTATGAAGAGTATTTGCTTCCATCAAGCTGTGAACTTAGAGGTATTTTTTGAAATTTTAATCATTTTGACCCTGTTTGGTCCTGCCCCTCTGGTCCCCCAAGGCGTCATTGAGGACGGATATGGATGTTAAAATGCTATATCTTAGGCTAATAATTCTAATCAAATTTGACTATTTTCCTACGAAAATTGGGCAAATAATGTTCACAAATATGTTAAATGTGTTTTCCCTATATAAACTATAGTAAACTTGACCCCCTCCCCAGGGGGAAACGCGAGACCCCAGGGTCATATAATTCACAATTTTTGTAAAGGACCTTAAGACCTTTCTATTTATGAAAAGTATTTGATTCTACCATTTCCAGAATTTCAGAAGAAGATTTGTGAAGTTTTAGCCTATTTGACCCTTTTTTAGCCCCGCCCCTCTGCCCCCAGGGGGTCGGCCAGGACCAATGTGGATATGATATTAAAATGCTATCTTAGGCTAATAATTCTAACCAAGTTTGACTCGTTTCCAATGAAAATTGAGCGAAACATGCCCATAAATGTGTTTTCCCTATATAAACTATAGTAAACTTGACCCCCTCCCCAGGGGGAAACGTGAGACCCCAGGGTCATATATTTCACAATTTTTGTAAAGGACCTTAAGACCTTTCTATTTATGAAAAGTATTTGATTCTACCATTTCCAGAATTTCAGAAGAAGATTTTTGAAGTTTTAGCCTATTTGACCCTTTTTTAGCCCCACCCCTCTGCCCCCAGGGGGTTCGGCCAGGACCAATGTGTATATGATATTAAAATGCTATCTCAGACTAATAATTCTAACCAAGTTTGACTTGTTTCCAATGAAAATTGAGCAATACATGCTCATAAATGTGTTTTCCCTATATAAACTATAGTAAACTTGACCCCCTCCCCAGGGGGGAAACGTGAGACCCCAGGGTCATATGATTCACAATTTTTGTAAAGGACCTTAAGACCTTTCTATTTATGAAAAGTATTTGATTCTACCATTTCCAGAATTTCAGAAGAAGATTTTTGAAGTTTTAGCCTATTTGACCCCTTTTGACCCCGCCCCTAAGACCCCTGGGGGTCAGTCATAGAAAATTTGTTAATAGGATTAAATGGCCTTCTCATACTGATAATTCTGACAACATTTGACTCATTTCCTATTACAAATGACCAAATAATGCACAAAAATGTGTTTTCCCAATATAAACTATAGTAAACTTAACCCCCTCCCCAGGGGGAAACTAAAGACCCCAGGGTCATATAATTCACAATTTTTGTAAAGGACCTTAAGACCTTTCTATCTATGAAGAGTATTTGATTCTACCACATCTGTGAGTAGAGAAGAAGATTTTTGAAATTTTACTCAATTTTACCCCTTTTGGCACCTCCCATAGCCCCCTGGGGGGTGGGGACCATATAATTCACAATTTTGATTGGCCTTATGCCTTAGAAGGTTTGTGCAAAATTTCATTGAAATTGCTTCAGCAGTTTTGGAGAAGAAGTCGAAAATGTAAATTGTTTACGGACATACGACGGACGACGCACGACGGACGACGGACGACGACGGACAAAAGGCGATTAGAATAGGTCACTTGAGACTTCGTCTCAGGTGACCTAAAAAATGTATTAATGCTTGGATATATATACGTAATCACATACTTATTGGTAATATATTTATAACAATTGCATATTTTCTAAGACAAGATATATTTTTCATAATGATAAATCGTACTAAATCAAAATTGTGAACGTAAAATAGACATCGCTTTCAGAATCCGGATCACTAAGCTACCGGAGTCCCGATCGACATTTATGATTGCATTCTGGTCTTCCGGTCACGTTTTCACTTTGTTTACATTTTCGTTTTTCGTTTGCGTTTTTCGTTTTGCGTTTAGCGCTTGACGAAAAGCATTTTTCGTTTTACGCCATTCGTTTTACGCTATTCGTTTTTCGTTTGCGTTTTTCGTTAGCATTTTCGTTCGTTTTCGTTAACATTTCGTTTGCGTTTTGCGTTTCGCGCTCGTTTCGAGGGAATGTTAGACGCATCAAGTACTGTAGTGACGTCATTTTATAGGTTATGACGTCTATAATGTGTCATTATGTTGGGGATAAATCACGCTACCCAATAAGTCGAAATATAACATATTTATCTCCGTGTGTATTTCTGTAAGTACTAAGACCTGTGGCTAAAATCCACATGCATGTTGACAGTTCCGCGATCGGCACACCAGCTACCGCTAGTTCATTGTCTCAGATGACGTCACAACTCATCGGAACTCAAGGGAGGTAAGTCATAGAAAAAAATCTGTCGTCAAAAAGATGTGAAGATTACTTTCATTAATTTTACTATTTAGAGACAAAATATAAGCAAATATCAAACTGATATATGTTTTAATAGGACACACAAATGTTTCTAGCCTATTATCTCATTTTCCATGTCCCTTCTGTTTTTATCACCTTTAAGGATTGCTTTGCAAAGAACTCCATTTGGGTCTAGATTACTAAACAAGTAATCTTGGCCTGAAGTGGATATCAAAAACAAACTTTTTAATTGACTATACATATGGTATAATTATGAAACTATGTCTTGTTTTTTTTCCAATTGGCTTAAGCTATTTTATGATTAATTCCTTATTTTGCTAACAAAAATATCCTTATATTGCCAAACCCACTAATGACTGATCAAATCAACAACACAATTTTTTTTTCAATTTTATCAATTCAACTATATAACTTTGAATAAATTATTAAATTGTAAGGTATCAGCAGAAATGTCATCTCACAACACTGCAACAAAGTCAGATGGTATTATTGAAATTACAGTTTATCGTACAATGAGAGAATTCTTTACTCAATCTAGAAAAAAAAAATCTAAATATATTACAGTAAAAAGTAAGCTACTGGTATAAAAGCAATATGAATCCGGTACATTTCAACTAGAAATCCATTTTATTACCACATTTTCATATCAAATATTTAAATTGCCATAAAATGCCTCTATGAGTATCGCTACATTTATCTGTATGGAATGTAACACTTTAAAAGCACCATCAAATTCCTAGGGGTTATCAAATTTTTTTAATTACCGGTAATAAAATATATCATGTTTTATCCAAAAAAATCTATTTAATGTTGGCGCGGGGCGTGACCCACTTTAGAATGTTATTTTGCCGCAAAGTAATTCGTCAAATCTCCAAAATTATGCAATTTTTATTTCTATTTTTTTTTCTAATTTAGCTGATATCAAACTTGAACAAAAAAAGAAAATTGAAAAACTTCACAAAAGTTTTTATTTTTCTTATTTTCAAAAAATAATTATTCTCATTCTAAACTTATGTGGTTTAAGAAACTTAAATTCCTCTGAGGGTTATGTAGAGGCCAATGTTCAGGAACGTGTTCCAACATATAGTCTTGGCCACAAATAATTTAAATATTCACCCATCTGGGGCCACTGCCTGAAATACAAGCTACTGGCAGTAGGTAGGTGATTTTTCTACTAAGTACTCTGACTTCTCTACAAACCATCATGTTAACACCTAATCATTTTAAACTAAATATTTGATTATTCCACAAAGAGAATTTATTTACTTTAACCAACTTTCTTTTGCATGCGATTTAATTTCGCGAACTACGTGATCAAAGTAAATTTCCCATTTTTGCAAATTACCATCTATGTTATATTAATTGATTAAAATTTGCATTCAATTTTTCAACCTGCAAACTTGTTTTGAAAATATTGAAAATTGCAAAATTTAACGACTGCAAAAAAAATGCAGTTGCTTTACAGTAAATTATAAAGATTGAGAATATTGCTTACCTTTAAATGTAGTGGGTTAATTATGTCTGGACAAACTCATTAGGAGCTTAATTTATGTTTGTCAGGAGCTCTGTACAGTAATGTGACAATACAAATGGAGCAAAAATCACACGGAAATATCTGTAATACCTCAAAACAAAATTTTAATTTATTAATATCTTACATTATGACACCGGGAATCTAAATTTTAGAGGAATGAAGACGGAAACTTTTTTAAAATACTAAAACGCATAATAATTCTTCCGCCTATGTTACATAAATAAAGACATCCATTGTCGGCGTTGATATATGGTATAAATGGTGGGGCTGAGAGAACAAGGAAATATATGCTTGCCTGAAAACAAAGGCAACACAAAATAATTAGTGAGTAACATTATAGGTATGACTACAGAAATTGTATATGAATGTAAGAGGCAAGGGTTTGGCCAGAAAGGAGTTAGGTTTCTTTTTTTTTTGATGAATTTTTGACAGAAGTAATTTAAGCAGGTGCCAATTAAGAAATATTCACCTGTAGGTTAGCTTAAGTTGTTGAAAAAAGAGCATAAAGTCCAAAATCTAAGTTCAAACATGTGATGGGGGGGGGGGATATGGGGGAATCATTACTATACACTGCAAAGTATCTCATGTGAGTGGTTAGCGTTTCTGACAAAAACATTTATAATGTGGTTTTATAAGCTTTAGAACGATACATATGCTCTCATTGGAAGTCAGTAGTTTTCCAGATAGTGGATCAACAATTGCCCATCCTTGAAATTTGGCAGCCCTTAAATACATGGCTTCAGAAGGCTTTTTTTCCAGTACCTTTATAATTGGGTCTCAATGTTAAGGTGATATTTACTAATAAATCTTGCAAAGTATTGGCTGAAGGTCAGGAATTTTTCTCAATGTACTATGGCTTTCATTGTTCTCCTAAACCTGGCATATCCTTTAAAGACCTGGACAGTCCATAAGATATAACATACAAGCAGACAAGCTGAACATTTTTTAAATTTAATTACAAATAATTGAAGTTAAAAATCTGTTAAATATTGCAAGACATATTTTTAACTTCTATCAATTAACTAGGGTTATATTTATTTCAGTAATAAAACTGAAAATTCATATTTCAATACACACTTTTTCAGCAGGTATACACACACTATAAATATTCGATAAACCAGCTCAGAGCTTTCACCTTCAATGGTAGGAATAAACTTGTGACCTTTCTCTTCCACTTTATAATGTAACGATCAC
Source organism: Argopecten irradians (assembly GCF_041381155.1). Lineage (NCBI taxonomy): Eukaryota > Metazoa > Mollusca > Bivalvia > Pectinida > Pectinidae > Argopecten > Argopecten irradians. The sequence continues at coordinate 9,038,342 of NC_091134.1, read as the reverse complement.
ATAATTTTCGGCCTTCCATCACCTCAGACGTATAAATCACATAATGGTTTGGAAATAAAGCAACAGGAGCCACAAACATACCTTAACATTTCTTGGTGATCTTAATCGTAAATATGAATTACTTTTTATTTATAGAGATAGCCACATGACGTCTGGTTAGAAACATGCTTTTATTTTTTTCATTTGAACAGGATTAATAATGGCCTCTTTATATACCTGAAAGGTGGCAGGTATATTTAGCAGGTATATATATATCTTAGATGCCCCACCCAACATTATTCTCTCGATGAAATTAGATTTATCTTATAGAACAATGGGTGCTTACAGGTATATAAATAATGAAATAGCACAGTGGCAGTCAGTGAGGGTAGAGAATTGAATTTAATTTAATTGAGTAAAAAGAACATCATAAATGCATACACATAATCTTTTGTTGCACATCATTAGGTCTGACCCTTTATTGGTGGCCCTTTATTGGTGGTCTATGTCTGACCCTTTACTGGTGGCTCAGGTCTGACCCTTTATTAGTGACCCAGGTCTGACCCTTTATTGATGGCAAAGGTCTGGCCCTTTATTGGTGGCCCAGGTCTGGCCCTTTAATGGTCGCCCAGGTCTGAATATTTATTGGTGGTATAGGTCTGGACCTTTATTGGTCACCAAGGTCTGACCCTTTGGTATAGAAGTTAAGGTCTGGCTATGGGTCTCTGGGGTTTAAGTTCTCTCTGCTCACCTTTTTTGAGGGAGACTGGTCATTTATTAGGGGCTTAGGTTCCAACTTTTGGTTGGGACTTTAAGATCCAATCTTATGTAAGACAAAAAGCTATTTTGGTCATTCCAGAATTTTTGTGGTTTTCTACAAGTTGATCATTTCCTTTATCTAAGTCTAAACTGAAAACGTTTACTGCTTCCGTTTCTCACCTTTAATTCCCTTCATTACCCTCTACAAATGATTCTTTTTGAAATAATGAAATCCGAGATACGAGGAAAAACCAGTTTTACCAGTACAGGGGGAAAAAACAGTCATTGACCTTTGCTCCAATGACCTTCAACCTTAGAAATATACTCCTCTTTCAATACACATCTGTATGAAAAGACACAACAAACAACTAATGTATAATTTATGTATAACCAATAACATTTTATATGTCAGATATTTATCAGGCCCAGTTTAATCTAGTACCATGGTCCTCGCATATACATTAAGTCCCCTTTATACCAGGACAGTCATAAACTGCTAAATGAGTAAATATTCGAATGTATTCTTCATTATTTCTGACAAGATGGAGAGATCAAAGGATGGAAATTCACCCTGAGATAGATCGCCACAATCTAATCTCTTCTGTCGACGAGCACTTCTGTCTCGACAGAGCAAAAACACTTCTCTCTTTACAATACACAACAACAAAAAACCAAACTTGTTTTTCATCCCAATTGATGGCCAGCCAAGCATGGAAAAAACTTCTGAGCAGACGCGAACTTGTGGGGTACAAGGTAAACAGAGTCAAAGACGGAGAAAGGGAGACAACTCTCATTTGAGTATCTTACCAGATGTGATAACAGGTGTTAAAATGCTGTAATGTGGAATTAATTGCAGTTTCTTGAAAGTTTTTTTTTTATTGTTTTTGACTTTTTTAAACCAGGAACATCATATAAAATATCTTTCTTTAAAAAAAGAAAGAATTACGTTCAATTTTTATAATTTAGTGGATAGGATCTTCATACAGGTTTTCTTGGCTAGATTATAGATTTATTATGTTGTATCTATACTTACATGAAATTTCTGATTAGTTTTCAATTACCAAGAAAACTCAATTTCTCTGATATTTTCGCTAAAAGTCACAACACAAGAAAAAGAGTCAAACATCAAAGTCATTCAAATGTATGGAATTAGTGCATGCATTGCTTTATGTGGATCAAAATTAATGACATATACTTCAAGACAGCACTACCTGAAAGTATTTTTCCTCACTAAAACTATATAACAATTCTATTCCATCAACATACATGTATCACAATAACAGATAATGAAATGAGGTACCGACCTTGGATGCGACACGACGGTAAACACAGTCTGGGACCTGGCATGTGTGCATGGTCCGGCTGTCGTCTGCTTCCGATGATGGCGGAGGTTCTGTCAACAACAACAAAAAAAACATTAAAACATTAAATGCTGTGCACAGCACCCAAACTGAATGGAAGACACATCCTTGCAGTAAGTTGGTGCTTCTATAGGAATCAATTCCTGGATCCAGAGAGTGATTTAAGCCTCTGAATTTTTTTAAAGAAGCAGAAGTACATGTTTATATTAAGAACTAAGGTAAATATAATTTCCAACTGAGAGTTTCAACAGGATTCATACCCAGATCTCTGGGATGCTAGTCCCTTATGTACTTCTGCAAGAACAAGGGTTTTTTGTTTGTTGTCCTAATGTCAGTTAGGATCATGTAAGGTTGTGCCAGGTTTATTGGTGGAGGAAGGTCGGAGTACCTGAAGAAAAACCACCAACCAGCAGTCAGTACGTGGCAGTTTACAAGAGCAGAAGCATTCAAAAGATGCCATGGCTGAGTGGTTAAGATGTCACGACATATTACCACAAAACCTCCATCTCTGGGTAATCAATTTGAATCCCATATGGCCTAGCAATGAACAGGACGTTACATAATCAACCTTAAAGCATTTAGTTCAATAAGAACAGGACACATCTATTCCTGTTGAAAGTGCAAGTATAAATTGAGTACTTTGAGTAAGACCCAATCTGATTATCTTTTACAGCTTTAATTCATCAAAACAAACTGTCACAAACAATATTCTCATTTTAACCATGCACCATTTGATTATCTTTTAAAAAAATCTATTGAGATAGTTTTCCATCAATCAAAAACTTCTCTGTTGTCAATCTTTGTAACCATCGCCATGAAAAATTCAGTCAAATTTTAATTTTATCACATCTAAGAAACACATTTTTTTCGCTATCAGACATATCTGTTTATTTGTCATCTCTTTAACGATTTCACACACAATAAAACACCTGTGTATAGGTACTTTTGGTACCTACCATTACAGCAGGTAATTAACCCAGAACTTATCTGGATTAAGGTGTTCACCTACAAAGTAACAGTATACAGACGATAAAATTTACCTCTTTATACATGTACCAGTCTGTGACACTACCGAGCATATACAGACCCTATGGGTTCATAGGGTTTGGGTAGATTCATTGGGTTTGGGTAGATTCATTGGGTTTGGGCATAGATTCAGTGGGTTTGGGTAGATTCATTGGGTTTGGGCACATATTCAGTGGGTTTGGGTAGATTCAGTGGATTTGGGTAGATTCATTGGGTTTGGATAGACTCATTGGGTTTATGCATAGATTCAGTGGGTTTGGGTAGATTCAGTGGGTTTGGGTAGATTCATTGGGTTTGGTAGATTCGGGTAGGGTTAATTATTGGGTTTGGGTACAGATTCAGTGGGTTTGGGTAGATTCAGTGGGTTTGGGTAGATTCAGTGTGTTTGGGCATAGATTCAGTGGGTTTGGGTAAATTCATTTGGTTTGGGCACATATTCATTGGGTTTGGGTAGATTCAGTGGGTTTGGGCATAGAATTATTGGGTTTGGGTACAGATTCAGTGGGTTTGGGTAGATTCAGTGGGTTTGGGTAGATTCAGTGTGTTTGGGCATAGATTCAGTGGGTTTGGGTAAATTCATTTGGTTTGGGCACATATTCAGTGGGTTTGGGTAGATTCAGTGGGTTTGGGTAGATTCATTGGGTTTGGGTAGATTCATTGGGTTTGGGTAGTTTCATTGGATTTGGGTAGATTCATTGGGTTTGGGTAGATTCATTGGGTTTGGGTAAATTCATTTGGTTTGGGTACAGATTCAGTGGGTTTGGGTAGATTCATTTGGTTTGAGTAGATTCATTGGGTTTGGGCATAGATTCAGTGGGTTTGGGTATAGTTTCTTTGGGATTGGGCACATATTCAGTAGGTTTGGGTAGATTCAGTGGGTTTGTGTAGAATCATTGGGTTTGGGTAGATTCAGTGGGTTTGGGCATAGATTCAGTGGGTTTGGGTAAATTCATTTGGTTTGGGCATAGATTCAGTGGGTTTGGGTATAGAATTATTGGGTTTGGGTACAGATTCAGTGGGTTTGGGTAGATTCAGTGGGTTTGGGTAGATTCAGTGGGTTTGGGTAAATTCATTTGGTTTGGGCACATATTCAGTGGGTTTGGGTAGATTCAGTGGGTTTGGGTAGATTCATTGGTTTGGGCATAGATTCAGTGGGTTTGGGTAGATTCAGTGGGTTTGGGTGGATTCATTGGGTTTGGGTAGATTCAGTGGGTTTGGGCATAGATTCAGTGGGTTTGGGTAAATTCATTTGGTTTGGGCATAGATTCAGTGGGTTTGGGTATAGAATTATTGGGTTTGGGTACAGATTCAGTGGGTTTGGGTAGATTCAGTGGGTTTGGGTAGATTCAGTGGGTTTGGGTAAATTCATTTGGTTTGGGCACATATTCAGTGGGTTTGGGTAGATTCAGTGGGTTTGGGTATATTCAGTGGGTTTGGGTACAGATTCAGTGGGGTTTGGATACAGATTCAGTGAGTTTGGGTAGATTCAGTGGTTTTGAATACAGATTCAGTGGGTTAATTTGGGTAGATTCATTTGGTTAGGGCACAGATTCAGTAATGGTTTGGGAGGATTCACTGGGTTTGGGTAGATTCATTGGGTTTGGTAGATTCACTGGGTTCGGGTAGATTCATAAGGTATGGGTACATTCACTGGGTTTGGGTAGATTCAATGGGTTTGGGTAGATTCACTGGGTTCAGGTAGATTCAGTGGGTTTGGGTTTAGATTCAGTGGGTTTGGGAACAAATTCAGTGGGTTTGGACATTGATTCAGTTATGGTTTGGGTAGATTCACTGGGTTTTG